>NC_082699.1:17769910-18123660 GCF_949987515.2 Delphinus delphis
GGGAGCGAAATCACCCAGACACGCACAAGAAACCCTGGCCAGAAACTGAATACTTCAGAGCTTGGTGAACTTACAATGAAGGCAACTAGATGAAGAGCTAATGTTATCATCCTGGTTGTCATCTGACTCTTGTTTTATCAAAAATGTAATTCTAATAACATCAAGATAAGTATATTCTTTTACTTCTCAGATTTAAGAAGGCAAGGACTCCCCTGAAATGCTTGTGAACCCTGTAACAGACCGTAAAACTTCTTCAGTAAAGGAAATGCTTAGAGAGAATGATTCACATACTATTCTGGGGGTGATGTTCTAGGAGGGCTATAAAGGGACTGATTTCTGTTCAGACACAGGGAAAAGGGGGGTCTTATTCACTGTAGTCCTAGTATCTCGTATCTGGCATGACACCTAGCACTTAAAAGGAGTCTTTGTTAACTGAGTGAGTGATCACAGCTAACGTTTACTGAGCCGTTCACCCTCTGCCAGCATTGTGCATAAGGTAACTCGTCTAATCCGCACAACAGCCCTATGAGGTAAATACTATTATCACTTCTACTTTAGAGCTGAGGAAACCAAAGAACAGAGAAGCTGAATAACTTGGCCTGGGGGAGCCAGGTTTCAAAGGCAGGCTGGCTGGCTCCGCAGCCCCTTCATCGCTCCACCACACACTGCAGTCCCCCCAGCGGGAGAGTGAATGGCTGTGGGCAGCAAACTGGCCTAACAAGGGCCAGGGTCTAAGCTGTGTGGGAGTAAAGCAAATCGGGACCGCTGCCGGCTGAGTTCTAAGTAAAAGGATGCCTGTGGGGTCCGGCTGGGGAAGGCGCCAGGAGCGGATGCACCTGCTTGTGACAGTGGACTCTGAGTGCTTCCCAACGCTGGGTGTGATCAGTGACCTCGAGGCAGAGGCCTGATACATTGAGGAGGACAGGCTGGATCTGCAGTTCTCATCCTGGGCTCTACACGGAAATCATCTGACTTACAAATCAGCAAGAAAAAAGACCAGGAGATCAACAGAAACACAAGCAAAGGTTATAAACTCACTGTTCACAGAAAAGGAAATATAAATAACTCTTACTCATGAGAAGATGCTCAACTTCACTGACAAAGAAAGTCAAATTAAAATGCCAAAAACGTATGACTTTTCCCCAAATTAGGTTGGCAAAAACCCCAAAAGATTCAAAAGATCCTCATTTCTAGTCTGGATTATTGTAATAACCTCCTCCTCTTAGTTGCCAAAGACATCCTTTCAAAACATAAGTCAGATCATGTCACTATTTTGCTCAAAACCCTGCAATGGTTCTACAGCTCACTCAGAGCAAAGCCCACATCCTTCCAGTACTGACAAGGCCTTACATCCGTCTGCCTCCAAGTCCTATCACTGACTGCCACTCACAGCGCTCAGCACTCCACTCACTCCACTCCTACCACACTGGCCTCCTTCCCGCTGCTCCAACTCACCAGACAGGCTTTCACCTTCAGGCCTTTGCGATGTCTGATCTCTTGCTTCTCCCCCAGAGCATCCTCAAAGCTCACTCTCTCTCTCCTCCTTAAAGCCTTTGCTCACATCTCATCTTCTCAATAAGACCTCTGTATTTAAAACTGTAATCCTCATCCCTTTGCTCTGCTCTAACCTTTCATTTTCTAACCTACTATAAAATATCCTTACTGCATTTAATTTTTATTGCCCACCTCCCCTAACTAGAATGTAAGCTTCAACAGGGCAGGAATGTCTATTTTATTTAATGATGTATCCAAAGTACCTATGCACGTGGCTAAAACGTATGCACAAAGATATCTGTACTACAACATTGCTACAGCAAAAACATCAAAACAACTGTCCATGAATACAAAATTAGTTAAATAAATTATAGAACAATCACACAGTGGAATGCTAAACAGTTTTTAAAATAAATGAAGCAGTAGTCCTGTTTCCAGTATGGCCAAGTAAGCTCTGACTGGACCAATCCTCCTGCAGAAAACTATAAACTGAACAAAATATGAAAAACTGAAGAATGAACAAAACAGGCAACACTGGAGTGGGGTTAACATCTGGAAAAAAGGAACAGCACAGGATGAGTTTCTCTTTTTTTTTAACAGCTTAAACCTGAGGGCAGGTCCCAGGATGTTCCACATGAGGCAGCTAAAATGCCAACAGAGAACACACAGTCTTATTGGCTTGAAGACCCAGAGATAAAAAGGGTTCAACGCAAGTATAGTCACTGAAAATGACTGTCTCCTTCAACTAGAAAATAAGGGGGAAATCCTAAAAATAGCAGATCTAGAGAAAGGGAACCCCAAATTCTGTGTATAAAACTCTGCCCAAATCTCTACTGACCCCTGAGCCACACTGGCATGGGACAGACTCAAAGCAGGAGAGCTAACAGGTTGAAATTTGAGCTGCTGCCCAATCAGAAAAAAATTTTGTCAGTAGACCTCAGCCAAATTAAGTGCCTGCTTTAAAAAATTACTACACTTCAGAGGGACGTAACAGAACCTAGTTTCCACAACATGTAACTCAAAACGTCCAAAATTTCTCAACATATGAAGAAGCAGGAAAAAATGATCTGTTCTCATAATAAAAGACAATCAACAAAAAACAAGCCTGAAATAACCCAGATGTTAGAATTAGCAGTTATACTATGCTCAAAGATATAAAAAGAAAATGTGATTTTAATGGATAAATGTATGGGACATCTCAGCAGAGAACTATTAAAAAATACAAATGGAAATTCTAGAACTGAAAAATATAATGTTCAAATTTCAAATTCACTAGATAGGCATAGTAACAGAAAGAATATGGCAGAGTCAAGATTAATCAACAGAAGTTATACAATCCAAAATCAGAGAGGAAAAAAATCTTTGTACCTATACCAACAAAGGAATAAGACCACAGTTTGTGAATACTCAATCTGCCACAATCTTCTTTAATCAGGAGATTGTATATAATGTTTCTATGCTATCTGAAGGGAGGACATCATCCTAGTTTCATCTGTGCTAACAAGGAGAATTTATTATGAAAAGATCTGGGAAAGGGATGAGGTGCTAAAATGAAAGACATAGATGCCTACTATGTTCAGCTGGTTTTCTTCTTCATAAATGAAGTGTTAATAGTGAGATGATACCTATTCTCTACAACCCTCTCAGATTGACTCAGAATGAAAATAAGTTTCTGTATTACAACTCAAACTAAAATTTATACTGAAAAGGACATGTTTAAGCACTTTAGAGATATGTACATATTTCAAGCTTATTCTTAAAAACTTCATGTTTTAGGTAACTTTGAACAAGACAGACATAATTTCATTATTCTTGTTCTGGGTTGATATTGTTTTTGCTTCTCCCAAACCATAAAATTTACAGGAGGAAAAAATTCATCTGTAAAAGTGTTCATATATTTGGAAACAAAAATTAAATCAACCCTCTACGGATCCAAGAAGAGAGTTATCAAACAGAATACATGATAGAAACTTAAAATCCTACAAAATTAAACTAGTAGCAACACTTATATCAAAGGGGTGAAGGAGTTTAAGAATAGTTACTCTGGGCTTCCCTGGTGGCACGGTGGCTGAGAGTCCGCCTGCCGATGCAGGGGACACGGGTTCGTGCCCCAGTCTGGGAAGATCCCACATGCCTCGGAGCAGCTGAGCCCATGAGCCATGGCCGCTGAGCCTGCGCGTCCAGAGCCTGTGCTCCGCAACAGGAGAGGCCACAACAGTGAGAGGCCCGCGTACCGCAAAAAAAAAAAAAAGAATATTTACTCTGGCTACATTAGGAGGAAAAGTCACTTATTGATTCACTGGGCCAGTGAAATCCAATAAGAATGCTATTCTGCTGCTTATAAGATCATTTGAAATAATTACTTTTTAAAAAGACTTAGTCTATCAATGTCAACTTCAAATATAACAGAGTTTTTCCCATAAACCAAGTAAATGGGGAAAATATAGAATTATTCCAAATTTCTGTTTATCCTACAAAGAAATACTTCCCAAACCCAAGTGCTTCCTATCACAATATATGACATTATATACTGTTTACTGATCAATAGGAAAAAGGCAAATGTTAATTGAAATTAAAATAAAACATACATCTTCTACCATAAAAAAAGAGACGAATAGAACCAACAGGGTCAAATAAATGGAAATTATTAGAATTGGTTATATACAAAAAATAGTTCCCTATATTTCATATACTTAGAGTTATAAAATAACCCCATAAACCTTACTGCTCATTAATCTAGATCAGGGATCAGAAAACTTTTCCTGCAAAGAGCCAGACAGTAAATATTTCAGGCTTTGCAGGCCATACAGTTTGTATCCACCTACTCAGCACTGTGGCTGGAGTGCGAAAGCAGCCACAGACAACACATCAATGAATGAGCGTGGCTGTGAGCCAATAAAACTTTATGTATAGTGACTGAAATCTGAATTTCATATCATTTTCACACATCACAAAATATTCTTCTGATTTTTTTCAGTAATTTTTAAAAGCACAACCTTAGATTATGGACCATAATAAACAGGCAGCATGCTGGATTTGGCCTATGGGCTAAGGTTTGCCAACCCCTGATCTAGAAATACATGAAAAGTAGGTGCTAGTAATATTTTCCAAACATTCTTTTTAATAATAGAATATAAATATTGTTGCATTTTTACTCTACCATTATTTTTCCAATACATGAAGTGCTAAAACAGCATTATCTGCCAAAATAACGACTGACCCAAAACTAAGGAAGTTAAATGAAGAATTCTTAGTATTTCAAAGCCACAAAAAAAGAACTAACACAAAGAAAAGTGTTATTTCATTACACATTCCTAGGTCATAAATTTCACATGGAATTAAACTGGTTCTATATAATGTTTGCCCACTGAACTATCATGGAGTTTTAGTTATTTTTATGCCAAATCTAGAATTTCATTCACCCCACAAGTAAAATAGTATTAAAATGTGGCCACAAGAATTCTGGCATTTTCATAGTTAATGCTATTCTGTATGGTAATAGTGAAATGTCTTAGGGAAAAAAAAAAATCACAGGACACAGTCACGGAAACTGTACTGCAGTTGTAGCTTACCTATAACTAGTTAAGATCTTAAGCAAATCATGTAAGGCAGCATTTCCTAAAGTCTGTTCTGTATCCACAGATGATTCATTAACATAACAGGATCTATGGCCAAATGAGTTTGGGAAATGCTATAGACACATTTCTAGAAGATTTATAATGTACATAAGCATGTCATAAGTTCTGAGAAGTTGTGCAGTAAAGAAATCCTTTGGTTTAATCCAGACTCTCCAAATTTACTCAATTTGAGCAGTACTTATTAACATCCCGCAAAACTAAAATTCCTTAAAACATACTTGGAAAATTTTCTCATCAGTAGAGATGAGAAAAATATCCCTTCAGGGTCTAAACTTTAAAACTCTGTGAGATTATTTGTGAAAGCTGCTCAAATATTTAATTCAAGTTTACAAACCTGAACCCTCTGGACCAAATATACTCTTTATGCTCCCACAACACTGTGACCTTCCTCTTTCAGAGCACTTATCTTTGGACTGAAATCATCTCTCTAACCATCTAGACTCACCTCCTTCATTGGGAGACGGAATCATGCTCCATCATTCTTGTTTCTTTAACACTTACCAGAGTGCACGGATCATTAAATGTTTTGCTTTTTGTTTTTGTCTTTATTCTAACACAACAAACTCCTATTTGATTGCCCCACAACCATTCCTACCCTTCTCCTATTGCCTCTCTATGCACCTATGGTCACGTTTCCTCCTCCTTAAAAACCTTCATCTCCCATCCCTCTTAAGATGGAGACCAAATGCCATAAGATAGCCCCGGAGGATCTAAACTGCTTTACCTCATATCATATCATTGTTCCTCTCTGCTTTATACATTTTAGTCACACAAAGATAGTACAGATGATATAGTAAACGGCACAGAGAAAAAAGCAGGACAGGGGACTGGGAATGTCAGGGTGGAGTCAGGTGGGTGGCCATGAATGGCATGACTAAAAAGGTTCCATTAGTGAGAGGGAACGGAAAATAAACACCTCTAAACTGTGAGTCTGGATGACAGGTTTGGAAAATGCAGCAGGTGTGGCTAGAGTGGCATTGGCACGGTGGAGAGCAGTACATGAGGTCAGAGAGGTCATGGGAGGCCTGGCAGACCAAGGCCTTCTAGGGCACTGTGTATGCAGTCAGCTCCCATGATGACCTCTCTAATCTAGATCCCGCCTCTGAAGTCGTCTCCTATATCAAACTGTACTTGACGACTCCCCCTGGATGTCTTAATGGAACGTTTAGCTGAGGTCTTAATCCCTGCTTCAAATCTGTTTCTCCTCCATTCTTCCCCGTCTCAGTAAATGGCAGGAACCTCTACGTATTGGCCAAAGCCAGAAACCTGAAAGTGCCTCCCACTGAACTGAGAACAGACACAGAAGTCTAATGAACGTTCTCCATGCTGGGTAGCCATATCCTTTGATTAGCATAGTAAAGTTGGTGAAAAGCCTAATTCCATATACGCAGTATTCCAATGAGTATTGCTTCCCAGGCATTTATTACACACATACTTGCATCTAATTCCCATGTGAGGGAATTAACATTCCTGTGGGGGCAGATGCTGGGTGAAGTGGGACATTAAATCTGGGTGTCCCCTGCAATGCCAAATGTCCACCTAAGACAAAAATGGTACAGGACTTCCCTGGCAGTCCAGTGGTTGGGACTCCGAGCTTCCACTGCAGGGGGCACAGGTTTGATCCCTGGTCGGGGAACTGGGATCCCACATGCCGCATGCTACATGACTCACCCACAAAAATAAATAAATAAACAAAAAATAAAAACAGTTCTTAACAAAAAAGGTACATGCACCTAGAGTGCAGTCCTAACAGTAGCTTCAGGCTAGGAGGCAGCAAGCATAGAGGACAAGGTCCCTACAGCCTCTCACAGTGTAAGTCTAAAAGTGAGAGATCCAGTCAACCCTATCAAGCAGGACCAATGTCCCAAATGGCTTTATTTTTACACTCTCTAAAAAGAAATGGAAACCACAGACTAGGAACTACTGCTCTGCTTGAAAATTTCTGGGACCCTCGTAACTTCCCCATGATTATTATTCGTGCTACTGTTACTTCATGGTGACTAGCAACAAACTCCACACAAAAATAACAATAAATTATGGTGTACTGCTACAGTGAATACTAAGCAAATTTATTAAGTAGGGGTATAGTTACATGGAAAGTCTTACAAGTGAAAGGGGGTTATATATGATTTCCATACAAAATGTTAGTAGCAGCACCTCTCAAAGGTGACTACAGATAATTTAAATCAAAGGTTTGTATGTGCTTGTCCTAGAAGGTAACAAGAAAATGAGGAGCTAAGAAGGCAGAATGCAAAATTAGACATGGATTTTGAAAAGTACATTTTATGAGACTTGCTGTGGTCTTTTACCAGCAAAAGATTCTGACACCTACCTTCCTTTCTACTTTTGGTAGTCCTATTATTCAAAAATCTTTTGTGAAAAGTTTTCTAGCAATACAAACTTCTATCTTTATTGAAACATCAAATTAGCTATATATGATGCTTTATTCCTAAAGTCTAATAAAATTTATACACATAAAAGGAAATAAGGGGTTCCAGGATAAGATGGAGTAGATGTACTTCTTTCCTTTCCTCATGCTAAGTACAACTAAAACTCCAGGTCATTACATGTACCATAAACTTAAGAAAATTCTGACGGCTGGAAGAAGGGAAGCTGGCTAGAGAACTTGGAACCAGATGAACAACATATCAGGATTTCTTTTTGCCTAATATATCCTGAACTGGGTGCTAAGAAGCCAGCAATCTTAAAATGTCAGTGTGTACAGACGAAGTGCACACACACACACACACACACACACACACACACACAAAGAAAGGCTTATTCTCTCTAGCCAAAGGACCAAGAAAAGGGCAATCATGCAGGACAGAAAGATTTTAGACAATAATTGCTATACTCCAGCAATAAAAAAGCTGCAACCCTATCTCCGCCAGCAAGAGTTACATAAGGAGCCTAGATTTCCATCCTCCCCAGCTATAATGAGGAGTTCTTTTTCCCCTGCTGGAATGGTGTCAGAGAAAGCCAAGTGAAGTTGGAACTTTCATCCCTACCCAGAGGTAATGAGCCTCCTTCTCCCCTATGAGGTATCAATGACGCTAAGTAGGGAACCTGTATTTCCATCCAGACCTGGCAATAACATGAGAAACTCCTCAGTTTCCTGCTGGTCCAGTGTCAGAAAAAGCCTCCTAAAAAGAAGATTTAAATAAGCTCCACAATCTCATAACATAATACCCAAAATGTCCAGATTCTAGCAAGATCAGTCATCATACCAAGAACCAGGAAAATCTCAACTTTAATGAGAAAAGACAATCACCAGATACCAAATTAAGACAACACAGATGTTGGACTCAACTGACAAGTATTTTCAGTCATCATAAAAATACTTCAATAAACAATTACAAACATACTTGACACACACACACAAAAAAAGAAAGTCTCAGCCTCCAGAAAAACAAAACAAAAACCAGAAGATATAAAGAACCAAGTTGAGATTTAAGGACTGAAAAAACAGAGTAACCAAAATGAAAAATTCACTGGAAAGGCTCAACAGCAGAACAAAGATGACAGAAATTAGAATCAATGAATGTGAAGATAGAACATGAATTTCTCAACCTGAATAACAGAGAGAAAACAGACTGGGGTGAAAAATGAACAAAGGCTCAGAGAACTGCAGGGCTATCACAAACGATCTAACATCTGTGCAACTGGTGTCTCAGAAGAAGAAAAGAAAAAAGTATATAGAGTTACAAAATAATTCCTCCACAAAAATGGCTGGAAAATTCCCAAATTTGTCAAAAGATGTAAACTTACAGATTCAAGAATCTGAGCAAACGCCAAACAAGATAAACCCAAAGAAAACTATGCCAAGACAAATTCCTGAAAGCTAAAATCAAAGAAAAATTGTAAAAGCCACAAGAGAGAAATGATATCGTATCACATCTTATCAATAAAGGAAAATCAATTTGAATTACAGTGGATATCATATCAGAAACCATGGAGGCCAGAAGAAAGTGACACAGCATTTATCATGTACTGAAAAAAAAAACTGTCAACACAAAATTCACCATCCAGTAGGCTAATCCTTCAGGAATGAAGGAGAAATCAAGGCATTTTCAGATGAAGTTAAACTAAAAAAATTTGTTGCCTGTGGACCTATCGTAAAAGACTAACAACAGAAAGATCTTAAAATGGAAAGAAAATGCTAGGATCTTGGAACATCCAAAAGGAAAAAAGAACAAGAGAATAATTATAGATAAACAGAGGAGTTTTTTTTTCTCCTCTTGTGGTTTCTATGCTATATTTAATGCTTGAAGCAAAAACTACCATTGTCTGATATGATTCTCAAAGTCCGTATTTAAAACAATACTACAAATGAAAAACCGTAAAGGGACTCATAGGGAAGCTAAGGTTTCTAACTTTACTCACACTGGTAAAATGCAGACACCACTAGGCTCTGATAAGTTATATATGTATAACATAATACCTGGAGCAAGCATTTAAAAATCTATACAAAGGGATACACCCTGAGACACTAGATAAATAAAAATGGAATACTTAAGGCACAAGCAACCCATAGGAAGGCAGGAAAAAGTAAATAGACAAATGAAAAACAGAAATTAATAAACTGATGAAATGAAAAACAGAAATGAAATGAAATAAAAAAATAAAATAAAATTGTAGATTTAGGCCCTAACATACCAATAATTACATTAAACATAAATGGTCAAACTATTCCAACTAAAAGACAGAAATTGGTAGAGTGAATTTAAAAACATTATCCAACTACATGCTGTCTGTAAGAAACTCACTTAGAATATAAGACTATAGTTACATTGAGAGTAAAGTGATAGATAAGGTGTATCATACAAATATTAGTCAAAATAAAGCAGTACTATTTTAATATCAGAGCAGATTTCAAAGCAAAGAAAATTACCAGAAACAAAAAGGGACACTTCATAAGGATAAAAGGGTCAATCCACTGAGAAGATACAGCAATCTTAAATGGCAGAGCTGCAAAATATGTGAAGCAAAAACTGACACAACTGAAAGAGAAATGGATAAATCCCCAATTTTATTTGGAGACTTCAATAAACTTCTCACAATTGATAGAACAACCAGACAGAAAATCAGTGAAGCTACAAACTTAACAACACTTTTAACCAATATGACCCAATCAATATTTATAGAACACTCTACCAACAACAGCAGAATATATATTCCTTTCAAGTGCCCATGAAATATATACCAGTATATAGATAATATAGACAATATACTGCACCATAAAACAAATCTCAACAAACTTAAAAGAAGTGAAATCATAGAGTGTACTCTCTGACCACAATGGAATCAAACTAAACGTAAGTGAACAGAAAGGTAACAGGAAAAATCTCCAAACATTTGGAAACAAAACAACACATTTCTAAAATAATCCTTGAGTAAAAGAAGAAGTATCAAGGGAAATAAGTATATACATACTGAACTGAATGTAAATGAAATACAACATATCAAAATTTGTGAGCTGAAGCTCAGAAGTGCTAAGAGAAATTTATAGCACTAAATATGTATATTAGAAAAGAGAAAAACTCTCAAATTAATAATCTAAGCTTCCATCTAAAGAACAAAGAAGGCAGGAGCTTCAAAATGGCAGAAGAGTAAGATGCAAAGATCACCTTCCTCCCCACCAATACATCAGAAATACATCTACATATGGAACAAGTCCTACAGAACACCTACTGAACGCCGGCAGAAGACCTCAGACCTCTCGAAAGGCAAGAAACTCCCCATGTACCGGGGTAGGGCCAAAAAACAAAAAGAAACAACAGAGACAAAGAATAGGGACGGAACTTGCACCTTGACGACGGAGCTGTGAAGGAGGAAAGGTCTCCACACACTAGGAAGCCCCTTCGCGGGAGGAGACTGTGGGTGGCGGAGGGGGAAAGCTTCGGTGCCGCGGAGAAGAGCACAGCAACAGGGGTGCGGAGGGCAAAGCGGAGAGATTCCCGCACAGAGGATCAGGGCCGACCGGCACTCACCAGTCCGAGAGGCTTGTCTGCTCACCCGCCGGGGCGGGCGGGGCAGGGAGCTGAGGCTCGGGCTTCGGTCGGATCCCAGGGAGAGGACTGGGGTTGGCGGCGTGAACACAGCCTGCAGGGGGTTAGTGCGCCACGGCTAGCCGGGAGGGAGTCCGGGGAAAAGTCTGGACCTGCCGAAGAGGCAAGAGACTTTTTCTTGCCTCTTTGTCTCCTGGTGCTCGAAGAGAGGGGATTAAGAGCGCTGCTTAAAGGAGCTCCAGAGACGGGCGCGAGCCGCAGCTAAAAGCGCGGACCCCAGAGACGGGCATGAGACCACTAAGGCCACTGCTGCTGCCACCAAGAAGCCTGTGTGCGAGCACAGGTCACTCTCCACACCCCCCTTCCGGGTAGCCTGTGCAGCCCGCCACTGCCACGGTCCCGGGATCCAGGGACAACTCCTCCGGGAGAACGCACGGCGCGCCTCAGGCTGGTGCAACGTCACGCCGGGGCAACGTCATGCCGGCCTCTGCCGCCGCAGGCTCGCCCCGCACTCCGTAGCCCTCCCTCCCCCACGGCCTGAGTGAGCCAGTCCCCGAAGCAGCTGCTCCTTTAACCCCGTCCTGTCTGAGCGAAGAACAGACGCCCTCCAGCAACCTACACGCAGAGGTGGGTCCAAATCCAAAGCTGAGCCCCTGGGAGCTGTGAGAACAAAGAAGAGAAAGGGAAATCTCTCCCAGCAGCCTCAGGAGCAGCGGATTAAAGCTCCACAATCAACTTGATGTACCTGCATCTGTGGAATACCTGAATAGACAACTAATCATCCCAAATTGAGGAGGTGGACTTTGGGAGCAACGACATATATATATTTTTCCCTTTTTCTCTTTTTGTGAGTGTGTATATGTATGCTTCTGTGTGTGATTTTGTCTGTATAGCTTTGCTTTTACCATTTGTCCTAGGGTTCTCTATCCGGGTTTTTTTGTTGTTTTTAATTACTTAAATAAATTTTTTTCTCCTTAATGATTATTTTTTATTTTAACAACTTTATTTTACTTTATTTTATCTTCTCTCTCCCTCTCTCCCTCTCTCCCTCTCCCTCTCTCTCTCTCTCTCTCTCTCTCTCTCCCCCCCCTCCCTTTTATTGTACGTGGAGGACAGGCTCTTGGTGCTCCAACCAGGAGTCAGTGCTGTGCCTCTGAGGTGGAAGAGCCAACTTCAGGACACTGGTCCACAAGAGATCTCCCAGATCCACGTAATATCAAACAGCGAAAATCTCCCAGAGATCTCCATCTCAACGCCAAGACCCAGCTCCACTCAACGACTCAGCTACAGTGCAGGGCACCCTATGCCAGAAAACTAGCAAGACAGGAAAACAACCCCATCCATTAGCACAGAGGCTGCCTAAAATCTTAATAAGGCCACAGACACCCCAAAACACACCACCAGACGTTGACCTGCCCAACAGAAAGACAAGATCCAGCCTCATCCACCAGAACACAGGCACCAGTCCCCTCCACCAGGAAGCCTACACAACCCACTGAACCAACCATAGTCACTGGGGACAGACACCAAAAACAATGGAAACTATGAACCTGCAGCCTGCGAAAAGGAGACCCCAAACACAGTTAAGATAAGCAAAATGAGAAAGACAGAGAAAAACACAGCACATGAAGGAGCGAGATAAAAACCCACCAGAGGGCTTCCCTGGTGGCGCAGTGGTTGAGAATCTGCCCGCCAATGCAGGGGACACGGGTTCGAGCCCTGGTCTGGGAAGATCCCACATACCGTGGAGCAACTAGCCCCGTGAGCCATAATTACTGAGCCTGTGCGTCTGGAGCCTGTGCTCCGCAACAAAAGAGGCCGCGATAGTGAGAGGCCCGCGCACCGCGATGAGGAGTGGCCCCCACTTGCCGCAACTGGAGAAAGCCTCGCACAGAAACGAAGAGCCAACACAGCCATAAATAAATAAATAAAATTAAAAAAAAAAAAAACCCACCAGACCTAACAAATGAAGAGGAAATAGGCAGTCTACCTGAAAAAGAATTCAGAATAATGATAGTAAAGATGATCCAAAATCTTGGAAATGGAATGGAGAAAATATAAGAAACGTTTAACAAGGACCTAGAAGAACTAAAGAGCAAACAAACAGTGATGAACAACCCAATAAATGAAATTTAAAATTCTCTAGATGGGATCAACAGCAGAATAACTGAGGCAGAAGAACGGATAAGTGACCTGGAAGATAATAATAGTGGAAATAACTACTGCAGAGCAGAATAAAGAAAAAAGAATGAAAATAATTGAGGACAGTCTCAGAGACCTCTAGGACAACATTAAACGCAACAACATCTGAATTATAGCAGTCCCAGAGAAGAAGAGGAAAAGGAACTGAGAAAATATTTGAAGAGATTATAGTTGAAAACTTCCCTAATATGGGAAAGGAAATAGTTAATCAAGTCCAGGAAGCACAGAGAGTCCCATAATCCAAGGATATGGATATATTTATCCAAGGATAAATCCAAGGAGAAACACGCCAAGACACACATTAATCAAGCTATCAAAACTTAAATACAAAGAACAAATATTAAAAGCAGCAAGGGAAAAACAACAAATAACACATAAGTGAATCCCCATAAGGTTAACAGCTGATCTTTCAGCAGAAACTCTGCAAGCCAGAAAGGACTGGCAGGACATATTTAAAGTGATGAAGGAGAAAAACCTACAACCAAGATTACTCTACCCAGCAAGGATCTCATTCAGATTTGATGGAGAAATTAAAACCTTTACAGACAAGCAAAAGCTAAGAGAATTCAGCACCACCAAACCAGCTTTACAACAAATGTTAAAGGAACTTCTCTAGGCAGGAAACACAAGAGAAGTCAAAGACCTACAATAATAAACCCAAAACAATTAAGAAAATAATGGTAATAGGAACATACATATCGATAATTACCTTAAATGGAAATGGATTAAATGCTCCAACCAAAAGACATAGACTGGCTGAATGGATACGAAAACAAGACCCATATATATGCTGTCTACAAAAGAGCCACTTCAGACCTAGAGACACATACAGACTGAAAGTGAGGGGATGGAAAAAGATATTCCATGCAAATGGAAACCAAAAGAAAGCTGGAGTAGCAATTCTCATATGAGACAAAATAGACTTTAAAATAAAGACTATTAGAAGAGACAAAGAAGGACACTACATAATGATCAAGGGATCAATCCAAGAAGAACATATAACAATTGTAAATATTCATGCACCCAACATAGGAGCACCTCAATAGATAAGGCAAATACTAACAGCCATAAAAGGGGAAATCGATAGTAACACATTCATAGTAGGGGACTTTAACACCCCACTTTCACCAATGGACAGATCATCCAAAATGAAAATAAATAAGGAAACACAAGCTTTAAATGATACATTAAACAAGATGGACTTAATTGATATTTATAGGACATTCCATCCAAAAACAAAAGAATACACATTTTTCTCAAGTGCTCATGGAACATTCTCTAAGATCAAGAGAACATAATAGAAAACCCAGAAACAGACATAGGACTTAGTGAAGCAGTTTTAGACGAGAAAACAAAGCACATTTACAAAAGAAAATAACTGACTAGCTGAACTTCATCAAAGTTTAAAACTTTTGCTTGGTGAAAGCCCCTGTTAAGAGGATGAAAAGACAAACTACAGACAGGAAGAAAAGGTTTGCAAACAAAGGATTCATATCTAGATTACATGACAAACTCAAAACTCAACAGTAAAAAACCAAACAATCCAACAGAAAATGGGCAAAGGACATGAAGAGACATTTTACCAAGGAAGACATATGACGGCAAAAAAACAACAAGAAGTTCAACATCCCTAGCCATCAGAGAAACGTAAATTAAGACCACGATGATACATCATTACTCACTCATCAGAAAGACTAAAACTTAAAAGAGTAACAAAAACAAATGCTGGTGAGGATGAGGAGAAACTGGATCTCTCACATTTTCCTAGTTATGATGCAAAACGGCTCAGCTACTCTGGGAAAGAGTTTGGCACGTTTCCTAGAAAACTAAGCATATATTTAACCAAACGACCCAGCTATCACACTTCTGGGCATTTATCCCAGAGAAATGAAAACTTATGTCCATACAAAAACTATGCATAATGTTCATAGCAGCTTTATTTGTAGTAGCTGAAAATTGGAGGCAACCAAAACATCCTTCGATAGGTGAATAGTTAAACCAGCTGTGATATATCCATACCACAGAATATTAATCAGCAATAGAGAGGAATGAACTATTGACGTACAAAAAAAAACGTGGATGGATCTCAAGGGCATTAGGCTGAGTGAATAAAAGCCAATCTCAAAAAGTCACATACTGTATGATCCCATTTATATAACGTTTTGAGATAACAAAATTATACAGACGGAAAACAGATTAGTAGGTGCCAAGGGTTAGGGATGCTGAGAAGCAGGGGTGAGGGTCAGACTATAAAGGGATAGCAGGAAAGAAATCCATGCAGTGATGGGAAGAGTCCTGTATCTTGATTACAACAGTGGTTACACAAATCTGCACATGTGATAAACTGGCACAGACCTACAAAACACACCTTGTACCAATGTCAATATCCTAAGTTAGGACTGTACTATAGGTATATAAAATGTAACCACTGGGGAGACTGGGTGCAGAGTACATGGGATCTCTCTGCACTATTTTTATAACTTCCTGTAAATCTAAAATTATTTCAAAAAAAAAAGGTTTTTTTGAAGAAGGAAACAAGGTAGAAAGAATAAAACAATTAAATTATTTTATATTTTCCTTATATGTATCTTGAAAATTTACAACCTACATGCACTTCCATTCCTAATATTGATTTTCTTGAATGACTTAAGTTCATGGTGACTTTTACTCCAGGAAAAAAAAAAAAATTTTGAAATGAGACTCATGATTTTCCTTCACAATATCCAAAATACTCAATAACAAAATTATTTTATGGAATGGGTTTTGGAGTCAGACAGAAATAGGTTTAAACCCCAATTTTATAACTTACTACATATATGGCCTAAATCAAATTAAACTTGAATTTCAGTTTTCCTATAGATAAAATGGGGACAAAAATACAAACCTTAGAGAATTATCACGTCAGTGTGCAGAGAAGCTGGTAGGGCTGTACACATTCTAAACATCACAGTAACTTTTACTGCTACTATCTTATCTCCCTGAATGGGACAGATATTCCTCAAAAGTGGGGGCAATTTCATGTATTTCTTTTGAATCACCCTACTGCTCTCAGCACAGTGATAGGTATACAATAAATACACAATATGCATTGAATTCTCTTTGAACTTTCAACTTCTGCCTTTAAAAATTACCGTTATTTCCTTACTGTAAATGATAATACTCTTTCGGAAACGGGTTAGGTTCTGTTTTTTTTTTAAATAAGAGTTTTTTTGATGAATGTAATATATAGTTGCTAAAGGCATCAAACCAACAAAGAATAGTTCAACTGGTGTAATAGTTTCAAGATGCAAAACACAGAACAAGATTTCCAAATACTCTACATATCCTGTATTCTTTTTTTAATAAAAGTATCAAATCACTGTTATACATCTGAAATTAATATAATATTTTATGTCAATTACAACTCAGTAAAAAAATTATAAAAGGGAAAAAGAAAAATGTCTTGGTCCTCCCTTGTAATGACCTGTGTTGAAAGGTTATGTCTTGTTCTTTGCTAACTCTTTTTTGCCGATTCTCCATTTCCTGCTAAGCTAACAGCGGTCCTCATCGTCTCTTGGTACAACTCGAGAAATGCCCAAGAGTCACGAGCTCAGGAAAAGCAGTTAGAAAATCAGACCATTTCCCACATATCTTGCATTCCTGTTTCCAACTTTGCCAGTTAAAAATATATTTTTAAAAATTTTTACTGGGGTATAGTTGGTTTACAATGTTGTGTTAGTTTCAAGTGTACAGCAAAGTGGATCTGTTATACATATGTCCACTCTTTTTTAGATTCTTTTATTTTTTAATGGCCAACGAGTGGCACCTTCCAATGCCTCATCACTTCATGACAATTTTTTTGCTTCAAATGTTCACATAAAGAATCCTATTTTCATTTAGACTGGCTAACCCTGTTCCCTATGACCCCTTTCTCAACATACAACTCCAGGCTGCTGACCCTGATCTTTCATAACTTTCTAGAGATTATTTCTATACTCACATATTCCTCA
The DNA here is from genome assembly GCF_949987515.2 of Delphinus delphis. Lineage (NCBI taxonomy): Eukaryota > Metazoa > Chordata > Mammalia > Artiodactyla > Delphinidae > Delphinus > Delphinus delphis. The sequence continues at coordinate 17,787,242 of NC_082699.1, forward strand.
TTATATAATACCTTATTTTTTCTATCACAATGAGAATTGTTAAAAAAAGAAAAACGCCCCTGACCTCACTCCCCAATTTTAAATCTTCTTCAAACAATTTATCTTACTAATTTGTCTCTTAGTTCTAAACTCCCAAAAAGAACTATCAGGCTACTATCAAGTAGGATTATCAAACTCCACTTTAATACAAATTACTGATTAGTTTCTTTCTCTAACTCCTAAGAATCATAGTAAAAACTTACTGCTGGGAACAGTGATTTAATAATGTATTATCAATATACCACAATAAAAACTTGTAAACAAAACAAAAGCTAAGGTTTGGGATATCGCTTTTGAGAGCACATTAGTCAAAGATGCTCTTCTACATTTTAACTTCTACTTTGGAATAATATTACATACATTAAAAAGATGCGGGCTTCCCCGGTGGCACAGTGGTTGAGAGTCCGCCTGCCGATGCAGGGGACACGGGTTCGTGCCCCGATCCGGGAAGATCCCACATGCCGCGGAGCGGCTGGGCCCGTGAACTATGGCCTATGAGCCTGCGCATCCGGAGCCTGTGCTCCGCAGCGGGAGGGGCCACAGCAGTGAGAGGCCCGCGTAGCGCAAAAAAAAAAGATGCAAACATAGTACAAAGAGTTCCCATATACCCTTCACATAACTTTCCTTAATGTTAGCGTCTTATATAACCACAGTACATTGGTCAAAACTAAAAATTAAACATTGGTACAACAGTATTAACTAAACCACAAATTTTACTTGTAGCATCTATACTTTTTCAGTAAATGATGACACCTCTGAGGTAGCTGGACATCCAGATGTCTTTTTTTTTTTTTTTTTTTTAACATCTTTATTGGGGTATAATTGCTTTACAATGGTGTGTTAGTTTCTGCTTTATAACAAAGTGAATCAGTTATACATATACATATGTTGCCATATCTCTTCCCTCTTCAGATGTCTTAAAAAATGTCTAATTATCCTCTTTTAACTTGGTCCCCAGCTGTTCTATGATTAACTTTGATTCTCTATAATATGGATTCATAGTAACATAGAATCTTGGTGTTGGAAGAAATCTTAGAAGTCATCTAGATTAGTGTTTTTCAAAGTACAAATGATGACCCATCAACAAGTCATGAAACAAATTTAATGAATCACAACTAGCATTTTTAATAAAACAAAATAGAAAATATTAGACTACAGCACACATGTTAGGGTATTACTGCTTCATAAATCTGTTTTAGTTGTATATGTGTATGCATACATAAATATGTACTAGGTCACACTACTGAAAAAAATATTCCTTACCACAGGTTAGTCGAAAAAGTTTTAAGTCACTCATCTACATCAAGCCATAAAAGGAAACCTCTCTCGGATATCCTTGTCAGATGATAAGGCCACCTCCATTTAAATATCATTAAAGGGACTTCCCTGGTGGTGCAGTGGTTAAGAATCTGCCTGCCAATGCAGGGGACACAGGTTCGATCCCCGGTCTGGGAAGATCCCACATGCCACGGAGCAGCTAAGCCCGTGCACCACAACTACTGAGCCTGCGCTCTAGAGCCCGTGAGCCACAACTACTGAGCCTGCGCGCCACAACTACTGAAGCCCGCACACTCTATAGCCTGTGCTCTGCAACAAGAGAACCCACCGCAATGAGAAGCCCACGCACGGCAACAAAGAGTAGTCCCCGCTCGCCACAACTAGAGAAAGCCCACGCGCAGCAAAAAAGACCCAACGCAGCCAAAAATAATAAAATAAAAAGTTTTTAAATAGTAAAATAAATAAATATCATTCAAGGTAGGATATTTACTATTTATACTTCAGACAATAATGTCAGGAAATAATTTATATGGAACCAACATCTATCTCTGTTGACTTCAGATCCACAAGTCGCAGAAAAAGGCTTTTTTCTTCCAAAGAAAAATATCCTGCCGTCCTATTTATTTTTCTTCTTTTTTTTTTTTTTAAATCAGTGAACAGAGATGGTTACATTATAAAAGAAAGGTCGCTTTTTTGTTCTGTTTTTTTTTTCTTTTTGGTTCCTAAGAAGAGACTGTGGAGACAAAGGGCAATAAAGGAACAGAAAAAGGTACATAAGGATGCTAGACTGGAGAAAAGATGCAATACCAAATAAAAAGGTCAAGTCAATAAAGGAATATGTTTGTAGCGATGACATGAAAAAAATTATCAAACTCTGCAGACAATTTCATAAGAGTACACATTATTTACTAGCAAATTTCATTTTGGAAACGAGACTTTTTATTTTTTTAACACACACATTCACAGAGACAGAGAGAGAAAAGAAAGAACTCCTAAACTCAAAAGAAAGGGGAGGGCTTCCCTGGTGGCACAGTGGATAAAAATCCGCCTGCCAATGCAGGGGACACAGGTTCAAGTCCTGGTCCTGGAAGATCCCACATGCTGCGGAGCAACTAAGCCCATGTGCCACAACTACTGAGCCTGCACTCTAGAGCCCGTGAGCCACAACTACTGAGCCCGCATGCCACAACTACTGAAGCCCACGGCCTAGAGCCCGTGCTCTGCAACAAGAGAAGCCACTGCAGTGACAAGCCCGCGCCGCGCACTGCAATGAAGAGTAGCCCCCGCTTACTGCGAATAGAGAAAGCCCACGTGCAGCAACAAAGACCCAACACAGTTAAAAATAAATAAATAAAATAATAAAAAGAAAAAGAAGGGGGAAAAATCATACACAAATGAAACCTTCTCCATTACATATGAGAAAGTCATTATATGAAATTTATCAAAGCAACTGTTATTTCTGCCCAATCCCAAAGTACTTCATGTCATTAAATAAATATATATAAATATTTTATAAATATGTAATTCTCCAAATCTGTATTCAGTTAACTGGCAACTTCATTCTACCTAAAATGCAGAAGAAACTCAAAATGTATAAAGTGAAAAGTAAATTCTGACATCAAAAACTCCAAGAACTAAATAAAGCTCAGGTACTTCTCACTTATAGGAGCACCACAGGGCCCAATTCGAAACCTTGTTACTCTTACTCTGCTCCCAATTCTAACTATAATATCGGTTTCTAAGACAACAGCAGTTTAAGAACATTAAATTAGCAGGCGGGGGCAAGCACTGTATACAAATCTGCACTGACATGCAACAGGAAATAAGATGACAACCTGACTGCACAGGATGATTTAGAAAATAACAAAGCAGACTGATGCTCAAGAAACTGATGTCTAGCGTTAAGAACAAACCACAATCTCAGGAGGCTTACAGTAATAGTTGTCGTTTATAGGGTTGACACTGAGTCAGCATGTGAGATTCTTTACGTTCATAACTGTAGCATTGTTAACATGAAAAATGTATGCTATAACCGTTAGAAAATTTTCTCTCAATTACTGAAATACAAAAAGTTTTAGTTTTCAAAAAGGGGTAAAATCCTCAGCAATTTGGAACACTTGGCTGTCCAGAACAATAGACTGCCTGAGGACTGTGGTTAACGGTAATTTTCACCTTCTATTTTAACTCTTTCAAAAGTTCTATGACTACTTAAATCAACATATCATAAAGTAATCTTTGATGTTAATAGAGGGTAACGTGTGTTTGGGTTAGTATTCCAATGACTGCACATTAGAATCACCAGGGGAATGTTTTAAAACACTGGTGTCCAAATTCCCCATCCAGAAATTCTGATTTAATTACTCTAGATAGAGCCTGCCATCAGACGTGTTAAAGCTTTCCAGGAGAGCCTGATATTCACTCAGGGTTGGGAACCACTCAGACAAATAATTTTCTGCACAACATCTTTAAGAATCTTTAAGGAATCTTCAGAGGGATATACTAAGCAGCATTTCCCAAATTTGTCTTCAAATCCATTTTTCACAGAGCACCTTATAATTCTAACTTTGGTAATTCATCAGCTAAAAATCAAAGTAAATATTAAATTTAGAATAAAAGTGAGCAACTTTCCAAATTTATAAAAGCTCTAATGTACTTGCAAAGGACAGGGGAAGTGAGAGAAGAAAGTAAAAAAGGGTTTACTTTTATACGGCTATTTTTTTTTAATATATTACAAAAATTCCAAATGAAAGATTTTAATTTTAACTAAGAAACTTCACACTTTATTTAAATGATGCTTACATCAAGTCTGTGACTCAAAAGCATTCATACATTGTGAAAGCTAATTCCAAAGATAAATTCATGCTGCCCTCGAATGGGTCAAGATAAATATTTTTACCTGGACTACACCAGAAATGCTGATGATGGATACAATTTTATTATTTCATAAATAGGAGAATTATATTAAATACCACAGAAAGAAAATAAGATGTCACTTTTGAGTGTTACTGAGCTCAAAAGACCAACTATGACTGTATATTCATGTTCAAGACTTTTTAAATAATCCATTTTCATCAAGCTGCCATATTTGCCTATGCGTGTGAAAATCAAGATAAAAATGTACACACCTCTGCGCCTTCTGCAATGGCCATCTCTAATTCAGTTTTGCTTCAAATAAGTCCATGGCAGTGGCCTTCAAACTTAATGCTCATACCTCGTAAAAGAACTCCTGTACATTTTTTATTACATTGGATATTAATTTAAATTTTTAGAAGTTTGTATTTCCTGTGATCATATGCATGAACAATAAAAAAAATTTTTTGTGGAATGAACCACTATTGTAATTATTATTAGCAGATAAGTAATGGAACATAAATATTACAAATTTTGATAAGTAATTCTTTAAAAAGAACAGTAAAATCTTAGTGGGCATGCTTCTCCGTGAGATAGATAGGGCTTTTTAAAACAATGTATATTACTATATCTGACAGGTTCTCAATTTTATTCTTATTTCACAGTTTTCTAGGTATAATCACTGAAAAAATGTTATTCACATTAAGAAGTAAATCACCCCCAAGTTTTGTTATAGCAAAATTTTTTTCTGTGTCACAACTTACACTGTGATCTACCATGAAAAATTATGTTTAACAATGTGGCAACTGACTATTTGACTGGGTACTCTTACAATTTACTGAAAGCAAAGAACTAGAAACTACCTGACTTACATTAGGATGTATTACACATTTAACAATTATTCAGTATTCCAGTCCTAGGAAGTATTCCAAAAAGGCATTACTAAGACTTATTAAATAAGTATTAATTATATCTGTTATTCTTCCACCTAGCAGCACCTTCTTTAATTTGGTATACTCACAAAGGGTAGAAAATTTAAATATTGTTAATTACAATACTCTTCTGCTGATACAATATTTATTTCATAAAATGTTTTTACCTTATCACACACTTCAAATATATTTTCACTAAAACCTTGGAGCAGCAGACCTAGCTCACTTAATTTATGGTAAACACCCACCCAACAGTATACACTGTCAACCAATCCCAAATCAGATTATCCAAAACAAGTCTTTGTTTCTCAAGTCAAATATGTTTTGGGCTTAAAAGGAAAAGATTTTTAATTTGTCTCACAAAGCAAGATTCAACTATATGCTATATATTAGAGACATGACAAAAACAGAGAAAGGCTAAAAAAGAAAAGGATAGACAAAGGCATACTAGATTAATGGAAAGAAAAAGAAAACAGCAATTATTCTCCTGTTATCAGACAAAGTAGAATGTCAGCTAAAGATGCACTAATGTCAAAGGACATCTTTTAATGCTAAAATCTTCAATTTTCAATAATATATGAACATCAATGTGCCAAATAGTGCAGCAACAACCTTATGAAACAAGGACTACAGGAGATATAAGGAAACATGGGTAGAGCCACACAAATACTAAGACATTTTAACATAACACTCTTGGTACATCACAGATCAAATGGGGAAAACATACATAAAGATATACTAGAAGACCTAAACAACAAAATCTTATACAAGATATACACACACACACACTATATACATACATATATATGTGTATATATATATATCAAACTTCACATCTTTTATACTTCCTCTCAAGTGCATTTGCAATATTCACACTGATACTACATTACATCTCAAGAAAGCATGAGTAAGAGTCTACGAAAAGAAATATTATAAAAAACAGTCAGGAATCACAATATAATAAACTAAAAATTAGTAACAAAATTTTAAAAAGAAGACGACCCTTCTACTCTGAAACTGAACCTTTATTAAACAACTGTAACAAGAAAGGGAAAATACAAACTGGAACTACAGAATTACTAACAAAAATGATAATGAAAATACTATATAACAAATGTATAGAACACATGTAAAGCAATGATTCCACTTTCCCCTTTATCTTTGTCTAGTCAGCATAACATTAAAAACTATCTGGTCTGACAACTTGGTAGATAAAATTCCCTTGTGAAACCACATGGGCCTGTTGCTTTTTTATGGGCTTATTAACTTTCTCTACTTTTTCCCAATGGATACTGATGCATTTAAGCTTTCTATTTCTATTTCTGATGGGTCAACTTTGGTGCACAGTGTTTTCCTAGGAATTTATCTATACCACCTACGTTTTCAAATATATTTATACAGAAGTCTGCAAAGTAGTCTCTTGTAATCTGTTGAAATTTTTCTCGGTTCCAATAGTGATATTCCTCCTTGTCATTTCTTTTTTTTTTTTTTTTTTGTGCTTTCTCCCTTTTCTCTCCTTGATAGCTAGCTAGTGGTTTGTCTATTTTGTTAATTTTAAAAATTACAGTTTTGACTTATCAATTAGATCTACTTTTTTCTATTCTCTACTTCATTTCTGTTTTAATCTTCATTACTTCTTTCTCTGTACTTTCATTTACTTTATTTTTTGAACTAGCTTTTATGATGTTGAGCCAGCCTATCCAACACCAAAAATATCTTTTCATTCACTGAGGTTTACTTTTATGTCTTTCAAGAGTACTCTAAAGTTTTCCTCGTGCATTTTTGCATATTTCTTTTTAAGTTTATTCCTCATTATTTTCTCTTCTTTGTTGGTATTATAAGTGGAGTTTTCTCTATCATTATATACTCTACCTATAATTCCTTGTATATTTGAAGGCTACTAGATTCTAGATTTTAATTTTACACCATGCTACCCTGCTGAATTCTTTGATTCAATTTTTTTCTAAAACTTGTGCCCCTAAATTGCTCTCTCTCTCTCCTCTAACTGCACTGACTAATGCCTCTAGGACAATGCTGAATAGTTTTGGAGATGGTGTGCCTTATTCCTGATCTTGATGATAAATAAGTTAAAAACGCTCTAGTATACTTTCGAGGTGTCTGTAGTAATCACCATCATGTCATTTACCATTCTGAATTATAATCGTCTACCCTCTCCCACTAGGCTATAAGCTCATGAGTAAAGATGATGTCATCTTCATGTTCACCTGCATCTTGCTGATCAAGAACTCTCACTGACTGACACTGACATACTGAATGAATCAATCTAGTAATAAATATATTCCTAGTGTCAATGAATCAGAGAAAAAACATCAGAAAAAACCCCAGACAAGAATCAGGAACTGAGATGTGGTGTTAAAATTGGTGGGATCACTTCACACCCATTAGGATGACTTCTACCAAAAAAACAGAAAACAACAAGTGTTGAGAATGTGGAGAAATCAGAACCCGTGTACAAAAGCAAATTTGGATGATGTGGATTTTATTTTATAAAGTAGAAATTTCCCTGCAAAATATGGGAATTGTTTTTGTTCTAGCATGCCATTCCCACTCCTTAACAACTTCACGTTGCACTGAACATTAGATTCCGTACTACTGCTATAAGGCTTATCTTACCCACAATGCCCTAGACTAAGTCAATCCCTTTATCACTTTTTCATCTTCAGTTGCCTTTCTGTTGCTTCTAAATCTGGTTATTCAGCCCACTCCTGTCTTAAAGCCTTCTCTTAAAGCATGCCCAACCTTAAGGCACTTCTATTGGGCTGACTAAATCTGCTTCCATTAATAAACAATTTGAAATTAAAGCTGTAGAGGAGGAAACTCCCTCTTTCCATCACCCCTTCCTTTCTTTTCTACTCCTGCCATTGTCAGACTTGCAAGAGGCTCACTGCTATTGATCAGGTGGCATCAAGGGGAAAAGGTTCCCTGGAAGCCAAAGTTAGAAATATTTACAAGGTACACTGTTCACTGTAATTAAAATGAGATTTTATAGGCTATCTTGGGAACTTTGCCACCATTTATTACAATCTTTCTATGAGAAAATACATTCTAAGTTTCCAGTAACCAACACAGAAACAAACTTTGGAACATGGCCTATTTTGATGATCACCCAAATCTTGCCCAGAATTTATTAGACACAATATTCCATTTCCAAGAAAGTCTATTATTACAGAAACTTCTATAAACATGTAACATAAACTCTCATTATTAAAAGTCACAGCACTTGCATTAAAAACTGTATTTAAATTTCTTTCTAAATCCAATTAACATTAAAAACTTCACAAACTCTTCACTAAAAATCAATAGTTGAAGGAGATACATAAAAAGTGATTGGATATTAAGGAGAAACACCTGGTAGATAACACTGTTTCTCAATTCATGAAGGAACTCTCCAAAACAAAAGAAAAAAAGGTTCAGAATTTTTCAAATTTCTCAGAGCTAATATGAGCAACCTACATAAATCTTCTTTGCACAATTCTAAAAACTGAAAGCCCACTCATCTACCTGTGACTTGCCACTTTAAAAAGAGCTTCATAAATTGAACCGTCATTTTGCCCAGATATTTCCTTAAAACACAAGTAAATCAATAAGCATTGCTAAAGCAAGATTTTGCTCAAGTGAACAAAAAGATAAAGACATCTGTGAGACAGTACTGCTTCAAACACAAAGGGAACTAACTATTGTGCTTGGTTTTCAGAGCTTGAACAATAGATTAACAAAATTAGTCTCAAATAAAAGAATAGAGGATGTGGTTTATTTCCCCTAACCTAGGATAAAAATTGTTTAAATTTTTAAAACAAATTTAGGACTAGAAAGATCAATTCTTGTAAAAAAAATCATAAATTTAGCATTTATCACATCTAAGTCATGGCTGCACTTTCCTAAAGAATCATGATAAACTTGAGGGGAAAAAAAGATATAATTATTCTTTTGATGCTAATTTCCTTATATTCACCTTTATGGAAAATAATGCATAAACTTTTAGTATAAAGAACTCAAAATGGATCTCAAGAGTATTTTTTTTAAAAATGACTAAACAAAACTCAAAGGTCAAGCCAGAATTTAAAAAGTAATTTTTTTAATTTAAGAACTGGCTTTGTTTACTTCTGCTTTTGTTTTGTGGGGTTTTTTTTTGGGGGGGGAGGGTATAAAAAATGTTAAACTTGTGTGGCATGAAAATATTTTTTATTTAATAAACATACCAGATATTTTAAACACTCTCTAATCCAAAGTTCAGTGGTGAGCCTTGGGCCTGCCTGCCTGCCTTCAACAACAGAACAAAGGAGTATGAAGTTCTGAACTTGTAACATGGGAAATTTATTACCAAGTTATTAGTACTTGAATACAAACTCAGTGGCAAGAAAACAAAGGCTAGCCATTCTTTGGGAATGAAAGTGAGAAAGCTGAAAGATCAAAGGTAAAATGGATGGCTATAAAGCTATGACAAGGCAGAAGAGGTATGTGTATAAAACGCTGCAAACAATTACATAAAAGGCACAGATTTTCTGAGGCTTGCGTTTAAATCCTAAGTTAATAACTGCTGAAGTACACAGTAGTTTTCCAAAGGAAAAATGACTCTCTGGGCTGCAAGGGCAGTATTATTCCAATGTCAACTAAATTCCAACAAAAGGCCAGAAGTATGCATATTTGTATTACAAAATCAGTCACCCCTTCTCTAAAGTATATACTCAAATAATAATAGAAAAATAGTCTAATTTTTTTTAATTGGGCAGAAGTGAAATTTTTTAAATCTCTCAAAATAATAATGTCCTAGTACAAATACACTGTTATTTAAATTATTTTTAAGGAACTAAAAACATTATGGCAATGGGCCATGTGTGGTCATGGAATTGTTATATTTTATCCTGAAAACTACACTATGAGGAAGCGTAATTTATTTTCTCCAACTTACAGGTGAGTTAACTGAGAATCAGAATGCTTGAGTAACCTGCTCAAATCCACACAGCTACCATTTCAACTCCAGAGGCTGCACTTGCAACTAGGCTGTTTTACCTACAGTATAATAACGACTAACAATCAAATAATGTTTACTGAGGAAAGGCAGAAGCTAAGCAATTTACAGACGTATCTTATCCTCAAACACTCTATGAGGTAAATATTATTTTAGCCCCTAGTAAGACATTTACAGTGGTTTTAGCCAAATGCTTGAGAGGCAAAAATGAGATGCTTTCTGAGAAATATTTTTAGCTTCGAAGAAAATTGAGAATTACAAAATGTATTTTTTAAGTCAACTTTATTGAGATAAATTTTACATATAATGAAATGGGACTACTTTAAGCTCATAATTAATGAGTTTTGATATACATCCATGTAACAATCACAAAAATCAAGATATAGAACATTTCCATCACCCAGAAGAAAGTGTTGATATCTTATAGAAGAAATCCCCACCTTTCTGTCACAATGGATTAGTTTCGTCTGTTCTAAAATGTCACAAAAATAGAATCTTATAGTATATACCCTATGTATCTGGCTTCTTTTGTCCAGCATAATGTTTTGGGGATTCATCCATACTGTGGCTTGGATCAGAAGTGTTACTACTGAGTAGTATTCCATGGCACAGTTATGATACAATTTGTTTAACCACTTACCTGGTGGTGGATATGACCAGTTCAGGGCTATTACAAAGAAAAATGCTACAAACACTCAAGTACAAGTCTTTGAATAGCCACATATTTTCATTTCTCTTAGGTAAACACCAAGAGTGGAATTGCTGGGTGGCATGGTAAGTGTATGTTTAACTAGAGAGTGACAAACCATGACAGCATGATCATACCATTAATATTCCCAGCAGTAGTGTACGAGAGTTCCAGTAGCCCCACCCGGTCACTTGGTATTATCAGCCTTTTTAAATTTTAGCTATGGTTTTAAGCCACATTTCCCTGATAACTAATGACTTCAAGCATCTTTTCATGTGCTTATTAGCCATTCTTATCTCTTCTTCATTAAAGTGTCTAGTCAAATATTTCGTTCATACTTGTCTTACTGAGTTGTAAGTGTTCATTTATATCATCCTGGATGCAAATCCTCTGTCAGCATAAGTACTGCAAATGTTTTCTTCCAGTATATGTCCTGCTTTTTCACTTTTAAAAGTGATTTTCGGGTACTAGAAGTTTTAAATTTTGATGAAGTTCAAGTTCTCAACTTTTTCTTCTATGATTTGTGTTCTCTGTGTTCTAAGAAATCTTTGCCTATATCCAAAGTAACAAAAAATTTTCTTCTAGAAAGTTTACAACTTTTTAAATGTAGATCTATGATCCATTTCTAATTAATTTTTGTCTATGGTGTGAGGTAAGTGTTGAGGATCATTTTTTCCCATCTGGGTATGCAACTGTTTTATCACTGCTGTTGGAAAGAGTAGCCTTTGCCTAGTAACACCTTTGTTGAAATTAATTTTGAAAAAAACAAAGTGACCCTATGTGGGTTTTTTATTTCTTGACTCTATATTCCAGGGATCAGCAAACTTCTTCTATAAAGGGCTAGATAGTAAATATTTGGGGCTCTGCAAGCCACAAAATTTCTGTCAAACCTACTCAAACTCTGCTGCTGTAGCATGACAGCAGCTATAGACAAAACATAAACAAATGATCATGGCTGTGTTCCAATAAAATTTCCCTGACAGATACAAATTTCAATTTCATCTAAATTTTATATGTTATGAAATATCATTCTTTGATTTTTCCCTCAACCATTTTAAAATGTAAAACACATTCTTAGCTTGCAGGCCATATAAAAACAGGCAGGCCAGATTTGGTCCATGGGCCATAGTTTGCCAACCTCTGTTCTATTCTGTTCCAATGATCTATATGGTTGGCCATCCGTATCTGTGGGTCACGCATCCATGGATTCAACCAACCGTGGGTAGAAAATAGTCAGAAAAAAAAATTCCAGAAAGTCCCAAAAAGTAAAACTTGAATTTTCCACATGCCCTGCCAACTGTTTTATAGCACTTACGTTGTATTAAGTATTATACGTAATCTAGAGATAATTTAAAGTATACCAGAGAATGTGCATAGATTATATGCAAATACTAAACCATTTTACAAAAGGGACTTGAGCAATGTCAGATTATGATATCTGCAGGGGTTGGGAGTGAGGTTCTGGAACTAATCCCTCCGTGAATACCTAGGTATGAGGGTACATTATTCCCCATGCCAATATTCCACTGTCTGTCTTACTGTAGCTTTATAGCAAATCTTGAAGTCAGGTAGTGTGAGCTCTCCAAATTTGCTCATCCTTTTCTAAACCGTTTTGGCTACTGCAGAACCTTTGCATCTCCACACTATGTTAATTTTATTTTATCAATTTTACCAAAAAAAAAAAAAAACCTGTTAGGATTTTGATTGAGATTGCATTGTATCTTCATGTTAACTTTAGGAAAACTGTCATTTTAATAATAGCAAGTGTTCTTTAATTTGTCTGAGCAATATTTTCTCACTTTCAGTATACAGGTTATGCACATATTTTGTTATATCTAACGGTGAGTATGTGCTTTTATGCTTTTTAAATTTTCCGGTTGTCACTACTATTAAATAGAAATACTGTTGACTTTTGGTATACTGACCTTGTAACCTGTGATCTGGCTCAACTCATCTATTTAGTAGCTTTTTAGTTGTGATTTCTTATAATTTTCTACATACAGGATCATGTAACTTGCAAATAAAGACAGTTTTATTTCTACTTTTTCCAATATTTTCCCCCATTTATTTCCTCTTCTTCCTGCACTTGCTAGAACTCAAGTACAATGTCGAATAGAAGTGATTACGGTGTACATCACTGCCTTGTTCTCATCGTACAAGTGCTCAGTCTCTCACTAAAAAACATAATGTTAGCTAGAAGTTGTTTAGGGAAGTCCTTTATCAGATTAAGCAAGTTCTCTTACATTCCTAGTTTGATGAGTCTGTATCATGAATGAGTGCTGACTTTCAACAAATGCTTCTTCTGTGTCTAATAAGATGCGCGGGACTTCGCTGGTGGCGCAGTGGTTAAGAATCCGCCTGCCAATGCGTGGGACATGGGTTCGAGCCCTGGTCCGGGAGGATCCCACATGCCATGGAGCAACTAAGCCCGTGCGCCACAACTACTGAGCCTGCACTCTAGAGCCCGCGAGCCACAACTACTGATGTCTGCGCGCCCCAGAGCCCGTTCTCCACAACAAGAGAAGCCACCACAATGAGAAGCCCACGCACCGCAACGCAGAGTAGCCCCACTCCCCGCAACTAGAGAAAGTCCGCGTGCAGCAACAAAGACCCAACGCAGCCAAAAATAAATAAATTTTTTTAAATGCTCATATGGTTTTTCTCCTTTAGTCTATTAATATGGTTAATGCTTTCCTAAGATAAATTCCATTTAATCATGTGTATTAAATTATTTAAATGTTGCTGAATTTAAACTGCTAATTTTTTTTTTTTTTTTTGAGGTACGCGGGCCTCTCACTGTCGTGGCCTCTCCCACTGCGGAACACTGGCTCCAAACGCGCAGGCTCAGCAGCCATGGCTCACGGGCCCAGCCGCTCCACAGCATGTGGGATCTTCCCGGACCGGGGCACGAACCCGTGTCCCCTGCATCGGCAGGCGGACTCTCAACCACTGCGCCACCAGGGAAGCCCAAATTGCTAATATTTTGTTAAGGGTTTTTATATCTATGATGATGATGGATACTGATCAAAAATTTTAAGTTTTTTGTCTGGTTTTGGTACAAGATAATGCTGGCCTCATAAAATGAGTTGGGAACTGAGAGTGCCCTGGTGGCCTAGTGGTTAGGATTCTGGGCTTTCACTGCTGTGGCCCTGGGTTCAATCCCTGGTCAGGGAACTGAGATCCTGCAAGCTGTGCAGCCAATAAATAAATAAATAAATAAGTGGACATGGCTATGTTCCAATAAAACTGCAGGCAATGAGTCTGCAGGTCACAGTTTGCCAATCAACGATCTAAGTTATCAAATTTATAAACAAAGTCATTCATGAAGTTCCCTTATAATTTTTAATGTTAGTAGAATTCCTTCTTTTATTCCGATGTTGGTAATAAATATATCTTCACCTTCTCTCTTCTATCAGTCTAGCTAGAAACTTATCAATTTTATAAATCTTTTCCCAGAAGCACCTTTTGATTTCATTGATTTCACTGATTTTTTCAATTGTTTGTCCACTTCCAATTTCATTGGTTTCTGCTCCTATCTTTATCATTTCCTTCTCTGTATTTTGATTTTTAATGTGCTCTTCTTTTTCTAGCTTCTTAAGGTAGAGGCCTAAAGCATTAATTTTGGATCTTTTTTTTTCTCACGTAACCATTTAAAAACATACATTCCCCTCCAACCACTACTTTCACTGTACCCACATATTGCAATGTTTCATTTTCACCTTCATTTAGTTCAAAATATTTTTCTAATATTCTTTGTGATTTCTCCTTTGACCCATGCATTACTTAGAAATGTCTTGATAAATTTCCAAATATTTACCAGAACTTACCAGATATTTTTATGTTATTTATTTCTAACTTAATCCCTCTGTGATCAGATGACATAGTTTATATTATTTCAATTCTCTTAAATTTATTGAAAATTGTCTCACAGCACAGCGTATCACCTGTCTTGCTGAATGTTTCACGTGCACTTGAAAAGAATGCATATTCTGCTGTTATTGAATGGAGAGTTTCATAACACTGGATGACAGTGTTATTGAATTCTATCAATGTCTTAGCTTGAGCTGTGACACTTAACAGATTACCATAGACTGAGAGGCTTAAACAGAAATTAAATTTCTCACAGTTGTGGAGGCTAGACATCCAAGATCAAGGTGCTAGCATGGTCAGTTTCTGACGAAAGAGCTCTCTTCCTGTCTTGTAGACATCAAACTTCTTATGTCCTCACGTAGGGGCAGAGGGGAGGAGCAGAATAGGGAGCTAGCTATCTGGTGTCTGTTCTTATAAGGGCATTAATTCCACATTGAGGGCCCAACCCTCAAAATCTATCTAAGCCTAATTACTTCCCAAAGATCCTATCTCCAGGGACTTCCCCAGTGGCACAGTGGTTAAGATGCCGCACTCCCAATGCAGGGGGCCCAGGTTCGATCCCTGGCCAGGGAACTAGATCCCACATGCATGCCGCAACTAAGAGTCTGCATGCCACAACTAAGGAGCCCGTCTACCACAACTAAGACCAAGCACAACCAAATAAACTAACTAATTAATTAATTAAATTTAAAAAAAATCCTATCTCCAAATACCATTGCATTGGGGGATAGGGATTCAACATATGAATTTTGGGGGGGTACACAATTCAGTCCATAGCAGCAGCCTTACTGCTTTTCTGTTTACGTATTCTAAGCTTGTTACTAGGTCCATGTATATTTAGAACAGTTAGGCCTTCTTGATGATTTTACCCTTTTATCCCTGATAATATTTCTTGTTCTGAAGTCTACTTTGATATAAATATAGCCACTCCAGCTTTATTCTGATTAACGTTTGCAAAGAATATCATTTTCCACCCTTTTAGCCAATCTGTCTTTATATTTAAGGTGAATTTCTTTACTTATCATATAGTTGTCTCTCCTGCTCTCTTATATAGTCTGACATTCTCTACCTTTTAACCATAGTGTTTTAGACCATTTACATTTAACATAGTTATCAACATAACTAGGTTTAAATCTATCACATTAGTCTTTGTTTTCTATTTATCCCATGTGTTCATTACTCCTCTTTTCTACCTCTCTCTGCCTTCTTTTAGATTACAAGTTTTTTATGATTCCATTTTATCTCCCCTATTGTATTCTTAGCTATTCTTTTTTTTTTTTTTTTGCTATGCATCGGTATACATCTTTAACTTACAACTTCTCTTCACATCACATTGTATCAGTTCATGTATAATGTAAAAACCTTACCCAAGTTTTCTAGATGTTTATGGTGAGAAAGTAAATCTAGTCCTAGTTATTTCATCACAGCCAGAAACATAAGCCTCCAAAATGTTTTCTTTAATAATTTGATTTTTATCTAATATTCGGGGAAAACATACATTGGGAGACCCTCTTCATATTATACTTCAAAGAAAAAAGCTATATTTCTATTTCATAAAATGAAGAGTGTCACATCTAGTCTAACCAAGCAGTGAATTTTGTTTTAAAGGGTTACAATGCCCACTAGTTCCTTTTTTTTTTTCTTCTTTCAGTTACTAGCTCCTATTCTTAATTTTAAACACAGCCTGCCTAAGACAAGAGCTTCTGACCCAGAATAATCCTTCCTTTACCTTGAAATCATCTCCCTGGCTGTCTGATTCCTGGCTTCACTGAATTCCAGTTCATTCTCCCTCATCTTTGCTTTGGTAACCTATTCAAATTCTCTACTCTGGCTTATGAAAGTTTTAAAAGACAATATATTTTAATGTTTCTCTATTACGGGTTTAGACTTATTTCCCCCAAATGAAAAACATTCCTAATTTAATTAATATGATTCTATGTAAAAATATGAGGAAATATTAAAAGTTCTGTCTTGTAGTCTTTCAGTTCTACATCTATTCTATATAGTGATATCCTCATAAAGAAATATTGGGGTTTTTTTTTGCGGTACGCGGGCCTCTCACTGTTGTGGCCTCTCCCATTGCGGAGCACAGGCTCCGGACGCACAGGCTCAGCAGCCGTGGCTCACGGGCCTAGCCACTCCACGGCATGTGGGATCCTCCTGGACCGGGACACGAACCCGTGTCCCCTGTATTGGCAGGCGGACTCTCAACCACTGCGCCACCAGGGAAGCCCAGAAATATCATTTTTAAAAGAAGTATCATTCTGGGCTTCCCTGGTGGCGCAGTGATTGGGAGCCCACCTGCCAATGCAGGGGACACGGGTTCGAGCCCCGGTCCGGGAGGATCCCACATGCTGCGGAGCAGCTGGGCCTGTGCGCCACGGCCACTGAGGCTGCGCTCTGGAGCCTGCGAGCCGCAACTACTGAGCCCACGTGCCACAACTGTGGAGGCCTGCGTGCCTGGAGCCTGTGCTCTGCAGCGAGAGGGGCCACCGCAATGGGAGGCCCGCGCACCGCAACGAAGAGTGGCCCCCGCTTGCTGCAACTAGAGAGGGCTCACAAGCACCAGTGAAGACCCAGTGCAGCCAAGAATGAATAGATAAATAAATTTATTTAAAAAAAAAAAAGAAGTATCATTTTGAAAAGTTCCGACATCCATTCCATGAATAAAGCATATGATTAAAGAGAAAGAATATATCCCCCAAACCAAGAATGTAATACACAGAAGGTAAAATTATATGTAGAATGGATTCCTGATTTTCACCACTTCATGTTTATTTCACTTATCCAAGAGGCTTTAGAGTTGTGTACTTGGCCGAATTTTTCCTATTAGGTTGAACCACATGAAACTGGAATATTTACAGGTCAAAGAAAGGTCAAATACTGGTGATTTCATATGATTTAACCTCTCACTAATCAATTAAACACAGACCTCGGAGTACTAACCAAAGTGAACATGCGCAGTCTGTATGCTGTTTTAACAGTACACAAGCACCATCTTGTGGCAGAAAGCAAAATTGTAGCTCTATACTTGATATTGCTACAAATATATTCAAAGTTTCTCAACTGTTTCCAACATGCTTTTGAAAGGGCATTACAAACTGGTGAAGAACACTTAGATTGATAGTTTGAACAAGCTCAAAACAAATGGCACACCAACATCATGATAATTAGCAGCTAGTCATCAGCCGATACAACAGAAACTTTGAAATAAGCTATTTCATAAATTAAAATCTTGACTATTTCTAGTTTTACTGATAATTAACATATTGAAATAAAATCAGTTCAGATACTTCAGAAAACTTTTCACCTATCAAATTTCTACTCATAGCCGTAGCTGTCCATAAAGTTCCAAGTCTCATAGGCTTATTTAACCAGGGGAACTGGAGGTGGGGGGAAGAGACTATGACGCCTCAAGTAGGTACCCGGATCTGCCTATAAGAACAAGTAACTTTTTGGCAAAACAGTCCAAATGCCTTCCTTATTTAACTTGCTGTGACTCATACTACACATGGTGAGAGAAAACTACTTTACTAACCTAGCTACAAGTGACTGGACCAGGAACTGGACACATTAGCCAAAGGCAACCAAATACTGTTTTGACATAGAACACACCAACCATACCTGAGGACAAGAGGCACTTGGCATGGGCGCATGCCATGAAATTGTTCCAGATTGAATGATGGCACCTAATATAACCAAATCCTTTTGGAAAAGAAGTATAAATACTAGATGAATGAAGAACAGATGTGTCACTCAAACGTAGGTTGTATCCTAAACAATGCCATTTTCTCCAAGATACATTACATATCCCTGTTTTGAAAGCTCTAGACCCTAAAGTTCCTCCTCCCATAAGTACCTCCAACAAACCCTCAGAGCCAAAGATAATCTTCGAACGCCCTTCAGTGAGGCTTTAAAGAATGATAAAATGGACTCCTCCTAAATATCTCCCAGGCAATTTAAACTCAACACAGTCAAAACCAAATCCCTCATCTTTCCAAAGATCTACTCCAACTCCTCTCTTTGTGAACACTATTACCAGTGACCCAGATGTGTGAAAGTCATCCTTAATACCCTCTATCAACCAATGCCTACAAATGAACCTATTTACAAAACAGAATAGTCACAGAAATTTATGGCTACCAAGGGGAGTTGGGGGTGGGAGGGATAAACTGGGAGATTGGGATTGACACATACATACTACTATATATAAAACAGATAACAATAGCACAGGGAACTCTACTCAATACACTCTGATGACGTATCTGGGAACAGAATCTTAAAAAGTGTATATATGTATAACTGATTTACTTTGCTGTACAGCAGAAACATAACATTATAAATCAACCATACTCCAATAAAAATTAACTATAAAAAAATTTTTTAAATCAATCCCCAAGTCTACCTCCTAAATATCTAGACGCTGTCCCCTCCTCTCCATCCCCACTATTCCAGGCTCTCATCACATTAAGCCTGAATTACAGCATCCTCATAATACATCTTTCTCCCTTGAATTTTCAGCCTATCCAAACTATTTTCCACATACTGTGAAAGCAATATTCCTAAAACAGACATACAATTATTTTATCGCTCAGCTTAAAATCCTTCGAAGGCTTCCAATCGGCTTCAGGATAAAATCTAAACCTCTTGGCATGCCACTTGAGGGCATCCACATCATCGACCTGCCTGAACTTCAGCCTTTTCATTCCACTCAAACCAAACTGCCTGCAAGTCCATGAATAAACTACACTTCTCAGGATTCCCTGCCATTGTTCCCAAAATC
Source organism: Delphinus delphis (assembly GCF_949987515.2). NCBI lineage: Eukaryota > Metazoa > Chordata > Mammalia > Artiodactyla > Delphinidae > Delphinus > Delphinus delphis. Next base: position 17,806,672 of record NC_082699.1, read on the forward strand.
TAGATTGCTTTTTCTTACCTTCTTCTCCTGGCTTATGCCTCATTAACCTTGAAGATTCAGTTCAGGTGTCAATTCCTTCTGGGAGGCTTCTTTAATTCCCCAAACTGAGTGCCCTGCTTGTTCTCAATGTTTCCATAGCATTCAATGGACGCATCTATCACTGTGTTAGTTTCTTTTCATTGCCTTCCTCTTCTAGCAGACTAGAGTCTATCAGATTGTCTTTCATCAAAGTATCTAACACAACACACGGCAAAGAGTAGGCATTAGGTAAATGTTTGCTGAATGAGTGCAATCTTGCTAAAGTCCTTTCATTTGGTATTATTTCTAGTTAGCAAATGAGGAAACTAAGGGAGGTCCAGGGTCTTGTCCAAGATCACATAACCGAAAGCATCAGAACCAGGATTTGAACCAAATGTTCTGACTGTAATGGAAATGATTTTCCCTCTGAATCTTTGCCTTTAGGGAACCACCGTATAAAATAATTGTGCTCTGCAGAGCCGTTTGGATGGGACTAAACCCTGTTTCTCCAGGCTGGGCACAAACCCAAGCTTAGTCAATGAAAGTATCCCCTCATCCCAAATGTGGTCTGAATGAATTCTGGGATCCCCAAATTCTGGGATGAACAGGCTACTCGGAACTTTTCTAAGAACTATCCAAAAACAAAACAAAAATGTGTTCCTCCTCCAGTACAAGTCTAAGGACTATGTAGCGTATAAGGTACAGCAAAGGGAAGAGAGTGTCTTTGAAAATAAAGTCAAGCACAGGAAAAATGAGACAAGAGCTAGAAAGAGAGAAACGGAAAATGAGGAGAAACAACACTAAAGCTCTGCATCAACCATGCCTGAAGACTTCCCCAAGAGACCTCCCAGTCACATACAGCGGAAATTCCCATTCTCATATAATATAGTTTGGGTTGTGGCCCTTTGGCAATCCGCATCTGTAGATCAGAGGGCTTTCCGGCCATTAGCCATGCAATAATGCTTTTTTAATCTGTGAATACAAAAAATTGATAAATTATTTGTTGGAGGCCTGATTTCAGCCATTCTACTCCTTGAGATAATGTATGTAAGTTTTTATAACAAAGATGGGAGAACAAAAGCATAAAATTGTTCTCCAATCTTTATATCTTGTGCTCTGTCATTAGTGAACAGTGCCCCAAATGAGAAAGAAAAAGATTTCTGGACATCTTCATTTTCAAACATCTTGGGTGCAGCAAAGGGAGACACAGGTATTTTAGAATCCGAGTTGTATCCACAGAGTTTGCTCATGGATAAATCTTTTCTCTCCAGCCATCATAAAATGGGGTGGAGGGAGACCTTTTTATGAGTTCCTCCTTAGGCCTTTGAATAAGTTCAAGTGGAGACGCCTCATCAGGAAAGAACAGATTAAAAGACAGCATGGGTAATATCTAATTAATTGATATTATTTTAAATGGAAAATGAAAAGACCTTTTCAAAAATCCCTCTAAATGATACTTGTTTCTTAGACTTCTTAACCTTTCAGTCCCTGCCTTATTAAGAAGCTACTGATTCATGTGGAGTCTGACAAGGAGAAGAATGTCTCCTCTGACCTTTGGCTCCAAATTCCCTGTAAAGCATTCAGGTGTTGCCATCTGCAAATTAAGGTCATATGTGAAACCATACTTTTAACAGCCGAGTGAGTAATGGGTAGGTCTGACCTTTTGTGAGCAGAGAGCTTTTAAGTTGCAACATGCTTTGGCAGCTTACCAGTACTTCCTTATTTTCTTTTTACCCTTTGTGATCTAAAGACTCTCCAAAATTCTGAAGGGAAAGTCCACTTGATCCATTAAATGGGAATGGCCTAAGGTACAACCCTCTAGAGAAGTCATTAAAAAATTCTTGCAGCCCTCATGACATCCATGGAATCAGATCCTGACACTAGAAATTGCCAACAAAGGAAAAATGACAACAATCTTAACAGAAAATCTAAAACAGAAAAAAAAAAAAAAAAAATCAAACCAAACCACCAGACCCCTGTCACATTCTCACACCCGAACTCCTCTCCCCCAGGTCCACTCTGTTCCAGCCACACTGGCGTCCTGGTGGTGGCATCAACGCGCCAGGCACACGCCTACTTCAGGGGCTGTGCGCTGCTGTCTGTTCTGCCTGAACGTTCTCCCCTCTCTCACGACATCCACACTGCTTATTCCCCCTGCTCCTTTAGGTCTTCATCAAAATTGTCACCTTACCCAGGACAGAGATTACTGTCTGATTTTTCACTGTTTTAGAACTAGATTTCTTTCATTTAAAAATAGTAAGTTCATTAATCAAAACTTTACTTCAAATAACGGACTACAGATATCAAAATACAATAAGCATTTAAATATAATATCCTCATGAGTCTTCATTATAGTACATTAAAAGTAAAACATCTTTCAAGTATAAAACAGACAAGGTGCTCCTATCTCAGATGATCCTACCTATCTGTTGTAACCAAGTAGGCAAATAGTTTTATTTATATTAGGTAACCTCAGACTGATGAGAAAGACAGTGGTTATGTAACAGAAAAAAGAGAAATAAAGCGACTATAAGAGAAACAGTGTATCCCTCTTGCCTCCCATGCAGGGTGGGCACCAAGTTGAGAGCTGGTAAGCCTGCCAGTGGATGTTCCAGAGTTAGACGGAAGAGGGTGAGACTGGAACAACATCCAAAGGAGCCGAGCAGAGCTAAGAGTTTAGGCCAAGACAGCAAGGGGAAGATGGTAAATACTCTCTGACAGCATTACCGGGGGGAAAAGATGGACTACAAGTCACCAACTGCAGGTTTCAGCAGGGCAGGCAAGAGAGGTACCAGCTACCTGGTGGACAAGAGACATTACCACAAAGACGAGAGGAGCCCGCACCCTCCCTTCCCACCAGGACAATACAGAAAATTCCCCCCAGACACACTGAGGAAGGGGGGGAGAGGCAGAAGGTTTTCTTAGAGAACTTGAACAATATTTAAACGAACCATTTACAATTTGAATACGACTAGATCTTAAATGGCAATTTTTCCACTACCAAGCAAGACTCCAAAAAGTATTAGATTGTCTGTTGATTAGATAAGTAACTTCTCCTAATATCTGAATTGTAATAATTGGTCGGTAAATATACAAAATGATTTTAAAAGCATCAGCATCCCAACACTAAAAGAAATGATATGTGACTGGATAGAGGTTATCAGCTAACACTACAACGGCAATCCTACTGCAATATAAATGCATCAAATCAATATATTGTATACCTTAAACTTACACAAAGTTATGTCAATTATGCCTCAGTTAAAAAGAAAAAATGTTTAAGCATCAGCAAATATCTGATCACACATGAGAAAGAATTACTTAGGCATAGAAGCAGTGGGAGAAATCACACCAAAAAATTTAATAGATTAGACCATATAACATTTAAAACTGTAGTACATTAAAAACAAACACAAAACTAAAAGCCAATTTTTTAAAAGCAGGAAAATCAAACAAATAGAATAGACTTAATGCTAATACCCTCAACACATAAACATTTGAAGACTGATCAAGCAATGCAATAAAAATTAGCAAATTAAAATAGACAAATCAAAATGGACAAGTAACTAATATATTTGAAAAACTGCTGAGCCTCATAAGTTATCAATAAAAGCAAAAAAAATTAAACATACCACTTTTTAACTATCAAACAAGACAATGTGTTTTAAACTCAATGTTGTCAGAATAGTACAAAACATACTATAAGAAATTAGTACAAGCTTTAATGTAATCAGGTAATATCAATAAATTACTCTTCTTAACCCAATATTCCCCTTATAGTAATATATCTTAAGGAAATAATCAGTGATGTGAACAAAAACTTGTATATAATTTTTACTGCAACATTAGTTATAATTGTCAAAAAAAGGGGAGGGGCTTCCCTGGTGGCACAGTGGTTGAGAGTTCGCCTGCCGATGCAAGGGACACGGGTTCGTGCCCCGGTCCGGGAAGATCCCACATGCCGTGGAGTGGCTGGGCCCGTGAGCCATGGCCGCTGAGCCTGTGCGTCCGGAGCCTGTGCTCCGCAACGGGAGAGGCCACAGCAGTGAGAGGCCCGGGTACCGTAAAAAAAAAAAAAAAAAAGGCGGGGGGGGGAAGCAATCTAGATGATCAAAAACAGGTATTTTTTTATATACTTATCAAGTATTCATTGTTTATACCTGTTTAAATACTGGTAGAGTACACCCTAGCCATATGAAGCATTATATAACCATCAAAAATATTCTTCAAAGGCTACTTAAAGATATGAAAAATGCTATCTGTATAAAGTGAAAAGAGGGCACAATACTGCATATTCAAAATGAACAAATGATGATATATTTATACAAAGAGACATTATTCAGCAACAAAAACTGGATGAATCTCAAAAAATGCAACATGGATGAATCTCAAAAAATCAAAAAACAAAAACAAGAAAACCATTATATGAAGTGAAAAAAGCCAGACACAAAAGAATAAATACTGTATGAGTCTATTTATAGAAGTTCAAGGGCAGGCAAAACTAACCTATGGTGATAGAACAGCAGTTACTTCTGGGAGGAGGTGTATGAAGTGCAAATAAGTGTGAGGAAACTCTCAGGGTGATGCAAATGTTCTGGAGTTTGATGGGGTGGTGACCACAGGAGGATATAAATATGTAAAAACGTCATCAAATAGACTATAAATACATATATACATAAATGAAATAATAAAATAAAGTCGTCAAGATGTATATTTAAGATCTGTGCATTTTACTGTTCATATATTATACCTCCATAAAGTAATACAGAAATTGCATATAAAGGATAATTTCAATTTGGTTAAATATATTTATATGCAAAGAATAAAAAGAATGTAAAGTACAACAAAATATTAAAGGTGTTTAATTCTGGGATTGCAAATTATTTGTATTTTTAACTTTCTGCATTTCCACATTCTCAACAATGAGTTACATGACTTTTATAAATGATGAGGAAAAAAAAAAAAACCCTGAACTTTTTAAAAGAATTCTGCCATGCTTGCAAAAGAAAATTCTGTTACACTTATAACTATCACAAAATTATTCAATGTGCAGAAATACTTAGTAAGTCCTTCTAACAACTTTCCTATAAGTTATAAACAGTCATAAACTAAATGAGCAAGATAACTGGAAAGCCCACACCACACTGTGGAATGATTTTAAAACATGGTCCTGCGTGCAGCAAACACAGGGCTCTTATGACTCAGCAACAACCAGCTCCTGAAAAAGTTAATTTTCTTTATTTATTACTTTAAGTATTCCTGATAAGCTTGATGTATCTAAATTCCATGCAAAAATGCCCCAAGTGAATTTTCTTTACAACAAAAATACCTTTTGAGTTTCAGAAACTTTTACAATATGCGTAAAATAATAAATAAGAACAAAACCAAAGAAGACATACAAACCTCTGATTGTACATGCCCCGAAAGTTGTAATTAGCTCTATAATTTGGGAAAGGCTTTGGATCTAACGGCCTGTAGATGGCAGGCTCTCCCCTTTTCATAGCAAGCCCATTCAGTTCCACAGTTGGTGTTATACTACCTGTTTAAAAGAAATATTAAAGGCACACAAGTGAAATATTTCCATAATAAATCATGCAGTCCATATTTATTTTACATATAATTACAATGGAAGACGGTGGCAGTGGATGCCCTTCTGCCTGATTTTCTAAGGGGGTGCATAAACAAGCTACATAAACAGGAAAATCGTTTCTAGTGAAATCTCTTTGGGGTTGCTGCAACATTTTCTGTACATTAATGACCAAAAATTCAACTTTATAGTCCCACTGTTTCAAAACAAGGAAAACAGAAGATTCATAGATGGCTCCGTTTGGATATTATAAAGCAACTACTGAATTTCAAAGTTCCTTACTCCAGAAAGCTTACAACTACTTAATCATTAAAAGCATTATCATCTGTGAATATTTTAAGTTATATTTTGGTTATCAAGCAACTAGACTTAGCAATATGTACAGGGTCATCAGTAACTCTTGGACTTGTCTAATGAAAATAAATTCTGAGTTTTTTCTATAACCAACAACAGGACGAAACAGTAAATACAAGTAATGCTTTCTGTGGATAATCTTAAAAGATACACGCTGAAGCATTTATGGATGAAGTGATATGTCTGAGATTTGTTTCAAAATAATTCAGAGGACACAGAGATGAGAAACAAGATGGGATGTGTGAGTAACTGCTGTGCCTGATAACAAGTACAGGGATGTTCAATAGCTTATCTTTTCTACTTTTGTAAAAGTTTGAAAAATCCCATAAAATATAACACACAATGTACAGTTATTATGTCAAGTTATTTTCAGTGCCAAGAAAGGTTATTTAGTAAATATACATATATGTTCCAAATAACAAATCACAAAAATGAATCTAAAGCTTTTATAGAGAGTAAAATTTATTTCTAATGTAAATTCTGTATTATTTCATTTGAATTATGCCTTTTGCACCATACATTTAAGACTCCCCTTCATCACGAACAAAAATGGATCCACTTACTGCAGCAGAGAAACTGGGGCACAAAGTACTAGCTGAGGAGTGGTGGAGCCTGACACAAATGCACAACTGGCTGCTAGGTCATAAGCAAGCCATCAAGAGTCATAAGCTGCTCGTTTTATGTCTCATCTCTAAAGAATTCACGTGAAACCACTGAAGAGCATAATAAGAACAGGAACTAAACCAAGGTTAAGAAAAAGGAAAAAATAAAGGCGGTGGGAGGACAAAGGAGAAAGCAGAAAAGGAAAAGATAAGGATAAGAAAAACAGCAAAGAAAAGCTAACATGTTAAGTAGTAAGTCGAATTAGTCCAAACTCCAAATTTAACACAAACACTCAGGGCAGAGGAAGAGTAAGTCAAGCACAAAGGGATTCTTTCTTTGTTTCTTACAGCATTTTACCGAGGGATAAGTAAAAAGTACAAACCTTAAGCATACAGCTCCATGAGTTACTATACATGTAACACTCATACAACCACCATTCAGATCAAGATCTGAACATTTCCATCACCCAGAAATACCCAGTCAATACCCACCTCCCCATGTTATCCATTCTGACTTCTGTCATCATAGGTTGGTTTTGCCTGTTCTTCAAATCTAAATGTGTATTAGTTTGTCTTGCTTCCTTCACTCAACATAATGCTTTGTTGAATATCACTTTCAAACTCGCCCACTGAAAAGCATTCCGCTCAGTTTATCTAATCTGCCCTTGATGGGACATCTGGGTTGTTTTCAGTTTGAGGCTATTAAGTATCAAGCCACCTTGAACACTCTTCAGTAAGTCTCTCAGCAGACCTATACGCTCTTCTCACTTGGGTATACACCTAGCAGTGGAATTGCTAGGTCAGAGGGTAGGTTCATGTTTAAAAGTAAAGTTAAAACTGCCTAACAGTTCTCCAAAGATAATTTTTAACACCAAGGAGCCATCCACACCTTAAGAAGTTTCCATTTTTCTTATTCCATAAAGATTTCAGTTTACTAATTAACAGATTAATCAGTTGTACAATTTATGTCATTATGAATTCTACTTTGCAACAATCATACAGGCACAAATAGCATAAAGTTCAAATGGGAAAACTAGAAAAGAAAAAAAAAAGCTTGAAAGACCTCATCCTTTAAGTATGGCAATAAACAGGAAAGTAGTGTGTTTGAAAATGAACAGTGAGATGATTTTAATGCACTGGTAGGATATACTATGTCTGCCATCTACACCAAAATTGCATTTTAAACTAGGTGAAAGTACTGTATTCATATTATTTAAATAAAGAAATAATCTCATACAAATTCCTCATTTGAAAGTAAGGCTACAGTACATTTTCTTCATAGAAATGCCAGAAACTGGTGCTGTGAAGGAGAGTAGAAGAGAAGCAGAAAAGCACAAACCACACAGAGAAGGTTTCAACTCCTCTGAGTGAAGTACTCCATCTGTTTCCTACAGAATGAGACTGACATCTCCACATGTGCATACCTCTCGTTACTTACATAGTAATGCTCTCACAGAAAACATTTAAAGAATAACTTCAAACTATGAGCTGTCTCTAGGAAATGCTAAGTACCATTGTTTTCAACATGTGACGGTTGGACCCAGGTTGCATAAAGATAATCATTGCATAGGAATCCTCATGTATTTTATGGCTATAGAGTTGACACTGTAAACACATAATCAGTTTTTAGTGGTTTTTAGATACATTAAAGGAAATTTCTATATTTACCAATGATTAAAAAAAAAGACTAATTAATTAGATACACAAACGTATATAACAACAATTGTGGACTCCTATCATGTGACAGATTAAAAACAAGATGCCACAACTAAGTTTTCAAGGAGCCATGTATTACTAACACTTAAAGAAACAACTTTGTAGGAAGTTAGAAAAGTCCCTGGAACATAGTAGTCACTCAATAAATATTTGTTGAAAGAATGAATTGATTAATCAATAAATCAGGGCTCTTGGAGAAATTATTGGAATCAGGGCAGGGAAAACACAAGATGACCCAGGAACATCTTATCGTGCCAGAAAGAAATGCCCAAAGAATGATGAGGAAATTATCTGAAGGACACAGGAGTCAACTTGAAGTGGTCATACCACTGGCCAAATCTGGGACAATCTGAGCATCAAAATAAATAATGACGATTGTAGATCCTAAACCTGTAGGTAAAACAGAAATCCAAAAGTCTATAGTGATATAAATAAACTAACAAAAAAAATGACAGGGACAAGAAAGCTCTTGGGTAGAATGCCAACTAATAAATCGAAAAAGAACATGGAATTAAAAATCACCCTTTGGCAACCTTCAGAGTAGCCATGGATTCAGACAAGAATCATCAATCCTCAGTCTTTCATGTAGGTGAAAGAAAGTTTGACAAGAAACAGAATGTTTATATAGTCTCAAAGTACCTCCTCAGAAAATAATTGTTCAGAACTTCTCTGGTCGCACAGTGGTTAAGAATCTGCCTGCCAATGCAGGGGACAGGGGTTCAAGCCCTGGTCTGGGAAGATCCCACATGCCACAGAGCAGCTAAGCTTATTCGCCACAACTACTGAGCCTGCGCTCTAGAGCCCGTGAGCCACAACTACTGAGCCCGTTTGCCACAACTACTGAAGCCCATGCGCCTAAGAGCCCGTGCTCCACAACAAGAGAAGCCACCGCAATGAGAAGCCTGCGCATCGCAATGAAGAGTAGCCTCCGCTACTCTCCGCTACTCAACTAGAGAAAGCCCGCGTGCAGCAACGAAGACCCAACGCAGCCAAAAATAAACAATAAATAAATAAATTTATTTTAAAATATATTTGTTAATTATATTATTTAATAATAAAACATACTTAAAATTAATTAACTTTACAATACAGAAGCCTGGCAGACATACTCTTCACCAAGAAACAAAAGACATCACTAATGGGACAAATCAGTATCATGTGTCTCTTGATATGAAACACCGAGATGAGCCCAGGTCACTTCTGTGATGATATTCATGCTAAAAATGCATAAATCATGAGGAAACACCAGACAAACTCCAGTGAGGCGCATTCTACAAATGATGTGTAGAAACGTCAAGGTCATAAAAAACAAGAAAGACTGAGGAACTGTTTCAGACTGAAGTGGAATGAAGAGAAACAGTCTATGATGCTGATTAGATGCTGGTCTTACAAAGGATGTAACTGGGACCATCAGTGAAGTGTGACTGGAGTCTGTGGATTACACGGTGATACCAAATCAATGTTAACTTCCTGATAGGACAGTGTCTGTGTACTTAAGAAATAATGGGTAATGGGACACCATGTCCGTAACTTATTCTCAAAAGGTTCAGAAATGTTAACCATTTCTGAGTGACGGGTACCTGGGAGCTCTTTGTACTCTTTCTACAAAATTTATATGTATAAGAAATTATTTCTAAAAAAAGTTTAAAAAAATAAGAGGAAGGAGAAAGCAAAGTAGTTCTATGATATCCTCCTCATTAACAGCAGATTACCCATGCTGTACTAAATTTAACTCCTCTCTGGGACATAACTACTTTTTAAGGTCCATCTACTTCCTGTGAAGTCAGGACTGGATCTCCCCTCCTCTGCAGTGCAGACAGGAATGGATTGTCTTTTCAATAAAAGTGCTAGGTTATATATTAAAAGGAAGAAAAAAATCTTGACTCCTACCTCACCTCATACATAAACCTCAATTCCTGACAGACTGTAGATCTAAATTTAAAAGACAAAATAATAAAACTTCTAAAAATAATATGAGGTTATCGTCACAATTCTGTGGGAGATAAAGATGTCTTAAAGAGCACAAAAAAAGCACCACCATTCCAGCAATTCCACTTCTGGGCATTCATCCCGAAAAAACAAAAACACTAACTTGAAAAGATATATGCACCCCCACGTTCATGGAAGCAAGCTAAGTGTCCACTGATGGATGAATGGATAAAGAAGAGGTGATGATACACATATACAATAGACTATTATATAGCAATAAAAAAAAAATTTTGCCATTTGTGACAGCATGGATGGCTCTTGAAGGCATTATGCTAAATGAAATAAGTCAGACAGAGAATGACGAACACCATATGACCTCACTTATATGTGGAATCTAAAAAAAACAAAACACAAAAAAACAGAACTCATAGATACAGAGAAGAGATTGGTGGCTGCCAGAGGTGGGAAGTGGGGGGAGGTGTAATAGGTGAAGGGGGTCTAAAAGGTACAACCTTCCAGTTATAAAATAAATAAATCATGAGGATGTAATATACAGCATGGTGATTATAGTTAATCATACTGTATTTTATACCTGAAAGTTGCTAAGAGAATATATCTAAAGCGTTCTCATCATGAGAAAGAAAATATTTTAATAACTATGTATGGTGACCGATGTTAATGAGATATTCTGGTGATTTCACAACGCATACAATACAAATCATTATGTTGTACAGCTGAAACTAATATAATGCTATATGTCAATTAGACTTCAATTTTTAAAAAGCACTAACCATAAGGGAAAAGACTAATAAATTAGACTTCATTAATATAAAAATTTATGTTCATCAAAATGCACCATTAGGAATATGGAGATATTTGCCATACACATATCTGACAAAGTATATTAATCCAGAATACGTAAGAACCCTATAAGTCAATAAAAAACTGAAAAAATTTAAAAACTGACAAGGCAGTTTCTTAACAGGAAAAATATATCAACAGCAGAGAAGATCCTAATGGCAACAGGCATATGAAAAGGTGATCACTTTAATTATTAGGGAAACGCAAATTAAAACCACAATGAAATACTACCATATCCCCAGAAGAACAGGTAGAAATTTTAAGATACCCTATATTGAGAAGGATGTGGAAAACTCTCATATACTGCTAGTGGGAGTGAAATGTGATAAGTTTGATATTATGTATTAACACTGAAAACATGCAAAACCTACGACCCAACTATTCCAATCCTAGCTACACAGCCAACAAAAATGTATACATACAAGAATATTCATAGCAATATTACTTCTAACAGCCCCAAACTAGAAGCAACTCAAATGTCCACCATTAGTATAATGAATAAGTAAATTGTGGTATATCCATGCAGTGGGATACTACATAGCAAAGAAATACTAGACTGTTAACACACAACACAATGAATCTCACAAACATGACATTGAGAAAAACAAGCTATCACAAAAAAGTATGATGCATGATTCCAACAAGCAGGCACAACAAATCTAGGATGACAGAGAGAAGAAGAGTGGTTCCTTTGGAGATGTTTAACCACTAAAAGAGGGCATGAGGGAGGCTTCTGAGGCACTGGTAAAGCCTGCAAAGTGTTCACAGTGCAAAACGCCATCAAGGCTCAACAACCATAATCTGTGCACTTGCCAGAACATAATATTAGGCTTTATTTTAAAAATTTACCTCAACAGTGAATAAACGTGTAAAATGTCACACAAAAAAATAAAATTAAAATTTACCCCCCAAAATCTACTCGTTCTGTCAGCTCACTGCAACATTCCACGGTGGAAACTTATCTCCACTGGTCTGAAAGGCCAGGGAGCCAGACTCTCTCCTGTTTCCTTCCTCTGACTCCTTTGCTAGTTTACCTCCGGCTACAACCCTTGGAAGTGGACCTGACCCAAAGCTCAGCACACAACACAAATGGACACTTGTCCTTCTGTCCATTCCAACTGCCGCGCCAATATTCCAGCAGAGGAGGGGGCAACAGCATTCCACGCACGTGTGTTTCTTTTCTTTCTTCACCCGTAAACTATGGCAGTGGTTTCCTAACTGATTTTGCTTTTGGTATTTTCCACCTTCCATTCACATGTCAAACTCAACTTCCTAAACTGCTCTTTTAAACACATCACCCACCTGCTCGTGAAAATTAATCCAAACTATGGATAAAATTTATCTCCTAAAGCTGCAGTCAAGTCCATCACAACCTACTTTCTAACTACATCTCTCGTCTTGTCTCTTACTAGCCACTTAACCTGCTCTAATTAAAAACCGTCTACAAAAAAATTTTTTTTTGCAAAACCCATCATCCAGATTCCTATTCCAATGTCTTTCCTCATCGTATTCCCTCAGCCTGGAATATTCTTTTCTCTCCTCTATACGTACGTGCCTACTCTCTATTCATGACCTATATCTCACCTCAACTACTTCAGTCCATGTTTATCATTACTTATAATACCGACGCCTATTATTACTCACTTGGTACTTAATCTTTACCACTGAGTTACATGTTTTATGTAAATGACTAAAATCCTCACAGCAAAGGACAATGGTTTATAACTCTTAGATATATTAAAACAAATGCTTAATAGAGGCAGTGGTGGTGTGGTGCTAATGATCAACCAGTAATCTGAAAAGAGTTTTAAAAGTTAAGAAAGTAGACAGTCTCTTACCAGCTTCAAGCTGAATTGGTTTTTTTATTATAATAATATTTTTGCTTATTTACCCATACTTAATAAATACTGGAATCAGCTGAACAGATGCAAAAGGACTACTACTAGGAAAGTCATGGAGTTCTGGAAAAGGCAGTCCTTGCAAGAGGAGACTGTCTACCTAACACATGCCATGTGGGAAAGAAGTGTCTGACCTGACTCTGACCATAAGCACGTGAACTATAATTAAACAGACTACAGAGTCGCTGCCGCAGGCAAGTGTCCTTTTTCACTCCGTCACAAAAGTACTCCATCTAAAGCAGTATCGGTCAGAAGGTAGCCACTTGCATTAATAGGTTAACAGATGAGTAAATGGACACAGGGCTGGCACTAAACTTACGGAACTTCATTAATTTGAGGCTACCAATTCATGCACTGTGTCTGATACAGGTTTGCGCTTCCCAAGAGATAACTGGACACATAATGTTTTTGGTACTGCATGCAATTAGAACAACTTTTTAAAATTATTCTTAGGAGATTAAAATTAGAACACTCATTTACTTAGCAGTATATTACACACAGGTGGGTTTTTCGGATTTGTGGGTTTCTTAAACTCCATATGAATGTTCTAAATGTAAATGGCAACCATTTCTACATGAACAAATAAAATAATAAGATGCTTAGGGCTAATTTTATAATTTTCTATTAAACTAAAATAAAGAATAACTTTTTAATTATTAAATTATATATTATACATTTAGAAAGAGAAACTGATCATTTCTATCTTTGCTTTAGAAAAACAAACTCAGTCCTATTTTCTGTTCTTTGTATCCAAATGTCTTTTTATCACACATAAAAAGTAAACAATGCACCTTTAGAGTATCCACTAAAGCAAATTTTTAAAATAATTACAATTACCGTCTTCATTCTCTCACCTTCAGTTATTATTCGGCTGTCTTTACCAGCTGTGCTGTCAATACCTGTTGACTATGCAATGGGCCTGTATGAAGGAAAATACAGAGAACAGCACATGCAGAAGATGACAACAGGACGAAACGAGTCAGGGCCATACCTGGGTTATTGTTAACACTGCTTTTGGGCGGCTTCTGAACTGGTTTGGGAAGCGTAGATTCAGTCAAAGCCTTGTTAGCAACAGCCTGCTGGGCCTTCTTTATACTGCTCCCTTCGGATTCCCATGTCTGCTCCCCAAGACTCAGCTGCACTGAGAACATCTTGGAAAAACATACAGAGACAAAGAAAACATTGAAATTTTTCAGGAAATAAAGTGTGCTGTCTGAGAGAAAAATAGATACACTACAGAATCAAAATTTTAGAGCAAGAGTTGAGCTTACAGATCATTTGCAACAAAAATCTTATTCTAACTAGTGAACGAATTTTAAGAGATTGTGCCAAATTCTGTTCTATCCAAAGGCTTAACAGCAGCTCTAAGTGTACATGTTGGGTAGAATGTATCAAGAAGAAATCGCTTCCCTAAATGGAATCATACTGTTAATGTCAGTCAGTCTTCAAAAAAGTAGAATAAGAACAAAGAGTAAGAGAAACTATACGAGAATCCAAAAGGTCTGTGTCTCTGTAACTTTTACAAAATCTAATTCCTTAAACTTTATACCTAGCACAATCTAGTCAGTGAGTCAGGAAATCCTATTAAATATTCTGTCATCAAGGAACTCTCAATCCTCCACAACCAACCTTTAACCAGTCACCAAATTCAGTCAATTTTAACCTCATGAATATTTCTCAAATCTCCTTCTTCTCTCTGCCAGTGACACTGCTACACTAGATGTATCTTAGCTTAGATATAATAATATATCTAAGCCAACTGACTGCTGCTAAATCGAACTATCTTGAAAACTCAAATCCAACTGCATCACTCCAAACAACACCAGGTTAAAAACCTTCGATTGTTCCCCTTGTAACACGGCACAAAGGAGCTACCTGTCCATCTTCATTTCACACCCACCCCTCCCCTTGCACATCCTAACATTCCATTTACACCGGATTTCCATATGCATCCAAAAACCTATTGTTCACCTTTAAAATTTAGGATCAAGTTACAGGATACACATACAATCTGCTGTTTTACTCCACAGACAGTTTACTACTTTGTAGGAATACAAGGTATGAACCTCAAAATACTTATTAATTATGAAGAAGTAAATGTCTTTGCAGGAAAGAAATCAGGTAGAAAATACCTTTAACAACAGAGTGATTAAAGTTAGCATCATCAATAATCATTCAAAGGGACATCATGTGCCTCCTGATATGATCCAATGAGAAGTATGTAGCATTCTTGGCTAAAAATGTTTACCCTGAATCTAATCATAGAGAAACAATCAGGCAGATCTGGGTTATGGTATATTCTATAAGACAACTGACCTAAACTCTTCAAAACTGTCAATATTATGAAAGAAAAAACCAAACAAAAGAATGCATGGGGGCTGTCCTAGATTAAAGGATGCTGAAGAGACATGATGGGGTGTAATAAAGTACAATGTATGATCCCTGACTGGATTCGTACTGGGAAGAAAAGTATAAAGGGCATTTAGAGAACAACCAGGGAAATTTGACTATAGACTATAATATACTAAACAAACTCAGTCAAGTTTAAATTTCTTGAGTGATTATAGTACTATGGTTATGAAGAAGAACGTCTTTGGTCTTACAAGATAGATATACAAGTATTTAAGGATAAAATGTCATGATGGTTGAAATTTATTTTCAAATTGTTCAAGGAAAAAGTATGTATTTATACAGAAGAGCAAGAAGAGAAGTAAATGTAGCAATGCAGTAAATAACTGAATGATTAGTAAATCTGAAAGCTCCATTATACTGCTCTTTCAGTTTTTCCTGTAGGTTTTCAATTTTTCAAAATACAGAGTTGAAAATATTTATAAGCATTTGAAATTCAAAATATGTACATATTTATTAAAAGTGAATAATTTTTCTTTTATTCTGATTCAGTTTAAAATTTTTACCTAAAACATATCTTTAATTCATTGACCCCCGATTTTAAAACGACTTTTCAATGACCAGGTCTTTTGGCTTTCAACGTACAGTATATAACAAAGAACTCTGCCACAAAGAAAACATTCTCTCTCCCATTCTCCTCCAAATCAGTTCATGCTCCAGAATTTTCCAGCCATTATTCTTCCATTAATTCAGGTTCAAAACCTCAGTAGCTTCTTTGTTTATCCTTGTTTTCCTAAGACTTATTTAACAACACCTCAAAACTGTTCTTTGCTATTTCTGTTGTCACCACCTTAGTCTAAAGCCCCTATAAACTCAGATTTCCTGCCTCCTAATCTTCCAGATGTCATCACTTTCCCAGTCTCACTGGCCAGACACCTTTGAATGGTCTTCCTTGCCTGCTCCATTTCTCTCTGCATTCTCCCCTGCATCCAGTTGATTCAACCTCAAAAATATTTTTCAGATCTGGCCTTTCTTTGTAATGTTTGCCAATATCTTAGTGAAGAGTATCAATGTATCCCTCTCCTAAATTACTGTAAGACCATCCTAATATCACTCCTTTAACATAAGACTTTCCCATTCAAACTATCCTTCTTAGGAATTCCCTAGTGGTCCAGTGGTTAGTACTCCGTACTTTCACTGCCAAGGCCTGGGTTTGATCCCCAGTTGGGGAACTAAGATCCCACAAACCGCGCCATCACCAACATGAACATTCTATAAAATGCAAATGCATCCAAGTCAATCTTCTGCTTTTCTGAAACCTCTTAAGAATCCTACTACATTGTACACCTAAAACTAATACAACATTTTATGTCAATTATATCTCAATAAAACTGGAGAGAAAAAAAAGAGTCCCACTACAATAAAAATTTGATAATTTTGAGTAGGACTCCTGGGACATACTGTTTATGAGCTGAAGTCACAATCCACCATTTACTATGTGTAACATTAGGGAAGTTAATTCTTTCCCTCTGTTTTCTTACTTCTTTAGTGAAAGTGGGGTAATAAGAACACAGAGAATGGTTATGAAAATTAAAACAAATTTGTGTAAATGCCATTTGAAATGTAGAGATTGTCAAACTGGATAAAAAAAACAAAATCCAACTGTATGCTACCCTCAACTATAAAGACACATGGTTTAAAAGCAAGGGGATAGAAAAAACTTTATCATGATAACATAAAGCAATGAAAGGTCAGAATGGTTATATAAATATCAGACAAAGTAGATTCCAGAGCAAAGACTACTACCAGTGATAACAAAGGTCATTTCATAACGATAAAGGGGCCAGTTAATCAAGAAGAGGATTAACAATCCTAAACACTTGGGCGACTAATAACAGAGTTTCAAGATACATGAAGCAAAAACTAACAGAACTGCAAAGAGAAATAAAGAATCCACAATTAAAGTCAGAGATTCAATACCTCTCTCCCAATAATTGATATAACAATGACCAAGCAATCAGGAAGAATACAGTAGACCTGAACAACACCATCAACCAACATAACCTGACTGCAATGTTTTTAAAACATCTACCCAAGAAGAACAAATATACATTTGTTCTCAATTTCTCACAAAAAATTTACCAAGACAGACAATATTCTGGACCATAAAACAAGTCACAACAAATTCTAAGGAGTCAAGTGATGAACAGTATGCTCTCTGAACACAATGGAATTAGATTAGAAAATAAGAACAGAAAGATCTCTGGAAAATCTCCAAATATTTGGAAACTACGTAACACATTTCTAAATAACCTATGGGTAAAAGAAGAAACCAAGGGGAAAATAGAAAGTATTTTAAACTGAATGAAAATGAAAACTCTACATTTCAAAAGATGACACTGCTAAAACAGTACTAAAGGGAAATTTCTAGCACTAAATGCCTACACTAGAGAAGAAGTAAGGTCTCAAGTAAGTTAACTTCAGCTTTAATCTGAAGAAACCAGAAAAAGAGTAACTCGAACCTGAAGTAAATAGGAAAAAACGTAATAAACATAAAAGCAAACATAAGAAAATAAATATAGAAAAATAATAGAGAAAAAAAAAAATAAAACCAGAAGCTGGTACTTCACAAAGATCAATAAAATTTGTAAACTCTGTGCAGACTAATCATGAAAAAAAGATAAGACACAAATTACCAGTATCAGGAATGAGAGAGGTGACATCACTACAGATTCATAAAATATTAAAAAGAAACAAGGGAATATTTTTTTAACAACTTTATGCCAATAAACTCAACAACCTAAGTTCTTAAAAGCCACAGTTACTAAAGCTCATTCAAGAAGAAACAGGTAACCTGAACGCATTATACATGTTAAGGAAATTCAATCTGTAATTTAAAATCTTTCCACAAAGAAAACTCTAGGCCCAGATGGTTCTGATGATAAATTCTACCAAACATTTAAGGAAGAAATAATGCCAATTTACAAAAACTCTTCCCAAAACTTGAATCAGAAGGAACACCTCTCAACTTATTCTATGAAGCTAGCGTTACCTTGATACCAAAACCAGAATAAGATACTACCAGGGAAAACAAAATAAAACTACACACCAATACCTCTCATAAAGATAAACATAAAAATCCTCAACAAAATATTAACAAATGGAATCTATCAATATAGAAATGAGATAATACTTTATAACCAAGCATTTTATCCCAGGAAGGCAAGGGTTTATTCTACATTTCAGAGTCAGTCAATGTAACTCACAATACTAAGAGATTAAAAATGGAAAAATTAAAAAAAAAAAATGGAAAAATCATGACCATCTCAATCAATGTAGAAGAACCATGACAAAAACCAACATCTATTCATGTTAAAACTCTCAGCAAAAAAGTAATAATAAAAAAATAAAATAAAGAATTTCCTCAATCTGATTAAAGGCATCTACAGAAAAAGCTACATCTAACATCAAAATTAATGAAGAAAAACTGAATGTCTGCCCATAAAGTCAAGTTAAGAGATATCTGCTCTCACTACTTTTATTCAACATTGCACTGTAAGTTCTAGACAATGCAATTAGGCAAGAGAAATAAATAAAAGACATTCAGATTAGAAAGTAAGATTTAAAACTGTCTTTATTTACAAATAGCTTGTGGGACACCAACCAGAATCTTAAAAAAAAAAAAGAAAGAAAAAGTCTACTAGAACTAATAAGTGAGTTTAGCAAGACTGCAAGATGCTAGATCAATATAGAAAAATCAGTGTATTTTTGAAGCAGACTCACAGATACAGAAAACAAACTAGTGGTTACCAGTAGGGAGCGGGGTAGGGGTAATGTAAGGATGGAGGAGTGGAAGGTACAAACTACTGGGTGTAAGATAGGCTCAAGGATGTATTGTACAACATGGGGAATATAGCCAATATTTTGTAATAACTGTAAATGGAAGTAACCTTAAAAATTGTATTAAAAATTTTTAGAAAAAAAAGTAATCTGATATATTTCTCTCTCCTAAATTCTTAGGCACTATGCAGATTCCCTATATTAGAGAGGCAGTTATTTTTAGCACTATTTCACAGTATCAAATAAAGTTAACCTACAATGGAAAAAGTAGGAATTTTCTGATTTCTGTATTTGCACTTTTATTCTACATACTCATATGTGTATATTTATACACAAATGTTATACATATATTTCAATGTTTTAATATGTATAAAATAAAATATATAAAACAGAAAAATATCAGTGTATTTTTATATACTAGCAATTCTTAATAAGAATTATAAATTGAAATTTGAAAAACAATACCACTTAAAGTAGCATCAAAAATATGAAAGAGATAAACCTAAAGATGAGAAATACCTGTCCACTGAAAACTACAAAATACTGTTGACAGAAATTAAAGAATATCTAAATAAATAAGAGATACTCTGTTCATAGGTTGGAAGATTCAGTTTTTCTAACATGTTAGTTTCCCCCAAATTGAGCTATAAATTAATTGCAATTCTATTCAAAATCCCAGCAAGGTGCTTTATAGAATGGACAAGCTGACTTTAAAATTCATATGAAAATGCAAAGGATGTTGAATAGCCAAAACAACTCTGAAAATGAAGAACAAAATTAGAGGGCTGGTACTACCAGATTATAAAGCTACAGTAATCAAAACAGCATAGTATTTGCATAAAGATAGGAAAATAGACCAACAGAACAGAACAGAGTCCAGAAATAAACAAACATATATATGGACAGCTGATTTTTGACAAAGGTGCCAAGGCAATGCAGTAAGGAAAGGAAAATCTCTTCAACAACTGGACATCCATATGCAAAAAATATATATATATATATCTTGTTCCATAACTCATCATATACAAAAATTAACTCAAACTGGCAATTAGATCTAAATATAAGACCCAAACGTAAAAACTTAAACTATATAACATCCAGAAGAAAGCACAGAAGAAAATCTTACGACCTTTAATGGGGCAAAGATTTCTTAGATATAATACCAAAAGCAAAATCTATAAGAGAACAAATGGATAAACTGGAGTTCATCAAAATTAACAATTACTGCTCTTCAAAAGACAATGTTAAAAAAAGATAAGCCACAAAGAAGCAGAAATAATTGCAAAGCACATATCTAATAAAGGACTTGAATCCAGAGTATACAAAGAGAGGCATCGCAGGAAACAGCAGAGTAGAAACCTCCAATAACGAACAGTGTCTGTCATATTATAAATACTCAATAGACATTTTACCAAGGATTTTTTAATCCTATATACAACTAACATGCAATGAGACAATTATCTGGGTACCTCCATCATCAACATAATTGCTGAAAATTTACAAATCATCATTCCATTATACTACACTAGAATAGGTATCATAGTTCTCAAATCACAGATGAGAAAGCTGAGATTCTAAATTAGTTGTTCAAGGCCACACAAGCTGGATAATGCAGGGCAAAGATCACGCTTGGGAAATCTAGCAAGAATTAAAAAAAAAAAAAACAAAACACTTCGCTTCAAGGCCACTGGGTAATGCTGCCTCCCTCAGTGATATCTATTCCAAAGCAAACCTTCTCAAAGTGTCAGTACGAGAGCAGCTTTCTTAACACTTAGCCATGCACATACACAACTCATCAAAATAGGGAAATAAAGTAAAAAAAGAAAATACCACTTTATGTTATTCATGGCTCTCTTCCTTATACTCTATATTATAATAGCCTTCTGAGATTTGAGAAAATCAAAACAATTCATAGGAAAAATAAAGAACTGGATTTAGGTACTTAAGAGATACAGCAATGTCATAGTAATTCACGTTAATATAAAGTGTAACAAATTACTTCAGAGTTCAATTAAAAAGTGAGTATAAAAACAAAAGGGGACAAGGCAAACATTAAAATAGTTTTTATTTAGGGCTTCCCTGGTGGCGCAGTGGATAAGAATCTGCCTGCCAATGCAGGGGACACAGGTTCGATCCCTGGTCCGGGAAGATCCCACATGCCGCGGAGCAACTAAACCCATGCACCACAAATACTGAGTCTACACTCTAGAGCCCACGAGCCACAACTACTGAAGCTCACGTGCCACAGCTACTGAAGCCCACATGTCTAGACCCGGTGCTCCGCAACAAGAGAAGCCACAGCAATGAGAAGCCCGAGCACCACAACAAAGAGTAGCCCCCGCTCACCGCAACTAGAGAAAGCCTGTGCGCAGCAACGAAGACCCAACGCAGCCAAAAATAAATAAATAAATAATTTCTTAAATATATATATAATCTTTTATTTAATAATCACACATCAAAAGTTGTACAAGTTGTTCACATTCTGTAAGACTCAATGGAGGAAAGAGGAAAGCATGTAGATAGATCACTACCTCCCATGAAGTATGTATAAGAAGACAATTCTATACCAGCCTGAAGACATTAATCTCTATCCTGTGTTTCTCAACTCTGGATGCACATCTGGGTCATTTGAGAGCTTTAAAAAAATCCTGATGTCTAGGCTTCATCCAAGACCAATTAAATTAGCATTTCTGGGAGTGAGACTCAGGCATAAGTATTTTTTAAAGCTCCCTTGGTGATTCCAATGAATAGCCAAGGCTGAAAACCACTACTGTAAGTGTGTGTGTGTGTGTGTGTGTGTGTGTGTGTGTGTGTGTGTATAAAATATATATGTATGTATATGGAAATTGCCATATAACTGGTTACTGTCCCAAGAAAATTAATGAGTTGGGCCTAGGTTTAAATTTTTCATGCCAGAGATAATCATTTATTTCATTAAAATACAGTTTATATCTCACTTAAAACCACTGGTAGACATGCATAAATGCAAAGGACTTTGCTTTCCACAAAAAGGATCCAGACCTAGCCAATTAATATTAACAATAATTATTAATTAGTATTACTTAGACTCATAAATACTATCTTTCATTCAAGAATATGATAAGTATTCTAGTACTCACTCTTTAAAAATGAGCAACAGGCTAAATGGTGTGGTCTATGACCAAAACACCCAGAGCAGTAGGTGTAGGTTGTCCAAGGGATCTCTAGATCTCCTTAAAACCCAAAGGAATCTGGGACTGTCTAGAAAAAAGAATGTGGACCACAACAAACCTGGTGCATTAGAAGGGGAATTTAATGACACAGAAGAAACTTAAGGGAGGGGAGGGGAGAGAAAGCTGGAGGAATGACCTTGAAAAGGTGAGAAGGGTTGGGATTTAGTACAGAAATAGAGGGGTTGGCCTCTACAAGTCGTTCATCGGTAACTCAGAAGGGAAGCAGAGTTGGGATTTGGGTTGCGATTTTGCTAAGCATGTACTAACCAAGGGGGGAAGAGAGTTGAGGGTACATACAAAGCATATGGAATTTAAGCTAGATAAACATGTGAGGACTGAGGGAAGTAAGAAATAGTAAAACGGTGGTGGAATCAATGGATCTGTGGTGTGAAAGGACTATTGAAGTCAGACCACTAGAGGGAATGAAGTAGGTGTCAGAGACGAATGAATGCTTGAGATTGTAATTATGCCGGCTCTTGCAGTTATTGGTAATGAAAAAAATCAAGAATGTGATCACAGGAATGAGTGGCTGAAGGAGAGTGGAAGACAACATAATTGGAGACATGCAAGAAACTGAAATGTCAGCATGTTGGAACAACCATCATTTAGACAATGATATCATCAAAAATTAAAACAGGATGAGTATTGTAGAGAGTGAAAGTGAGCCGTGAGAAATGTGATGGAATCACCCAGAGGTCAGCAAACGACTACCGTGATGTTACACTGGGGGTCAGTCTATTAACATGAAATTCAAACCTGGGGGTCTATCTCAAGGAAGAACACCTGGAATTGGCCATGAGAAGCAAAGAGGACACATACTGCAGGAACCATGAACTGTAGAAGAATAAAATATTTCTTACCCTAAATAAGCTCAGTCTCATACAATAATAATGACCAACAAATACCACGGTACCACAGCACAGTAATGACTACAACTAAGAAAGTCGGAACCTGCTGGAGGCCCAGCGGAAGGAGCAGAGAAGTTTCAGAAAGGTTTGAAAGACGTGAGATGTGTGTTCAAACCTGACAGATGTGAAAAAACATGAGACATTATAAGAAATGAAAACAGTTCAACATGATTAAGGGCAGAAAGAATGAGTATGAAATAGATATGATTAACGGGAATGGAAGAGGATCAGGGTATAAGACTAGACAGGTAGACCAAGGCCACTACCTTCTTCTCTGAACAAAAAATATTATGAACAAATTAAAGTGCTGCCCAGAAATCCTTCATAAAAGCCTCTAATATGGAATAAAATTGATGGATTTCAGTTTCATCTTATTTTCCTTACTTTGAAGGAGATGCTAGAAATAATAATCCTGTGCTTTATGAAGATGAACCAACTTTTAGAGAATCAATTGCTTCCACACTGTATACAAAAATTTATAATCATTACCATAATCTCCAATATCCAAGATTAAAAATGTGCCAAGGAAATTTGTGCACAACTGAGTTTTTAAAAACAGATTAATAGAGCTCAAACATAAATGCATCAGTCATAGATTTCTTTGCAACATGTATACGTAAAAACATATATGTGTGAGGCTATATAAAAATATAAATCAATTTTCCATTTAAAAGAATATTATAACTGAATACATAGATAACAACAAAACTGGTATATACAAATTTTATAAATGGTGACTCTTAAAATTAAAAATCATATTGGAAAAGACATCTCACTAAGTAACGTTGTTGTATTTTACTCTGTATCCATTTTTCTGTTAGCAGTTACTACGTAATGGAAAAAGCACAGTACTTGGGAGCCACAGAATACGTGTTCAAGTGCTGGCACTGGCACTCATGAACTATAAAGCAAGTTACTAAACTTTTCCGTGCCTGAGTTTCTTAAAAGGAAATCAAAAATCCATGTCTCATGTGGTTTCATTAAGGTTTTTATGAAGTACTGCCTCTGAAAGAGCTCTGTAAACCATAATGAGCTATAAAATTGTTTAGTTACAGAGTGCAAAATATTTTTGATAGAGAACTAAGAGCCTTTACGCCATCCACTACCCCCTCCCCCCAAAAAGCACAATTAAAACCTGAGATGATAAATCTGATAGACTTTGATAAGCATGTCTCACCACCTCTCTTCAAAACCTTACCTTCGAATGAGCAGGCCCTCTTTCTTTCAGAAGTTTATACTGGGGTTGGACTCTATTGAAACGGGCTAACTCATTTACCAGACACATTGGAGTTTTCTCTTTGGGGTTTGCCATTTTATCTTGGAGAGAAGCTGTAAATAAAAAGGCTGTAAAGTTTTTGTGAAGAACGACTTTACAAAATGGAAGAAAAACTAGTTTTGAATTTTTTAGATTGAAATCAGATTGTATATTTGGATTAAATTATTTTCATGAATTTTATACAAAAATTTCAAATCACCTGAAGTCTTCCATTACATGCAACAGAAATATGTATCACATTTTAAACAGTAAATTAAGGTAACTTTTTTTCCTAAGTACCTAAATTGCTCTCTATACATATATATGATAACAGCATGCTTAAAGATTTAAAACAATATAAGATTATAATTTTTAATTGATCCTGTAACTTTCCTTTCCTCTCAAGAAATTTTAGCATAAACACATAATTCTTATTCTTATTGCTATGAAACTAAATTTTATCTGCTTTTTCATCATTTGATCTTTCTTTTTTTCCTTCTCATTCTGAAGGAACATATTAATTGAAAAAGCTCTAGACTTGGGAATCAAGTCCTAAGTTTAATTACTAGCTCTCCCAACTACTGTGTTTTAGTAACTTTTTCTTTTTTTAATGAAACTTTGAAAAGAAATAGAAAGAATAATTTAACAAATGACCATGCCCTTATCACCCAGAACTGAAATTAACACTTTCTATGTTTGCTTTGTCTTACTTTAAAAAAAAAACAAAAAAAAAGAAAAAACAGTATTACATTCCAGTTAAGTTCCCTTTATCTTTTCCAGAAACTGCCACTATGTGAATTTAAAATATATCCCTCCAAAAATAAATAAATAAATAAATAAAATATATCCCTCCAGAATATTCTAAAATACATTTGTATGAATGCATGCATATCCATGAAAAAATACACAGTATTGATATATGTAGTTTTAGAGTTCACATAAATAGTAATATAATAAACATATCATTTTCACTATTTTCTTCACTCTTCATTATGTTTTAGAGAGTTAACTTACATAGATCCAGTGCATTACTTTTAACTGCTGTATAATTTCCATCACAACATTTTATCATAAATTTTTTAATCTTCTCCCGACTGATAGTAGACATTTAGGTTGTTTCCAATTCTTCACTCTTACAAATTAAAACATGCTAGCAAACAGCACGCAGAAGGAATGTACCAAATTACCTTCCCCTGGCAGCATGAGAATTACTATTTCCCTTCAACCTTGAAAACACGCAGCATAGTCAGATATTTTAATCTCTGACAATCTGATGTTTGACAAAACTTTGTTTTTGATCATTTGGGTTTCCTCTTCTGGGAACTGCTTCTGTCCTTTTTTCTATTGATTATTTTATGCATAATATCAATCTTTTATGGTCTGGGCCTTTTCTGCCTCAAGAAATCCTTCCCTAACCTGAAATGTCTTAATAATTTTTACTTAAATTTACTAAGCCTACTATTCTTTATCTATAAAATAAAGGCAATAATCTATCCTACTTAACTAACTCACAGATTGTTATAAGGTTAAGATTCTTAAATGCATGGTACTTTAAATTCTACCACAATTATTATTACAGCTTCAGAATATTTTCCTAACACTACAGTATTTTATCCTATATTTCTCCTTCATCTCATTTACAGACATATTTAACTGCTTTTTAGTTTTTCTTTCATCTCCCATGAATCAATGTTAAAAAACACTTTAAAACCCAAGCATAAAACATGCAAATGGATTACTTCCTGCTCAATTAAACTGCAGTCACAATACATAGGGAATACATTAAATAAATGGAAATAGCAGATTTTAGGAACTTCATCTATAAACTTTCTATGGCAAGGTTTAATTAGAAAATAGTATTCTTTTTAATACTTTTAATTAACTTTTTAATACCCTCTACAGGACTAACAATTTGGTATAATAACTTGATCACAATCATTATGATTAAGAAACTATTTTATAATTGCCTAATAAGGCATAAGTTTAAAAAAAAAATCTAAGCAATCAACTGTAGGACCAATACAGCTGACAGCTAATTCTACAATTAAACCATTCTAAGTGGCTTACAAACCAAAAATAAATAAATAAACCTAGCAATTATTACTTTTTGGAACAGCACAAAAAGGCAAAGAATATTAGTCAAGAGAGGTTGAAGAAATCTGCATTTTACTTATTCCATTGTATATCATTCAAATAAACATTTTATAAACTGTACCAGAAAGTCAGTCATTACATAAAATATAAGGTGACCTGGTACTATGATCAATTTTGGTCCTTGCATACCATGGCATTAAATACTCAAGTACAGTAGACAACACGGCTACCTGAATATCAAAAAGCAAAAGAAGAATGAAAATGAGAAGAATGAAAATGAGAAAATACTGAAGTCTAGTAAAAATGAGTCAATTTTGCATAACACTAAAACAGCATTTATACTGCTACTATAACAATTTTCATAACTTAGTAATGCTGCATATTCATCTATTATGATGGAAGAAATATTAGGAGCATAGCAAGAACAATGTGACATAAAATATAACAATTTTATATTTTACAGTATAAAAATTAATAGCCTAGGATTTAAATATGTTTAAATGTCATTAAAATGATAAGTTTATAGCTCTGTAAACTTGGTAAGAAAATCTGATCTAAATTCTTTAAAGGAAAGTGCTAATAACATGGTATTAAACTTATATTCCATTAATTCTAACTTTCTGCTTCATAAAAATAACATGAATCCAATAATGGACTCATGGAATCCATTAAGGAAATCCCACAATGGATTTAATGTGTGATTTAAGTTTTGGTGTGAAAGGTGTGCAAAATACATGTAAGATCTCACTTTGATAAAACTTTATAACTAAAACCCAAACATTTAAAGTTGGTAAATTTAAAAATAATTAGTTCTAGTTCATATGTTTTATTTTACAAAATGATTAAAATTTTATTTTCCATAGTTCTTCCTCTATTCAATCTGAAATCTTATTAACTACTTGACAGAGATCAATGGTAGAGCAGTAATATCAAAATTAAACCAAAATTTTGACAAAATATCTACAAAATTACAAAACAAATTGGTCTATATAAATTGGGATCTATTGGGCTTCCCTGGTGGCACAGTGGTTGAGAGTCTGCCTGCCGATGCAGCGGACATGGGTTCGTGCCCCGGTCTGGGAAGATCCCACGTGCTGCGGAGCGGCTGGGCCCGTGAGCCATGGCCGCTGAGCCTGCGTGTCTGGAGCCTTTGCTCCGCAACAGGAGAGGCCACAACAGTGAGAGGCCCGTGTACCGCAAAAAAAAAAAAAAAAAAATTTGGGATCTATCAACTTAATTTATATATTACTTTTTAGAAAAGTCAACAAGTACAAAAAGTGAGAAATATGTACACTGTTGCATAAGTATACATTTTCAAGAGACTTAAGAATGTCCTCAATGAAGCTATTTTGAAACAGGCTTCAGGTCAATTTGGTGGCTGGAATAGTAGCTACCTACTTAGAAGTAAATAAAATTAATGATAATGAATTTCACAATTCTAAAACTTTGCTTTTGAGAGAACAAATGCCATCTATTTAAGAACCTGTTTTGGATATCTCTGCCACTGACTGATATCTACGGAACCTTGAGAAAGTACTCAAATCTCACTTTCCTGGACAGCAAAACAGAAATAATAGTTGTTTTCATATTAGTGGACTATGGTATTGGTTGAATGAAATGACGTAAGATACTGTTAACAATAAGAATGCATTATTATTCTGCTTATAAGTAATCTGTTAAAGCACACTATCATCAAATATGCATACACAGATACTTTATAAACTTTTTCCATGGCTTCCTAAGCTAAAATATTCTGAGTTAAAATGTTCGTTAGGATAAGTTGATTTTATTCATACAAATATACTTCTTTAATATTCTATAAAAAGCAGGTATTTGTTATTATTTTTTCGACTTACTGTAACATATTAAGTTTGTTTCCACTGAAAAATCCCCAAGTGTGATATAAATTACATTTAAGATTTCTCATATTTTTGTTAGGGAATATTCTACCTTTATTGATATAAAATTTGTTTACATGTAACTCTCCATAACTTTGATACGTAACACTGGTAAAATAGCTTTTCATAATAACAGGATCTGCACACTCAGCAAAACAGAGACATAAATCTTTTGAGACAGATTGTTTTTATATCTTTATAAAATGTCCTGGACTCTGTGGGACTTGAATCTTCAAAATGAACCAAGATAATGCAGTTCACAGTTTTCAATTAACAGGCAAAATTCCTGTTCCAAAGGAGCTCAGAGTCTGGTAGAAAAACAGACACATACAAGAAACAAATACACTAAACTACAACATGAAAAGTTCTATAATAACGCTGTTAGAAGGGACTCCTTAGGTGAACGGGGTGTTGAAAGGTACGTTTCAAGGTACGTTTCAACTTTCCTTAACTGATTAGATTAGTTAAGGAAAGTAGGCATTCACCAAGTTAGCAAGGAAGAAAGAGAGAAAGACAGTCCAGGCTTTTCCAGAGCACACATGCAGGAGAAAGCACAATAAACACATCACATTCTGGCAAATTCAAGTAGATCATTAGCAGACTATAAATGCAGAATAGGATATAGCAGAAAAAACTGTGTGACCAGAATCCACCAAAACACCAAGTTTCCTAAGCCAGAACTTGGAGTAGCGACATTTTTAAGGTAGTTAAATCATGGCCAGAGCTGTTGCGAGTAAATCATAGTCTACATCACCTGCCGAGCCAAGTCTCTCCACAGAAGAATCCGTTTCCATCCCTGGTCCCAGAAAATGACTTGGACACAGTTTCTATGTCTCTTTGCTGGCTCCCCTTTCCCTATTCCCTGCTATTGGAAGGGACTCTTCCTAATTCCCAAGTAAAATAAAAAGAAAGAAAACAGAGTCAAAAAAGCAAGGAATTCACCTTCCACAGGTTCTTGCCTTCTAGCAGAAATACAACTGTCTGTCCATAGTTGTAACTAAAACAACCCTTATAACTTCAAATTAGACCATAACCTAAGGTGGTCCAAGCAAAATCACCACCCAAGGATCAAACTGCTCTATTATAATTGTCTGTTAATTAAGAAAAATTAAAGTTCCTATCTCATACAGACACAAAAATAAATTCCAAAAGTATTCAAATGCAGAATATAAAAATATGACAAAAGCACAAGAAAACTTGGCTAAATATCTGTCATAATCCTGTAACATAGAAGGCTTTTCTAGATAAGAAACCTAAAAGACATAATGGGATAAACTGACAGATTTAACAACACAAAAAATGTAAAAACCTCTATAGAGCAGAACACACCATGAATGACACTAAAAAATGTCAACAAACTAGGGAAGAAATACTTGTAACATGTGAAGAAAAACTGAAGAGGATAAAAATAAAATCCATAAAATATGAAGATGACATAAATCAATTTTTTAAAAAAATCCAACAGAAAAAAAATGCAAAATTAATTCATATAATGTATTGAGTAAACACCTGTTCAAAAAGCTAGTGTTTAAAGAAATAAAAATTTGAATTCCAATGAGATATAATTTACCCCATGAGACTGATAAAATGAAAAAAAAAATCAGATAAGTATTGACAAGGATGTGTGAAAATGGGTGCAAATTCTATCGATACAAACATAAATAAGTACAAATTTTTTGGCGGGCAATCTGGGAATACTGATTAAAGTTTTTCAATTGCATCTATCTTTAAAACAGAAATTGTACGTCTAGGTAATTCATACTGCAGGAAGACTCGCATAAGATACACAATGACAACCTACATAGTAAGCCTGTAATTGCAAGAGCTATAAACAACCTAAATATTATCCATCAATAATTGACTGGCTACCTAAGCTACAATGGACTATGCAGCTTTGAAAAAAGAATGATGTAGTGACATGGGAAAACATTACAAAATGTTGAATGAAAAAAGCTGTAACAGCTCACTGTCTAATCTTATTTTTATTTTCTTTAAATCAAACATGTGCATGCATTAAAGAAGCGGGACTGGCAGCAGGGGGGTGTTCACTTTCTGCTTTGAAGTACTGCATTGTTTTACCTTTTTGTTTTTACTTTTTTTGAATATGCATAACTTTTATACCTAAAAAATTATTCTACAGAGCCATACCAAATGTTGTAAACAGTTTACAGTGTTAAGTCTTAGACTCTTAATTACTGTTGTCCTTTCTAAAGTATGTACCAAGGTTCTGACAGAAAGAAGATGCCCAAGGACCTGATTCAAAGCAGACCATAGTGTCATGCCTACAATCTCTGACTTTTCCAAGTGAAGCCACCTTGGGATTTAAACACTGCTAAAACATAGTATGGCCTTACCAACATTTGGCACGGTCAGTCTCCTTACATCTAGCCCTTCTAATAGGTGTGTAATGGTATCTCATTGTGGTTTTAATTAGCATTTCCCTCAAAACTAATAATGTTGAGCATCTTTTCATTTGTTTATATGTTATCTACATTTATATATATATGAAGTACAGTGTCTATCTGAATATTCTTAATTAGGTCATTTCTTTTTCTTATTGTTTTATCTGAAGAGTTCTTTGTATATTCTAAATACAAGTCATTAATCAGGAATATGCTTGGCAAAAAATTTTTCCCAGTATGTGGCATCTCTTTCCTTTTTTTTTTTTACATCTTTATTGGAATATAATTGCTTTACAATGGTGTGTTAGTTTCTGCTTTACAACAGAGTGAATCAGTTATACATATACATATGTTCCCATCTCTTCCCTCTTGTGTCTCCCTGCCTCCCACCCTCCCTATCCCACCCATCTAGGTGGTCACAAAGCACCGAGCTGATCTCCCTGTGCTATGCAGCTGCTTCCCACTAGCTATCTATTTTATGTTTGGTAGTGTATATATGTCCATGCCTCTCTCTCTCGCTTTGTCACAGCTTACCCTTCCCCCTCCCCATATCCTCAAGTCCATTCTCTAGTAGGTGTGGCATCTCTTTTCATTCTCTTACCAGAGTCTTTCAAAGAGCAGACTTTAATTTTAATAATGTCTAATGTATCAATTTGTTCAGTTATAGATTGTGCTTTTGATGTTGTATCTAAGAAATCATTACCTACCTGAGGTCTCAAAGATTTTCTCCTGTGTTTTCTTCTAGAAGCTTTAGGTTGCAAAGTTAGGTCTCTGAACCATTGTGAATTAATTTTTCTACATGGTGCAAAGTATAGATTAAATTTCATTTTTTGTATATTGATATCCAATGTTCAAGCACTATTGGTGGAAAAGGCTATATTTTTCCCACTGTATTATTGCTTTTGTGGTTTTGTCAAAAATCAGTTATCTATATGTAAGTATGTTTATTTCTGGACTACCTATTCTGTTTCATTGATCTGTTTGTCCATTTTTATGCAAATGCAATTTTTACCATAGCTTTATAAAAATTCTTGAAATTAGGCAGTGTTGGCTCCCCAATACTGTTCTTTTTCAAAGTTGTTTTAGATATTCTAAGTTCTTGCAATTCCATGTGAAATTATTTTAGGCAAAAATGCCTTCAAGGATTAGAATAGAATTCCCCTGAATTTACAGATTAATGTGGTGAAATTTTAACAAAGTTGAGCCTTCCAACCTGCGTACATGACATATAGTCAATTCTCATTATTGAGATGATGATATCTCAATGATAGCTAAGTTTTTTAATGTTCCTGCAAACAGTAAACTATCAAATACTGAATCACTGCTTCTGAGGAAATAAAAGGTTAGGTTCCGGTAAGCCCTTGGTCATAACATTTTTTGTTAGCCAATTAATAAATAACACTGTTTTATGTGTGTTTCTGGCTAAAATCCCTTACTTAATATATACTGCTGAATCACTAATACTGAACTCACAACAGTAACTCCTGCCTGAATGAAGTTTATCTAAACACATACATCTTACCCCTAAGGCATATCACAGCCTTCCTGTGCTTAGGGACACTACAAAGCACTTCAGCACTATGCCTGGGGGCCATTTTAAACAGCCAAATCACCAACAAAAAGCACAAAAATGTGAAAAATGTGGCACTAAATAAACCGAGAAAAGGACGCTTGCTTATTGCAGGAGAACTGAAACAAGAAAGCAGAGTGTCACCTTGTTCGGCCTCAGTTCAGATTGCGCACAAAGGGCAACTCAAATTTTTCACCACTCTGCAGGTGTCAGCAAATGATCACAAAAGCGTTGCAAGTATTATTTTGGGGTTACATATAAATTTTAGTGAATAGACCAATTCACAAATACAGAATACATGAATAATGAGGATCAAATGGATCTCTCAATTTACTTAGGTATCCTTTCATTTCAGCAGTATTTTATATTACTGAACATAAATATTCTTTTAACTTACTTTGTTGTATTTATCCATATATGTATTTCATATTTTTGATACTGTTGTAGATGGGTTTTTTTCAGATTGTTCCTTGCTAATGTATAGAAGTACAACCAATTTTTGCATATTGATCTGGTATCCTTCAATCTTACTATACTGATTCATTAGATCTAGTAGAGTTCCATCAAATTTTCTCCATAGAAAATCAAGTAATCTGTGAATTAGGACAGTTTTATTCCTTTCTTTGCAATGTGAATACCATGTATTTCCTTTTCTTGCCCTACTGCACTAGCTACAACCTCCAGGACAATGCTGAATAGGACTGATGAAAGTAGACATCTCTAACTTGTTGCTAATTTTAGAAAAAAAGTGTCCAATCTTTCCACCAATAAGTACAATATCAGCCAACAAAGCTTGTCATGGATGCCCATTTTCATACTGAGGAAGTTCATTTCTATTCCTGGTTTACTGAAGGCTTTTTTAAAAATCAGGAATGGTTACTGGATTAGTCAAATGATTTTTCTGCATCTATTGAAATGACTGTGTGCTTTTTACTGTTTACTTTGTTAATGTGGAGAATTATATATATTGATTTTTTTGAATGTTAAACCAACCTTACATTCCTGGGATAAATCCCACATGGTCATGACATAATATCCTTTTAAAATTTTGTTGAATTTGATTTGCTAAAATTCTGTTTAGATTTTGCACATCTATGTTTGTGAGTAGTATTGTTCTGTAGTTTCCTTGGAATGTCATTGTCTCGTTCTGGTATCCCAGTAATGCTGACATCAAAGTCTTTGGAAAACATTCCCTCCGCTTCAAATATTTTTGAAAAGTTTGTGTAGAATCGATATTATCTCCTCCTATAGTATTTAGTACAATTCACCACTGAAACTATCTGAACCTGGAGTTTTCTTTGTGAGAACATTTTTTAAGTACAAATTTCAGTATCTTTACTACATATAGCGTTATTCAGATTATCTCTTATTTTCTTCTGCTTCCTTTGGGATCTGTTCTTTTCTACATTATTAAGGTGGAAATTAAAGTCATCTATTTGAGACCTTTCTTCCTTTCTAGTATAGATATTTAGAGCTACAGATTTCCCACTAAGTACTGTTTTCGCAGCATCTTCTAATACGTTGTGCTTCTGTTCTTACTCAATTTAAAATACTTTATAATTTCCCTTTTGATTTCTTCTTTTAATCATGAATTACTTATAAGCATGCTATTTAATTTCCAAATATTGGGGATTTTCCAAGGATATTTCTATTAATGATTTCTAATTTAACTGCACTGTGATCTGAGAAGATTCTTTGTATGAGTTGAATCCTTTTGAATTTGAGACTTGTTTTATGGCCCAGAATATATAGTCTATCTTGGTAAATGTTCTGTGTGAACTTCTGAACGAATGTGTATTCTGCTCTTCTTGAGTAAAGTGGTCTGTAAATGCAGCCAGGTCAAGTTGACAGTGTTACTCAAGTTAACTATATCTTTGTAATTTTTCTGTCCATTTGTTATATCAATTATTGAGAGGGGTTACTGAAATCTCTGACTATAATTGTGAATGTTTCCTTGAATTTCTATTAGTTTTTGCTTCATTTGTTTTGAGCTTAGGTACGTAAGTATTTAGCATTGGTATGTCCTCTTAATTAACTGATCCCTTTATTGTTATGAAATGATCTTATTTTTACCAGGTAATAAATATTCCTTGCTCTCAAATCTATTTTGATATTAATAAAACCAAGTTTTATTAAAGAAACTCCAAGTTTCTTTCAACTAAGTTAGCATGTTATATCTTTTTCATTATTTTTAACCTATTTGTGTTTATAGTTACTATTTCTTACAGGCAAATATATGGTTGGGTCTTGCTTTTTAATCCAATTTCAGCCTTTAAATTGGGACGTTTAGACTATTTACTTCTTTAAAAATATCAAACGCTACACAAATTTATGTCATAATTTGTACATCTTCTCTGTATCATTCCAATTTTAATATATGTGCTGCTGAAGCAACAATAGACTATCTACATTTACTGTGATTATACATATCATTAGGTTTGAGCCTATCATCCTGCTATTTATTTTATATTTTTCCCATCTGGTCTTTGTTCCCTTCATCTTTTCGTGGTTTCTCCTGAATTATTTTGTATATTCAATTCTATCTACTTTTTTTGGCTTATTAGTTATAACTTTTTGTTTTGCTCTTTTACTGGCTGCTTTAGAGTTTATTATATATACCTTTAACTTATCATAGTCTACCTTTATATTATACCACCTAATCAAGGGCATTAGAATCTTTAATAACATCCTTCCCTTTCTCCCTCAACCTTCAAGCTACTGTTATTATGCATTGTAATTTTATGTAAAAGCCACACAGTACCTTCATATTTTTGCTTTAAACAATAAATTACCTTTTAGAAAGATTAATTAAAAAAGAACTTAGACATTTACCCAAGTAATTACCATTTCTGCTTTTTGCATCTTTTTCATTTTCCTGCTGCCTGAAGGACATTTTGTTTTGTTTTGTTTTAGTTTTTTGCGGTACGCGGGCCTC
Organism: Delphinus delphis; assembly: GCF_949987515.2. Classification (NCBI taxonomy): domain Eukaryota; kingdom Metazoa; phylum Chordata; class Mammalia; order Artiodactyla; family Delphinidae; genus Delphinus; species Delphinus delphis. The sequence continues at coordinate 17,842,100 of NC_082699.1, forward strand.
TCACTGTTGTGGCCTCTCCCATTGTGGAGCACAGGCTCCACACGCACAGGCTCAGCGGCCATGGCTCACGGGCCCAGCCACTTCGCGGCATGTGGGATCTTCCCAGACCGGGGCACAAACCCGTGTCCCCTGCATCGGCAGGCGGACTCTCAACCACTGCGCCACCAGGGAAGCCCCTGAAGGACATTCTTTATAATTTTTCTTGTAGTGGGGGAGTACTGAGTAAGGAATTTGCGTAGACATTTCTCCAATAATGATATACAAACAGCCGACAAGCACATGAAAAGATATTAAAATCACTAGTATCAAAACAATACAAATGAAAACCATAAGATACCACTTCATACCTAGTAAGATGGCCATTACCAAAAAAAGAAAGGAAGGAAGGGAGGGAGGAAAAAAATAAGTATTGGTGAGGATGTGGGGAACTTGGAACCCTTGTTCATTATTAGTGGGAATGTGAAATCGTGTAGCCACTATGGAAAACAGTAATTAAACACAGAATTATCATAGGATCCAGCAATTTCACTCCTGGAAAAATAGACCCAGAATAACAGAAAGCAGGGACCTGAACAGATATATGCACTCCCATGTTCATTGCAGCATTATTCACAACAGCCAAAAGGTGGAAGCACCCCAAATGTCTACCAATGGATGAGTGAATAAATAAAATGTGGTATATATATAAAATGGAATATTATTCAGCCTTAAAAAGGAAATTGTGACACGTGCTATAACATGAATGAACTTCGAAGACATTATGCTAAGTAAAATAAGCCGGTCACAAAAGGACTTGTACAATTCCACTTACATGAGATATTGAGAGCAGTCAAACTCATAAAGACAGAAAGTAGAATGGTGGTTGACAGGGGCTGGTGGATTGGAGAATGGGGAGTTAGTGTTTTAATGGGTACAGAGTTTCAGTTTGGGAATATCAAGAAGTTCTGCAGATGGGTGTTGGTGACGGTGATGGTTATACAACACTGTTCAGCTACTTAGTGCCACCATACACTTAAAAACGGTTAAAATGGGGCGACTTCTCTGGTGGCGCAGTGCTTGGGAATCCGCCTGCCAACGCAGAGGGCACACGTTCCAGCCCTGGTCTGGGAAGATACCACATGCCGCGGAGAAACTAAGCCCATGCGCCACAACTACTGAGCCTGTGCTCTAGAGCCTGCGTGCCACAACTACTGAAGCCTGTGTGCCTAGAGCCCGTGCTCTGCAACAAGAGAAGCCACAGCAACGAGAAGCCCACACACCACAATGAAGAGTAGCCCCCACTCACCGCAAATAGAGAGAAAGCCTGCATGAAGCAACGAAGACCCAATGCAGCCAAAAAAAACAAATTACTTTTTAAAAAGATGGTTAAAATGGTAAATTTTATGTTATATATATTTTACCACAATTAAAAATTTAAAAACAAAACAAAAAAAGTCACTTTTTTGTTTCCTCTGCAATTTTTATTTTATTGAAGTATAGTTGATTTACAATGTTGTGTTAGTTTCAGGTGCACAGCAAAGTGATTTAGTTATGTATCTATATTTTTTCAGATTCTTTTCCATTATAGGTTACTACAAGATATAGAATACAGTTCCCTGTGCTATACAGTGGGTCCTTGTTGTTTATTTTATATATAGTAGTGTGTATCTGTTATTCCCAAACTCCTAATATATCCCTCCCCTGCCTTTCCCCTTTGCTAACCATAAGTTTGTTTTCTATGTCTGTGAGTCTAGTTCTGTTTTGTAAATAAGTTCCTTTGTATGACAAGTCACTTCTTTTCGGAAAGCATTTTCAGTGGGAACAGAATCCAAAGTTAACAAGTATTTTATAGTCTTTTAAAAATGTCACTCCACTCTTTTCTGGCTTGCAGTGTCCAACAAAAACTCTGTCATTCTTGTCTCTATTTCTCTGTTCATGTCTTTTTTTCCTCTGACTGCTTTTAAGATTTCCTTTCACTATCACTGATTTTCAGCCATTTGATTATGATGTGCCTTAGTGTGGGTTTTTAAATGTTTCTTTCAAATCAGATTCATTGAGCTTTACAGATCTATGGAGTTTATAGTTTTTTTGTTTTTTGGGGTTTTTTTTGAGTTCACTAAACACAGAAAATATTCAGTCATTATTTGTTCTAATATTTTCCTGTTCCTCCTCCCTTCTCCTGAGAATCTAATTAATTTATCTTAGACTATATATTATCCAACAGCTCATAGATGCTGTTCATTTTTTTTTCAGTTTTTTCACTCTGTGCTTCATTTTGGATAGTTGTTATTCCTACGTATTCAAGCTCACTTATCTTTTCTTCTACAGTGTCTTATCTGCTATTAATTCCATCAAGTATCTTTTTCTTTCAGATACTACATTCTTCATTTCTAGAATTTCCATTTAAGCATATTTTTGTATCTTTTATTTCTATTCTCTTCATTTTCCTATTTTCTTCTCCCTTTCTGAACACTGACAGCATATTAGTAGCAACTCTTTTGACAGCTTTGTCTGCTAGATCAATCATCATTGTCATTTCTGGGTCTCTTTCTATTGATTGATCTTTTTTTACCCTAGTTATGGGTCATATTTTCATGCTTCTTTGCAAGCATTTTAATTTTCTAATTGAAAGGAAATTGACATAACATCAAATTAACCATTTCAAAGTGAAGACATCCGTAGCATTCAGTAGTCACAATGTTGTACAACCACCTCTACCTAGTTCCAAAACATTTTTATCACACCAAAATAAACTCGGTACCCATTAGGCAGTTACTCCCCTTTTCTCCCTACCCCCAGGACCTGACAACAACCAACCTGTGCTCTGTCTCTACAGATTTACTTATTCTAGATATTTCATATAAATGGAATCAGACAATATGTGACCCTGGTGTCTGCTTCTTTCACTTAGCAAAATGTTTTTGAGCTTCACCACATTGTACTATGTATCAGTACATCATCTCTTCTTACAGCTAAATAATATTCTATGGTGTGCTTGTACCATAATTTGTTTACCCAGTCATCTATCCATTTGGGTTGCTTCTACCAACTGGCCATTGTAAATAGTGTTACTATGAACATGTGTGTACCTATATTTGAGTACCTGTTTTCAATTCTTTTGGGTATACATCTAGAGTGGAATTGCATGGTAATTGTATGTTTAACTTTTTAAAGAACTGCCAAACTGTTTTCCACAGAAGCTGAAACACTTCACATTCCCACCAGCACTGCACAGGTGTTCTGATTTCTCCACATCATCACCAACACTTGTTATTCTTGGTCTCTTTGAATCTAACCATCCTAGTGAGCCTGAAGGGGTACTAATTGTGGTTTTCATTTGCATTTCCCTAATTACTAATGAGGTTGAGTATTTGTTCATGTGCATGTTGGCCATATGTACATCATCTTTGGAGAACTGTCTATTCAAGTCCTTTACCCATTTTTAGTTGGGTTGTCTTTTTTTTTTTAATATTTATTTTTGGCTGCATCAGATCTTAGTTGCGGCACGCAGGATCTTCTGTTGCAGCACGTGGGCTCTTCATTGCAGCATGCAGGCTTCTCTCTAGTTGTGGTGTGTGGGCTTCTCTCTGGTTGTGGCATGTGGGCTCCAGAGCACACGGGCTCTCTAGTTGTGGCACACAGGCTCCAGAGCACATGGGCTCTGCAGTTGCAGCACGCGGGCTCAGCAGTTGTGGTGCACAGGGGCTTAGTTGCCCCACAGCATCTGGGATCTTAGTTCCCCGACCAGGGATCGAATACGCATCCCCTGCATTGGAAGGCAGATTCTTAACCACTGGACCACCAGAAAAGTCCCTGACTTGCCTTTTTATTGTTGAGTTATAAGAGTTATAGTTCTTATATTTAGGTCTTTGATCCATCTTGAGTTAATTTTTGTATGTGGTGTGAGGTAGGGATCCAGGTTTATTCTTTTGCATGTGGACATCCAGTTTTCCCAGAACTATCTGTTGAAGATATTATTCTTTCCTGCATTGAGTGGTCTTGGCAATCTTGTCAAAAATCAGTTGGCTATATACGTATTAGTTTATTTCTAGCCTCTCAATTCTATCCCATTGGTCTATACCTCTTTCCTTATGCCAGAACCACACTGTTTTGATTACTGTAGTTTTACAATATGATTTGAAATGGGGGAGGTATGGACCCTCCAACTGTGTTCTCTTTCAAGACTGTTTTGGCTATTTAGGCCCACTGAAATTCCATAAGTTGAAGATCAGCTTTTCAAGTTCTGCAAAAAAGGTCACTGGCATTTTGATAGACATCATATTGAATATGTACACTGTTTTGCATAGTATTGCCATCTTAATGTTAAGTCTTCAAATCCATAAACACAAAACATCTTTCCATTTATTTAGGTCTTCTTCAATATCTTTCAACAGTGTTGTACAGTTTTCAGAGTACAGGTCTTTCAATTCCTGTATGCTTTTAGATGCTAGTATGAATGAAACTGTTTTCTTAATTTCATTTTTGGATTCTATACCGCTGGTATACAGAAACACAATTGTATTTTGTGTGATCTTGTACTTACAACTTTTCTGAATTCGTTTGTTAGCTCTATTTGGTTTTCTGTAGATTCTTTGGGATTTTCTATATATCAATACATGGTAACATGTCATCTACAAATAAAAATAGTTTTACCTATTCCTTCCAATTTGGATGTCTTTTATTCCTTTTTCTTGTCTAACTGCTCTGGCTATAACTTCCAGTACAATGCTGAATAGCAGTGGTGAGGATAGGCATCCTTGCCTTGTCCCTGAACATAAGGAGAAAGTTTTTAGTCTTTCACCATCGAACTGGATGTTAGCTATGAGTTTTTCATAAATGCCCTTTATCATGCTGAAGAAGTGTCCTTCTATTCCTAGTTTTTGAGTGTTTCTATTATGAACAGGTGTTGGATTCTGTCAAATGCTTTCTGTATCAACTGATACAGAAAGGTGATCATGTGAGGGTTTCTTTCCATTGTTCTATTAATGCAGTGTATTACACTGATTGATTTTCCTATGCTGAACCACTCTTGCATTCCTGGAATAAATCCCACTTGGTCATGGTGTATAATCCTTTATATATATTGTTGGATTCAGTTTGTTAGTATTTTGTTGAGGGGTTTTGCATCATATTCATAAGGAATATTGATCTGTAGTTTGTTTGTTTTTTCCCCTGGTGTCTTTGTTTGGCTTTGATATCAGAGTAATACTGGCCTCATACAATGAATTATGAAGTATTGCCTCCTCTCCTATGTTTTGGAAGAGTTTGAGAAGGACTGGTGCTAATTCTTCTTTAAATGTTTGGTAGAATTCATCAGTGAAGCCATCTGGTCCTGGACTTTTCCTTGTTTGTGAGGGATTTTTTTTAAATAAATTTGTTTGTTTGTTTGTTTATGGCTGCAATGGGTCTTCGTTGCTGCACGCGGGCTTTCTCTAAGTTGCGGCGAGCAGGGGCTACTCTTCGTTGAGGCATGTGCGGGTGTATCATTGCAGTGGCTTCTCTTGTTGCAGAGCACAGGCTCTAGGTGCACGAGCTTCAATAGTTGTGGCTTGTGGGTTCAGTAGTTGTGGCTTGTGGACTCTAGAGCCCAGGCTCAGTAGTTGTGGCATATGGGCTTAGTTGCTCTGCGGTATGTGGGATCTTCCCAGACCAGGGCTCGAATCCGTGTCCCCTGCATTGGCAGGAGGATTCTTAACCACTGTGCCACCAGGCAAGTCCCGGGACTTTTTTTTTTTTTACTGATTCAATCTGTTTACTTCTTATAGGGCTGTTGATATTTTCTATTTCTCTTAAGTCAGTTTTGGTAATCTGTGTTTCTAGAAATTTGTCCATTTCATGTAGGTTATCCAAATTGTTGTTCACAGTACTCTCTTATAATCTTTTTAATTTCTTTAAGGTCATGGTAATGTAACTACCTTCATTTCTGATTTTAGTTATATTCGTCTTTGCTCTTTTTGTCAGTCTAGCTAAAGATCTGTCAATTTAGTTACCTTTTCAAAGAACCAACTTTTAGTTTTGCTGATTCCCTATATTGTTTCCCATTCTCTATTTTGTTTATCTCCACTTTAATCTTTATCATTTTCTTTCTTCGGCTAGCTTTGGGTTTAATTTTGCTCTTTTTCTAGTTCTTTTAAGGTGAAAAGTTAGGTTATTTGTTTGAGATCATTCTTTTTAAATGTAGGTGTTTAATGCTATAAATTTCCCTGAGCACTGCTTTCACTACATCCCATACATTATCGTATGTTGTGTTTTCATTTTCATTTGTCTTTAATTATTTTCTAATTTCCCCTATGATTTCTTCTTTGACCTCTTGGTTATTTAAGAGTGTACTGTTTAAGTTCCACATATTTTTGAGGGTTTTGGTACTCTTTCTGTCACCGATTTCTAGCTTCATTCCACTGTGAACAGAAAAGATACTTTGTATGATTTCAATCTTTCAAAACATATTGAGACTTGTTTTGTGGCCTAACATATGGCCTGGAGAATGCTTTATGTGTACTTAATAGGAATTTGTATGTTGCTGTTGCCGAACGCTTTGTATGTATCTGTTAGGTCTAATTAGCTTATAGTGTTGTTCAAGTCCTCTATTTCCTTACTGATCTTCTGTCTAGATGCTCTATCCCTTATTCAAGGTGAGGCAAGCATTTTAATTTTGAATTGGATGACAAACACTAGGAATTTTACATTGTTGGGTTCTGAATTGTGTTGTATTCCTCTATACAGTGTTGGACTTTGTTCTGGTGCACAGTTAAATTACTTGGGATAACTTGAAGCCTTCTGAAGACTCTTTCCAATGCCCTATGTATTACAAGGTATTTACACTCTAGATAATGGAGACACAAACTATTCCCAGTTTTGTGTGAGCTCCAGAAACTGTTTTCTTACTGCTTTCCAGTAGTTCTTTCCCTGACTTTGAGTAGGTCCTGCCATGCATCTACAGATCAGAACTGAGCCAAAGACTCAAGAAGAACCCTCTGCAGCTCTCCAGAATACGTATGTGCTCGAGTGTACTCCTTAACATATATTCACCACTCTCCCCCAAAGCTCCCTTCTCTCCAGTACTCTGACCTACAATTCTAACCACCACCTTGGCCTTCCTAAACTCTTATCTCTGTTTCCTAATCCCAACAAAACTGGGCTCTGTTTTGATTCCTCCTCGCACTACAGCCTGTAAACAACTTCCAGGCTCTACTGTAAACTGGTGCAATAGAAGGGCTTACCTCATTTGTTTCTATTCTCTCAGGCATCACAGCCTGCTGCCATCTGCCATCCAGTGTCTAAAAACCACTGATCACATATTTAATATGTTCTCAAGTTATTTAAGAGGAAAGAGAATATTACTGCTGCATAACACATTACCCCCGACTTAATGGCTTAAAAAATAAGCATTTATTTTTTTCACATAGTTTCTAAGGTTCAGCAATCAAGGAGCAGCTTGGCTGGGTGGTTCTGACTCAGAATCTCTCAAGGGGTTGCAGTCAAGATGTTGATGGAGAGCAGTCTAGGTAGGGCTGGAAGCTTGACAAGGGCTGGAGGATCTGCTTTCAAGAAGGCTCAGTCACACACTTAGCTAAAGGTCTTGGTTCCTTGTTAGCTGTTGGCAGGAGGCCTCAATTTCTCACCATGTGGGCCTCTCCAGTGGGCTATTCACAACATGGCAGCTAACTACTCTCAGAGTCAGCAATGCAGGGTGACACTGAGGGGGAGAGAGGAGGATGGAGAAGGCACAGTGTCTTTTATAACCTATCCTTGGAAACGATCCATCACTTCTACCATATTCTATTGGCCACACAACAGATGTGCGAGAGGATTACACAATGGTGTAAATACCAGGAGGCAGAGATCACTGGGGGCCATCTTGGAAGCTGGCTACAAAGAGGATAAATCTTGTTATGCCAACATGGCAGAAAGCCAACATCCTTCTTATACATTTTAACCTCCTTGTGTTTACTACTTTTTTAATCCAGTAACTGTACACTAAATCCTATGACTTCAAGAGAGATAGGCAGATGGTAAATAGATCCTACTCTACTTACTAAGAAAAACTAAGAGTAAGTATCAGCAGCTTTTAAAAGCGAAAGGGATAGAGTTTCCAGTGCATATGGCAGGAAAGAGAAGGAGAGCACTTGTAGCTGACCTGGGCTTGAGACATGTCCAAAGTGCTTCACTCCCCCCAACAATTACTCTAATGACCAACTTAAATGTCTGCCCTCCTTTCTCATCAATCTCCAGAGCAACAACAGCAATAACACCAGTCACAGTACTATCAACAGCAGTAGCAAGAATACGAGAACCAACACTAAGCATTTGGCCTTTGTTATCTCAATTACTCCTCACAACAAACCTGTAGGATAGTATCATTATCCCTTAAACTCTAGGCTTTTTGTTTCTTAATGACCAAACCCTGGCTTTACACTTTACAGTACACCTTGATACAACTTTATTCTTTCTGTATAACACCTGGCTCCCTCTTGCCCTATAGGATTCTCCACTCTTCTGGCACTGAAATTGTTCTGTCCTCCCTGTTCTCCTACTCCACTTGATTCAGGCCTTAAAGCTTCCCCTTAGGGCTTCCCTGGTGGCACAGTGTTTAAAATCTGCCAGCCAATGCAGGGGACACGGGTTCGAGCCCTGGACCGGGAAGATACCACATGCCACGGAGCAGCTAAGCCCATGCGCCACAACTACTGAGCCTGTGCTCTAGAGCCCGCGAGCCACAACTACTGAAGCCTGCGCGCCTAGAGCCTGTGCTCTGCAGCAAGAGAAGCCACAGCAATAAGAAGCCCGTGCAACGCAACAAAGGGTAGCCCCCGCTCGCGGCAACTAGAGAAAGCCCACGCACAGCAATGAAGACCCAACACAGCCAAAATTAAATAAAATAAATACATTTATATAAAAAAAAAGCTTCCCCTTAGCTTCTGTGTTCCTAACGGCGATTACCAAACCTCTTTAAAAGGAACCACTACTTAAACCTCTGTTAATCCCTGGCTGCTGGGCTCTCCCGAGGCTACAGCTGCCTAACATAGACTTCCCAACACCTTAGGACACACTGCCCGGTCAAGTGTGCCTCACCAACTAATCCCAAAACATTTTCCCTATTTCGGTCACTAATTTTTAAATAGTATTTCACAGCACATGGGCCTTCTCAATTTATATTTGCTACAGCTTAATGTTCAAATGAGTTTCCTTTCCCTAGGGGCTTGTAATTAATCATCAGGGAAAAAGGTCAAAATACACCAAACTCTTACTTAGTGGTATCCTGGAAACAGGCTACTATTAGTTACTTGTTGAATAATGAATGAAAAAACTACAAACTAATGATTATAAACTCTCAAGGGGATATAATCCAAAGAATTTTTACAAATAAAAGGTAAAGATGACAGTGGACACAATTCACAAAAGACAAAACACAAAAGAACAAATATAGGCAAATCATAGAAATGCAAATTAAAATATCACTTTTTGTCAGACAGATTAATGGAGATTGAAAATTTGTCACGGAAATAAGGAAACAGCCATTCTGATAATCTTTTTTTTTTTTTTGCGGTACGCGGGCCTCTCACTGTTGTGGCCTCTCCCGTTGGGGAGCACAGGCTCCGGACACGCAGGCTCAGCGGCCATGGCTCACGGGCCCAGCCGCTCCACAGCATGTGGGATCTTCCCGGACCAGGGCACAAACCTGTGTCCCCTGCATCGGCAGGCAGACTCAACCACTGCGCCACCAGGGAAGCCCCTGATAAACTTCTAATAGATATAATTTTGTATTTTTGGTATTTATGCATCAAATATCTTTAAAATCTGCATACTCCTTTGACTAGTATTTCCATTTCTAATAATTAATTGCAAGAAAATAATGGACAAAGGAACACAGGTATATGTAAAAAAAAAATACTAACTGTGGCACTAACTAGAACACAAAATCTGTCCAACAATAAGGATTTGATTAAATAACTCTTAGTACTTCCAAATTATGGATTAAGTCACTTCAGACATTATGTATTACCTAATCCCACTTTTTAAAAATAACATATGTTCACATAAAAACATACCTGCATAGAAAAAAAATCTAGAAGTATACACCCCAAAATGTTAGCAGTGATTGTTTCTGTAAAAGAATAGTGGAATTACGTGTGATTTTTTTTTTCCTTTTTACTTATCTATACCACCTAATTTTTCTACATGAATTGTACATGGATAAGAACACACACTCTTAAAAGGCAAAAGTAAAAATGAGGAGCACAATTTGAAGGCAGATGTGTCATTATGGTAGCTGAACATGGAACATTCCTATGTTCCCTAATAATAATGTCAGGCAGAATTAATATCACAAAGGATACCAAGTAACTTAGTATTCAATAGCCTAGCTTTTAATTAGTTCTAACAACACATACGGAATAATTTGCTAGTACTATTCAGGCATTTTAACAAAAGACCTTCCCAAATTTATTTATTAATCCTAAAGACAGTGTTGAAAATTATGCAGTAAAAATCTCAACTGCTTCAAGATGAGTGTCAGCTTCAATTGCCTTTTCATGCCTTTTCACATTTACCTTGAGAAACCTCTAATGGGAAAGCAGTCACTGTGAACATAATAAAACAGAAATATCACTCATATGTTTAAGAATTCAATGTGACTTTTAAGTCTGGATGAAAACAAAGTCTTCTCTATAAGTTCTACTATTCCAAATTAGGTTAGCTTTTCCCCTCAGACTTGAAAAGTTTTAAAAACTTAGTCAAGAGAGGGTCCTGAAGCAAGCCAAGGAACACGTATCTGTTACAAGCAAAGCATGCGTATCTCCAGGCACTGTGGACACTTTCTAGCCAAAGCCCAGGGAGCTGCTGTGGCCACGCAGAGCACTGCCTAGGAGTTGTTTGCAATGCCTGGTTCAACACAACCAGTAGCACAGATGGTTAGTAAATCCTCATTAGTACTAATCTATAAACTATAATTTTCAATGATGTTGCCGGACATAAAATGATCATTTCCATCTGTCTATAGTAGAATAACTGTACCCACATAATTAATGGCAGGTATCTGTACAGTCACTTGGGGGGAACTTCACACCTACAGCACAGTTTGTATGTCACATCTCATAAAGCCCCATCAACGCATCTAATGGGACCTGACAGCAACCATGAAGGCACAGGAAGCACTAAGCACAGTATGATTCCTTTCAGCCCATGTTAGTAACGTCACTGATGAAAGCAATACTTGTGGCACAAGAAAACTGTCTAGTTCAAGGAGAAAATCAAAGACTGTGCATAAGGGAGAGATTTTACATTAATGGCATTTGTGTAAAGCAGCATCATATAATACCAAAACGGACAACACAATTATGTGGTTACTGCTGACAAGGATGGAGGTCTCCTTGCTTTAGTGACAACCCTGGCACCATTCATCCACTCGTTCAGCAAATACATGAAAATCATACAAAACAAGAACTATTCTAGGCCCTGGGGATATAGGAGTAAACAAGCAAAGTCACTCCCTTCACGGAGCACAACATCTAACAAGGCAGGCAGACGTTAAATAATATTACATATTTTAATACAATTTTGAGTGTCAGGGTGTCATTAAACAGAAGGGCAGGGTGCTATGAGGCAAATCCTAGGCCTGGGAGTCAAGTGAACCGAGCACGTGGTGGGTGAGAAGAGGTCAAGCTGGAGCGACCTGGCTCAACCTCAGACCTGAAAGAGTCTAGTGTGACTGAAGCATTTAGATTGCTTCCTGGGCGCACGTTAAGTCTGAGATGCATAAAGACATCCAAGTTAAGAGATCAAGTTGGTAACTGCTACCCAAGTCTGGAGCTCAGAAAAGAAGTCTAGACCAGGTATAAACTGAGAAGTCATTTGCTTAGAGATGGTGTGCGATACACAGGAACTGGAGATTTCTTAGGCCAAGTGAGCTGGATGGGGCGGGGGCTGGGAGGGGTCATGTATTACTTCCTCAAATCACAAAAGAATTAACTACTTCTTGCAATCAAATTACTTTCTTCTCTCTTGATTTGCAAATGTGAAATAAATCAAAGTGCTTTCTTATATTATAGTTATGATACAATGCCCTTTTTGTTCAGAAAGGATAAGATTAAATGTATAAAGTTCTTGGAGAAATGTCAAGACCTAAGAAAAATATTTCTACAGTGAGTCTAAGGCATTGTATGCTATAGTTTATTTAGCAGACCACTTTCTTCCAGCCTTTTCCAGTGCCCTAGAAAAGGACTCTTTTTTTAACACACTGATACAACCACTTCGCAAGATGTGTCACTAGAAATGCTTTCAGTCTGCAGAACTGCCACCTACTGAAGCTAGATCACAACTGTAAGCATTCTGAACACATCAACAAGTCCTGGAGATGTGACATCAAAAAGAACAGAAAAACCTTCTGCTCTGCACACTTAAAACTTAACTTTCAGGACTATCGCTATAATCCTTACACAACCTGTCCTGCAGTCTTCCTATGATGAATATATAGCATGTAACTGCTCTATAAAGCAGTGGGCAGGTTATGGTTATAGAAAAGCTGAGTTAAAATGCTCCACGATTTATGGCCCAAGCACCATATAAGTGTGACATGCCTTAACACAAACTCACCTGATTTATTTGAAGCATGTTAAAACAATATTGACCAAACTGCTGTATCCCTCACGGCTCCAAAAACTAGAAAATGAAAATGAAGAAATAAGTTCAACTTAGTTGGTAATCGCAATGATTAGCACTTTAAACACATGCTCGTGACCAAAATCAAATACAAAAAATAGAGTAGATCTAAATCAGCGTAGAACTTTCTATGATGATAAACATGTTCTATATCTTTGCTGTCCAAACCGGTAGCCACTAGACACATGTGGCTACTGAGCATGTGAAATGTGGCTAGAACAACTGAGAAAGTAAATTTTAAATTTTCTTTAATGTTATTTAAAGTTAAATAGCCACCCTGTGGCTAGTGACCACCATACTGGACAGTGCAGATCTAGGCTGCACAAAGTCCCTTCTGGTTCTAGAGTTCTACAACAATTTCAGGAAAAGTGAAGCTGTTAAAACAATGTAAAAGTTTCAGATTAATATTTAATATATACTTCCCTTGCTCCAGTAACGTTATAAACAGCTTTCTTCCCCTCCTCTCTAAGATAAATTAAGCCTAAAGAAGATGTAACACACACATATTCTCTTAGGTAGTATGGAAAAGAGCACATAGTAAGATTACCTAGTTGCCTTTTTTTTCCTCTTTCTGATTTTATTATCATCATTATAAAAATAGCATGCATATCAAAATTTTACATAAAATTTTCGAAAAGAAAACTACCATCCTGACACATCCCATTGTTACATTTGGATTTGTTTCCTTATGGGTCTAACCTCCTCGCCATGGTTGTATTTCTTTTCATATAGCAAATGTCTTCTACACTTAATTTAAAAATAGATATCAAAGAAGGGCAGGGGCCTTCCCTGGTGACGCACTGGTTGAGAGTCCGCCTGCCGATGCAGGGGACGTGGGTTCATGCCCTGGTCCATCTGGAGCCTGTGCTCCACAATGGGAGAGGCCACAACAGTGAGAGGCCCACGTACCGCAAAAAAAAAAAAAAAAAAAAACACACAAAGGGCAGGAAAACCCAAATAAATCAATAAATAATGGGATTTTGTAATGGGAAAAGTTACATTAAAAATTATGTACAGTCCCCCCAAAAAAATTATCTAAAAAGCAACAACACAATTTTGACATATACCAAAAGAGCTAAATCCAATCACTTGTGTAGAAATTTTTATGCTATAAAATTTTTAATACTGAACTTTCCCTCAGAAGCAAAGGTTCTGGAAATACATATATACACACAGATACCATATGAATATACATATGTGTGTGTGTGTGTGTGTGTGTATATATATATATATATTTGGCTACAATTTTTTCAAAATGACAAACTAGAGTCAATTCAAAATGACTTTCAAAATTTTCAATTATTTCTTTGTTTTAAAAAAATTTTATTTATTTATTTTTGGCTGCATTGGGTCTTCGTTGCTGCACGTGGGCTTTCTCTAGTTGCGGCGAGTGGGGGCTACTCTTCGTTGTGGCATGTGGGCTTCTCATTGCGGTGGCTTCTCTTGTTGCGGAACATGGGCTCTAGGAGCACAGTCTTCAGTAGTTTGGCACGCGGACTCAGTAGTTTGGCTCGTGGGCTGTAGAGAGCACAGGCTCAGTAGTTGCCGCACATGGGCTTAGTTGCTCCACAGCATGTGGGATCTTCCTGGACAAGGGCTCAAACCCGTGTCTCCTGAATTGGGAGGAGGATTCTTAACCACCGTGCCATCAGGGAAGCTCCTCAATTATTTCTTACAATAGTGACCTCACCATCTGTACCAGTTTTTGTATTTTCCAAGAGAATCGCATTTGTAGAAATAGCACAAGACCTGAGCACCAGTGAATTTAAGTTTTAGTCCAAGCTCTTCAGATTACCTTTTTTATATATAAATTTATTCATTTATTTAATTTTTGGCTGCATTGGGTCCTTGCTACTGCACACGGGCTCTCTCTAGTTGCTGAGAGTGGGGGCTGCTCTTTGTTATGGTGCGCGGGCCTCTCACTGCGGTGCCTTCTCTTGTTGTGGAGCACGGGCTCTAGGCGTGAGGGCTTCAGTAGTTGTGGCACACGGGCTTCAGTAGTTGTGGCTCGTGGGCTCTAGAGTGCAGGCTCAGTAGTTGTGACGTGCACGGGCTTCAGAAGTTGTGGCACGTGGGCTTCAGTAGTTGTGGCGCGCAGGCTCAGTAGTTGTGACGTGCACGGGCTTAAGTTGCTCCATGGCAAGTGGGATCTTCCCAGACCAGGACTCGAACCTGTGTCCCCTGCATTAGCAGGCAGATTCTTAACCACTGCGCCACCAGGGAAACCCCTTCAGGAGATTACCTTTTGAGCTTTGGTAAATTGCTTTATGTATCTTTGAGTTCTTTCTCTTGCTTCTATTTTCTTCCCTATTTTTTTTTTTTAATCTTTAAAAAGTAAATGTAAGTCCTTTGGTAGGCAAACAACAAATAGAATACAGCAGAAATAATGAGCTACCACTTCCAAGACTGGGTTATAAAAAGACCATCATTTCCCTCCTGGGTGTCACCTGCTTTCATTCTCTCACCTGTTTGGTCTGCGGGAAGCTGGCTGTCATATTGTGAGCTGCCCTGTGGTCAGACCTACATGACAAAGAACTGAGGGACACCTTGGACCAACAGCCCAACAGAAACTGGGGCTTTCTGTCCAGTACCCCCCAAGGAACTGAATCCTGCCAAGAGTCACATGAATGACTCAGAAGCAGATCTTCCCCCATCAAGCTTTCAGATGAGACGACAGCCCCAAAGACAGCTTACCTGCAACCTCCTAAGAGACCCTGAACCACAGGCACCCAGATAAGCTGCACCCAGATTTCTAACCCACAGAAACTGAGATAATAAATATTTGTTTTAAGTTCTTAATTTCTGGGGTAATTTGTAACAATAAATAAGATACTTCCGTTCAACTCAAATTCTATAATTCTATGGTATTAATTAATATATTTAGGTAGACCAAAAAAGTCAATTCCCTGTTCAACATGAGCAAATGAATAACAGAATTTGAAAGGAGTAAATTATGAAACTTAAACATTTACACTCTATTCAAAAGATGACATCATTAAAAAGTGTAGCATTAATCAAATGGTATTAAAGTACACTATCTACAACTAAAACTACAAACCTAACCAGTTTTCTTTTTTTTAATTGAAAACAATTCATTTGGACATCAGAACATGAACAAACAACTAAAAGCATCTCAGTGATCTAATGTCCCTTATTTTCCAGAATTTAACATTATTTAGTAAGAATTTACCAAATTTGAGAAATCTCATTTTGTTTTTACTTTATGTAAGCCTCTAAAAATTACAAATCCTTGTCTATAGACCTGTACGTGTTTCTTCAGTATTAGATTTTGGTAATACTAGTACTAGTGGCTGATCCTGAGAAGTAGGCACAATAAGATACAGGGGTACATTTTTTAAAGTTCTGATCTTCTGGTATACATAAAGCAGTTTTATGAAATAGCACAAATGAAAGCACGTATTCACTCAAAACTGACCATACAATTTAAAATATTCCGTAAGCCTTTCCTTCACAGTTATAAAAATCTGTATACGTTAAAACATGAAACTAATATGTCTGTAACAGTACTCTGTAAGGTAACTGGATAAAAATTCTGAACACATTGTTGTCCACAAACAAGTTGTATTAGATCTATATCAATATAAAGATTATAACTATACCGTAGGCAATTTGGAATGCCCACAGTGGCACATCTCTTCAACATTTCATGTCTTATTTAAAGACATGCCAGGTCTACTGTCCTATATTTAAAAGAATTTGATAAAATATCAAGTCATATCAATAAAATGCAGAGCATTTTATACTACCCACGGTTTCATAAAATCCACCTCTTCCTCTTCTGTCAAAAGTTTCCAGCTACCATTCATTCCAATTACAACTGTGTACTTTTAGAAAAACCTATTCACATGTCCCCAAAATGCCCTACAGTGATATCCAGTCAGGCACATTAGAACATGCAGTTCCAGGTTCCAAGCTACTAAATGAAAACAGGCAGAGCAGTTTATGGAGAGAAGGCACTACTCACTGGAGAAGACTTGCCACTCATGAAGAATTAAAGGTCCAACAGGTATCTGAAATGTACTGCTGATATCACTCACTGCTTTTATTATGAATTACAATTTGCTCATCTGATTAACTGAAAGCTGTGCAAAATTAAATCTATAAAATCCTCAACAATTAAATCCTGCTTTATAAAATGGCATTATTAAATTAACATATCTATAAATTTTATATTGGCACCCATCCCACGACTGACAGGCAATCCTCTCTTAAATGTCTTACCTGACAATATGAAAAGCAAAAACATTTACTATCCCCATTCTTACACTCCAAACTACTACAAAACTAAATACCAACTCAAAGCTTCTTACTCTAAAAAATTCATGGGCTTCTTAAAAAGTGTTTTAAAAAAAGCTTTTCATTTTAATTTTTTTTTAAAAGTAGGTACCCCCCAAAATTATTTTTATGTAAGAAAATCAAAACTATTTAGTATAAATTTTACTATCTCCTAAGAGCCTATGAAATATTCTAAGTATATAGAAGTCTCACTCCATGAACCATTCCAGTGAAAAACCCCACATAATACCAGCTAAGAAAAAAAGGAAACTAACATTTACCAGACACCAATTTTATATATACCAGGTGCCATATTTTGCCATTTTTATATTAGCTCATTTAATCCTCATCACCTTGGGATGCAGGTGTTAGCCCCATTTTTCTACAAGTTGGGTTACTTCCCCAGTCACACTGCTAGGATTAAAACTCAGTTTTGTCTGGTTCAAAGTCCCCTTCTTTCCATTATATGTTAAACTATAAATAAAAGCTCGACTCCTTAAAAATGTTCCTTAACAAAGGGCTTGACCTCTAAAACAACATAATGGCAAGGATTCTATATAGAACTTCAGGGATTTCTTCAAAATCAATCATACACAAATATAAATTATAATTACTATGGATTCTAGACACTCATCTAATATTTTCTTGAGTATCTAGAAGAAGCACAAGTATATCTATACATGATTTGATTATACTAAGCCTGTCTCCCACTATTCAGTCTAATATTAACAAAACCCAATTTTGCAATATCTAGACTTTTCCTTTCTTTATTATGATCTGCATACATAAATGATCAGATATCCAGTGCTCAAAGTATACAAAAGAAAAGAAAACAGAGTAATAGAAGTAAAGAGGAGGTTAACTACAAGGAAAAAACCCCAACACACCGGCCAATTGTATCTTCCAGAACCTGATCCTAACACAGGAAAACCACTCAGCTTCAATTCCTATATTATTTATATACTAATAATGGTGATGAACACCTTTGATATTTTTGATATTCTTATTCTTTGTTGAAAATCAGACCAAGCCACTCCTTCCTAGAATTTCATTCCAGGCAAGTCAAGTAAGCTAAAATGTGAAATTTATATGGTTTTCCATGCTTAAGTAAGTAGGAGTAGAGACCATGATGTATATAACTGACCCTCAAATGATCTAGGAAAAAAATATTATGTGTGTGACAGAGAGAAAGCAAATGATAAATTGGTGACTCTGAGTTAAGGTTACATGAGTATTCTTTGTATTATTCTTATTCTTGGTACTCTACTGTAAACTTGAAGTTACTTCCAAATAAAAAACTGAAACTTAAAAATTACATGGCAGGGACTTCCCTGGTGGCGCAGTGGATAAGAATCTGCCTGACAATCCAGGGGACATGGGTTCCATCCCTAGTCTGGGAAGATCTCACATGCCGCGGAGCAACTAAGCCCGTGTGCCACAACTACTGAGCCTGCACTCTAGAGCCCGCGAGCCACAACTATTGAGCCCGCGTGTCACAACTACTGAAGCCCGTGTGCCTAGAGCCCGTGCTCCGCAATGAGAAGCCACCGCAATGAGAAGCCCACGCACCCCAACGAAGAGTAGCCCACGCTCGCCGCAACTACAGAAAGCAAACACGCAGCAACAAAGACCCAACGCAGCCAAAAAATAAATAAAATCTTTAAAAAAAAAAAAATTACGTGGCAGTATATCTGAAGTTAACAGTACATACTTGGATTATACAGCAACATTTTTACAAATACAAAACACAGGTTTTTAAGGAAAAATTTAGTGATGTGTGAGGAAATCTGCACTATATCCTACCAACTCATGATCACTTAGGAATAAATTTCAACTACACTGCCATGCAATGGAACGTGGCAATGGTGCCTTGAGCTCAAAATATAGCAGGACAAAAAAAAAAAACAGACATCACACAGTTTGGCGTTTAAGTGTTTCACAAATCTAATACAGGCCTGCTGCAAACGGCAGCAAATCTACAATTCAAGTGGTATGTGTTATCTCTGTTTTGCAGTAAAACATAGGCAAACTGAAAAATGAAAAACTTGCCATTTTACAAAACAATCGAGATGCAGAATGTCTGGGTTTTGATGGCTTTATTAAAAAAGATTTTTTTTTTCCTACTACAGCTCAATTCACAACAGTATGTGTGAATCATGTTAAGAAAGCAAGGACGGAGAAGAAATAGCCACCAGGAACAATGCTGCAATCTTTTCTCCTACAAGGTTACTATTAACCCGCCTGCCCATCACAATTTTGATTTCAAATGTTCATCCTGCTCCCTTAAATCACAAGGATGCATCAGAAGAGAAGTAATGTTCAGAAGAAGTTCAAATTTCAAAATTGTGAAATCAAACATTAAAAATAAAGGTTTTCGGCTAACAGTGAAACACCTTTAAAAGATCGTCTCTATCCTTTCTGGAGGAACCACCCAATTTAAAATCCTTCAGTACATTTCCCTAAGTGAACGGTCCTTCTCTACCCAAGTAGTTCTAAACCTTCTGGGGAAGGGGCGGCGGGACGTCACGCCAAGGAAAGACCCTTTCCGAAGAAAATTCTCCGCAAGTGCAAAATTCTGCACATATTTCCAGGGACTTCCAGAACCCAAGGCCATTATCCCTGCCCGCCCCCCCCCGAAGAATCCCAGCTCAGCGTCTCCTCAGTTGCCTCCGCGGAACACCCGCCTCGACACAATCCCCACAGTCCCCGGCCCGCCCCGCGAGGGGCTGGAGGCTCTGCCCTCGCACAGCGGATTCTGTAACTGATCTTTGTTTCTTCGCCCAACTGCCTTCACCTCGGCAAGGTCATTAACTGCCAACCACCCCTTTAAGCCGAGCCCTCACCGTGGTAGTTCGTAAGAGCCACGGCCGAACTTGCCTGTCATAGGATATATTTTGCCCCCTCTGCCCCACCTACCTTCCCCATTTCGGCGCGTTACGTATTTATCACTTGCCCATTATACAGAAATAGCCACCACCACCACCAGCCCCCGGCGCGCCCCCGCTCCGCCGTTCCCCCTGCGCCCCCAGGCCCATGGCCCGCAGACCCTCCAGGGATGGGCCTCCCGCCATCTCCCCTCCTCAGACCCCTCCCCTCCCCAGTCCTGCCCTCCCCCACACAGGGACCCTCCCCCTCCCTCTCCGGCACCGTCGCTCCACCCGCGGTCCCCTCTTCCGGCCGTTCCCACCGCGGCCCCAACGACCCCACCTCCCGGGTCCCTGCCGCCCCCCCCCCAGCCCTCCACCCCTCCACCCTCCGTCTGCGCCGGCATCCTCGCCTTCCTCCCGGCTCCTCCCCTCTGGACACCTGTGTCGTCCCACCCCCTCCACACACGCCCCCCCCCCAATTCATTCGTCTCCTCCCCGGCTCCCCAGCCCCCGCCATCCTCCTCCCCTCCCCCTCCCGCCCGGAGAGAGCCCGAGGAGGGAGGGAAGGCGCGGGGGAGGGGAGGCCGCGAAGGGGCCGCTCTTCTCCGGGTTCGCCGCGCGCCGCGGACCCGCAGGGCTCCCCAGCGCCCTCTGTCTCCCCCACCAGCGGGGCGGAAGTCGGGGCCTTCCGGACGCCCCCCACAAGGGTATTTACCTTCTCGCCGGGGATACTTTGCAGACGACTCCAACATTGGCAAACACTACAGAGAACTGACCCCGCTCGGCCGCCGCCGCCGCCGCTGCCGGCTTCCACCCCTCGGGCTCCCCGCCCCCCGCCTCCTCCCCCCGCCTCCGCCCGCCTCCCCTGCGCTCCCGCCGCGCCCTCCCGGGCCCGCGCCGCGCGCCCCCGCCGACGCAGCCGCTCTCGCTCCCCAGCCTGCCCGGCGCGCGCGCCCCCGGCCCCCGCAGACGCGCGCCGCCTGCCGGCGCCGGCCCTCCCTCCCTTCTTCCTTTCGCAGGTCCGCGGCCGAGCGCGGCCATTGTTCGCGGCGCCGCTCCCGTCCCCTGGCGGCCGGCCGGCCGCCGCAGCGGCGGCCGCTACAGGCGCTGCGGTGCTGGCGCCGGCAGGCCGGGCCGCGGGGCGAGGGGCCATCCCCCGGGGCCTTGGGAAGGAGGACGAGGGAACGCCCAAAGACTGCGCCCCGTCCGCAGTCTCCGGGTCTCCGGCCCGGCTCCCCGCCCCCTCGGCTGCAAAGGGTGGGCCTGGGGCAGCCTCTTCCACACCTGCACTCGGCAAATGCCTCCCCCGCCCAATTCAACCTCAGCTCTTTCCAGCTGGTGTCCGCACCCCGATTCCCCGCCCGTACCTTCCCCAGGCTCTCTCGCTGCCCCCCTTTGCTCTGCTGGGGGCGCGCGACCATCCCGCGTCTGCTCCGGCCGCCACTGTGCGAAGCACGGTTTAGCGGATCCTGCACCTTTCCAGCCTGGGAGGAGGAGGGGGAAGGGGGGGAAAGGGGAGGGGGTTAGCGCCACTGTCTCGCCCGGAAAACACTAGTGATCAGTAATCACCTGCACTCCAAGATCCGCAGCGTGGCCAGACAGCCTCCTCAGCCAAAAAAATCATAAAAAAGAAACCTTTCGAACCAAAAAGGAGGATCATCTTAGAACAGTGCCCTAGATTCTAGATTGTTGAGGCAGGAGTGCCAGAAAACTCGAATTACTTCTTGAGTCGTCCTGGTTTTGATGTGGGTTACTGATGTCTGGATAACTTTAACCCAGTTAAGCCCAGTGAAATTCAACACTCCATTTAGTAAATGGCATCATAAATAATGTGGCAATAAAGTAAGTGTAGAAATAGAATTATTACTGTGTTTTCACAAATTTATCCATTTGCATTATTATTCCCAGGGTTGCTTCCCAGTATCGACTCTCCGCCTGAGAAATGTCTACCAGGCCTGTGATTTCAGTCATCACGTAAAACCGATAGTTCTCCTGAACAGCTGGGAAGACAGTATAGCACAGTGGTTAAAAGCAAGGGCGTTCGAATTAGATAACCAGGCCAGGTTATCCACTTACTAAGTAGGAGACCATGGACATGTTACTTACCCAATGAGTCAGTTTATTCTTTTGTTCAACAGGAGATAACATGTGATAACATGTATTTAAATGTGATAGTATGTATAAAGCCCTTTAAGTAGGACCTGGCATGCGCTAAATCTCCCATGGAAAGAGATCAGCTACCTGCTACATTTTCCTCCTGGAACTCTTTCCTATGCTCCTTCCCTCTTTTCACATCTGCCAATTCCCTCAAACTTAACGTGGTGCATCCTCCCTAAATCTGCATCAGTCCTTGATTAATGACTTCTAGCTCAAGCCTAGCATTCAAATACTTGTTGAATGAAAGAGTACATGCCCTTCACACCAGCGGTATCAAAGGACAAGCCTCCCACATCTGTGCCTTTCCTGGGCTACTCACTCTCCCTGCATTCCATCCTCCTTTCACCCAATGAGCAAGTCGTCCTTCAGATCATTCCGAAATCACCTCCTTGAAAGCATTCTCTACCTCCTCTGAGCAGGTCAGTGCTGTTGTTCTCTCTCTTCTGACATAGTAGGTACATTAGAGTGTTTTTGAGCCTGATTCCACATGCCAAACAGTACATTCTTTAAGGCCAGGCTCTGTAGCTCATTCATCTTTGTAGTCCCAGCATCCAAGAGCTAGGGGGTGGAAGTAAATGCTTTTGGAATAAATAGATGAGTTTATGCTTTTAGAAATGACTCTGAAGTGTTCAGAAATGTCATTCCCTCTTATTCAGGTCATTAAAGTTAATTGAAAACTTTATCTCCACTGTAACTTTTCTTATAACGGATTTTAAGTCTCTGGTTATCCACTTGCTAACTAGGAGACCATGGGCGTGTTACATTTAAACCCCAAATAGAATGAATTTTTATTTTTTGTTATTTTTTTTCCAGCTGACTTGCCTGGGCACCCCCAGCCCCGGAGCCACAGAGTCCCGGCCCACCCACCAACCCTTAGAATGAATTTTTATTTTTTTAATTTTTGAATTTTATTTATTTATTTTGGCTGCATTGGGTCTTCATTGCTGCATGCGGGCTTTTCTCTAGTTGTGGCGAGCAGGGGCTACTCTTCGTTGCGGTGCGCGGGCATGGGCTTCAGTAGTTGCAGCACATGGGCCCTAGAGTGCTCGGGCCTCAGTAGTTGTGGCTCTCGGGCTCTAGAGTGCAGGCTCAGTAGTTGTGGCGCACGGGATTAGTTGCTCCGCGGCATGTAGGGTCTTCCTGGACCAGGGATCGAACCCGTGTCCCCTGCATTGGCAGGTGGATTCTTAACCACCGCGCCACCAGGGAAGTCCCTAGGATGAATTTTTAGAAGCCATAATTATCAGAGAGAAAATTGTTTTGGAGCTTGAATCAGCACTTTCAATTGCTCAAGGTGTGTAGATAGCATCAGGACATGAAATCACCTGAGTGGCATGGAAATCCACATGTCAATCTATGATCTTGGGATTTAACTTTAAAATGAGATGTTTGTGTAGGAGTTGAAAAAAATAGATATTTAAAGAGGTGTGGTCCTATTAGAAGCTGATTAAAACAAAGCAACAGATTTATCCATGTGTCTTTACCAGGAACCATTGAAGTCAAATATTCAACCATCAGAAAAGGATAATGCTTTCAAATTCATCAGGGTCAGGTTTGAGCAATTTGAATAGGACAGATTCTAGAACCACAAAACATGATTTCTCTTCCAGCTATGTCCTCTCTTTTCTTATAACAACCCCTTCCTGACATCTATTTTCCTGTAAAATTCATCTCGTCCCCCAGCACCCACTGTATGTTATTCTCTTTTACATATATCTAAACATTTTTATCACTACACATTATTTGTTTCTTCCAGTATACCTCAGCTCCTTGAAGACAAGAACAAAGATTTCCCCCATCTTTTCCTCTCCAGCATCTAGCACAGTGCCTGTGGTGATCAACAAATGCTGGCTGAATGAATGGATTAGTGAATTTGACAAACGTTTACTGAGTACCTACTATATACCAAGTACTAGTCACAGCCCAGGGATATATAGCAATGAAAATAATCGGCAAAGTCTTCGTCCCCATGAAACTTACAGAGAAATGAGTGAATAGACAAATGTGTGATAAAAAACACTTCCCAGTCCTTTACCTATATTAGAATACCATTCTGGAAATTTCCAGTGTATCTGCCTGCTCACTAATAAATCAGTTGCTTGGGACTCAATTTTTTTTTCATAATAATGAGGTCAAAATAGTTACTAGAGTATCAGCTACCTAAACACTGTACTAAAAAGCAGTAGAGGTAAATTACATTGCAAATATAATCATTAAGAGTAAGGAAACAAAATTTTATTTAATAAAGTGTACAGAGGTTCTTTTAAGTCTTATCAAACATATTGCTCAATAAATATTTTGAATAATCCATTAAGTATTGATTTTTTAACCAATTTAGATACAACAGCTGGTTCTCTAATGCCATCTTTACCAAATTTATCATTGCAATGTTAGAAGTTGGAGGCAAAAGAGGAATCAACTCCTCCTATCCCCCAAAAAAGAAACGGTTATGCAATTCCTGATGAGTATAAGTTTCTTGAAAATGGTGAACATTTTTTGCTATGTAATAGAGGATAAGATGATGTGGGCAAAATTTTGATATGTGGCACAGAATCTGGGTTAGATGATTTGGTGAAATATAAGGACTGGGCATGTGATGGAACATTTAAATATAGTGCAGATATGTGCTATCAGTTATATACCTTACATGTATTAATAACAAATGGCAGCGTCCCTCATCTGTTTGTTTTACTTCCAGGGAAAGCTGAAGAGACTTACAGCAGATTTTAATGAATCTATGTCCCACATTAGATCCTGAATCCTCAATGACCGAATTTGAGAAAGCAAGTATCATCGCTTTCTCTACCATATACCTGAATACAACTATAACTGGCCGTTCATTTCGTATGGCAAAAAACATTTACCACAAAATCATTGATATTGGAGAAAAGTTGCACTATGAAACAGGTGCCGAATTTAACACAAAAATTAAATGCACTAAGTGTTCGCATTTCTTCCAGTCAGTGATGTTATCGATGGCTTTATTGAGCTGACAGGGGACAATGATTTGCCCCAAGAGTTGACTTTTTATTTTGAAACACACTACATTGGAGAAGAAAGAGGCCGAGGGCCCCAAAGGTGCAGAGTTGGACCCACATTTCTCTCAGAACTTTGGAACATCTGTCAACGGACATGTGACAACACACCAAGAACACACAACAGTGTAGAAGACTTTCACAACACAAATATGCACTGACAAACATGCATCCTATGACTTCCCTGGTGGCGCAGTGGTTAAGAATCCGCTTGTCAGAGCAGGGGACACGGGTTCAAGCCCTGGTCTGGGAAGATCCCACATGCCGCAGAGCAACTAAGCCCACACGTGCTGCAAACACTGAAGTCCGTGCGCCTAGAGCCCGTGCTCTGCAGCAAGAGACGCCACCACAGATGAGAAGCCCGCACGCAGCAATGAAGACCCAACGCAGCCTAAATAAATAAATATTAAAAGAAATCTAATGTAATCTTGGCATGCATTAATAAAAGTTGATTTAAAAAAAAAACAAATATGCATCCTAGTATTTGGAAACTGATACCTCTCAATAAAGGAAGAAATATTAGCAAAAAGGAAGATGCAATGCTGAACAAGGAGACAAATCAAGAAGAAAAAAATAGTATAAGATACTCTGAACAAAACACTTGGAAGGCAAGTGCTTAGGTACAACCTAGAAAATAAAATCAGTTATTTGTGAAGTATTGCCATGCATCTACACACGTTTTAAATACAACTATTTTGTATTTTGCAATAAAGTCTTTTTAATTTTGTTATTCATTTCTCATGTTTTATGTTTATGTCCTCTTTGATGTCCCATTTTATTTTTCATGATTTTATGTTTTATGGCAAATTTGCCTTATGGCCAACTAGTTGTGCCGTAAAAATGTTTGCAACAAAGATGCTTACAGTGACAATAACAGACCCAGAGAAATCCATACATCTGGTATTAGAAATGTTGGTATGAATAGTAAAGAAAAACAGTTTTCTCATTAAGTTGGTGTCCAGAGAACCAGAAAATTGGTTGATAGTGTGGGGAAAATTTCAGAGAGAGAATTTATAATTTGGCTTTATTACACCATTGTTACCCTAAATTTCTGATACTTTTCTTTGTGCCCTGTTTATAATTATTTAAATTTCCTTGCAGTGGAATAACTGTGTAACATCTCTGAACACAGGGGGTGGGGGGGTGGCAGGTGTTGCTTCTTAAATAAGTTCAATGCTTTCTTCCAGCACTTACTTTGTGTCTGTTTTGAAAGACCTCCTTTAGCAATCACCTTGTCGTCTGTCTTTCCTTATTGTCACCCCCATCCCCTTTTCAAAAGACTTCATTATTCTTTCTCCCTTCCCATTTATAAAGGAAGACAAAACCTGAACATTCCAGCTATTTATACCTTCTCATTCTTTCATCTCTTTGGTAACTGTTGATGACATTCTGAATTAGTAGTATGTGGTAGTTATAATAAACCATCCCCACAGAATTCCCTGGCAGTCTAGTGGTTTGGACTTGGTGCTTTCACTGCCCTGTCCTGGGTTCAATCCCTGGTCGGGGGAACTAAGAATCCCACAAGCAGTGCAGCGTGTAAATAAGTGAATCAATAAACATTCCCCAAATTAGTGGTTTAAAACAACAGTGGTTTATTTAGTTCAGGCACTTTGGGCAAGGCTCAATGACTTGTCCTTACTCCCTGCAGTATCCGCTAGGGCAGCTCACAGGCTGGGAGCCCGAATCACGTAAGGACGCACTCACTCACACCTGTGGTTGATGCTGGCCATCTACTGGGACCTCGTCTGGGGCTGTCAGCCAGAACACCTACCTGTGGCCTGTGGAGCTTCTTGGCTTCCTCAAAGCATGGTGGCTGGGTTCCAAACAACAGGAAGTCAAGGACACTATTAAGGCCTGGGCCCAGAAGCAGGCGCAGATGTGCTGCAAATTCTGCCATATTCTGTTGGTCAGAGAGTCACAGGGCCCACATTCAAGGCAAGACCTGACTCCGACCCTCCATGGCAGGCATGTCAAAGAACTTTAGGGTCACATTTAAAACTCCGCACATTCACTGAAATACATTACCTTGTCTTTTCACTCTATTGCTCTTGCGTTAAAATAAAGGTGACATTGAAAATTTCCTTCCGTGGACACCTGGGTCTGCGGGAATCAAGGCAGCTTCTTCACCCATCAAACGCCTCCCTCAACTACTGAAGACAGCTGCACACCTGAATGATGGAGATCACAGAAACCAGGTTCCAGAGGACTTCACACACTTTTCTAGTCCACTCTCCTCCCTAGGTCAAGGGGGAGGCTTCGAGCAACTTAGGCAGTCAACAGCTGCAGCAGCAGAAGAGAGGAAGGGGTAGGTTGGACGCTGGAGGAGAGGCCCAGGCAGTAACGTGTGATTGTACATTTAGTCACCCTGTGTTTCTATGCAGTTGGCAGTGCGCCATGCTGCCAGGGAGGGACCCGCAGAAGGCAGCCAGACAAGGTCAGGCCGACTGGCAACGTCAGGAGTGCACATCACCCAGGGCACAGGCTGTTCCTTCCTCTCCCAGCCCCACCCCTGTATCACCGGCAGACGCAAGTCATTTGTTCATTTACTAATTCAATGTACATGTCTGTGACTGGGGCTACCCCAAAATATGGAAGCTTGGCATATTGAATATTTTAAGCTGAAGGAACTTGAGAGAGAAACAGCATGTACAAGACTTTCTGACCTTCCCCTGGAACAGGTCATATGTGAGATGTGTCCTCCCTCTATACCCAGAGGGAAGGAGTATCCTTATCTCACAAAGATGAAAGGACGCAGAGAGGAATCCGCATGAACAGGCCTTGCTAAGTTTCAGCCAGTTTATTCCACTGACCTCATAACCTCTGTCCCATCACATCTTTCCCCGACTTTCCACTCTTCATCAAAACGAGCTTAAAAGCACGCAAGTTTAATTGCTTCTTTGGGTCCTCATTTCCTTATGAAGACTTCTGTGTCACATAAAATTTGCATCAAATAAACTTGCTTTTCTCTTGTTAATCTGTCTTTTATTAGAGGGGTCCCAGTTGAGAACTTAGAAGGGTAGAGGGAAAAGATTTATTTCCTCCCCTCCACCTGCCAGTGACAGTGACATCTGTTGGGGTGTTAAGATCGTCTGGTGCCACTCTGGACCCCTGCTGCTGTGTAGGGCCAGAGGATTTGTCTGCCTCATCAGCCCAAGTTCCAGCATGTTTCCCTCTGATGCTGAAAACTTGGCCTCTGTGCACCAGTGCCAAATCGAATCTCAGAGACAGGGTTTTGGGTGAGGTAGAAAAGAATAGCTTTATTGCTTTGCCAGGCAAAGGGGGGCATAGCGGGCTCGTGCCCTCAAAAATTGTGTGTTCCAACCCAGGGGGATATGGTGAGGAGTTTTATAACAATGGTTCAAGGGTGGGGTTGCTGATAAGGATCAGGGTGTGTGCAGGGCCTGTGCTCCTTTAATCTGGCCTCAGGTGGTCTCCTGATGCGTTTCCGTAGTTCTCAAGGTTATCAAACTGGGATCTTCTCTGGAATGAAGAATGCTTCATCAGGTAGTTAACATCTTCCATTTGTTGGGGGTTTTAGGAATGTAGAAGAGCTTAAAGGTATTGTCATGTGTATCCCTTGAGGACCAGGACAAGGACCCTGCCCCAAGGCTGCACTATTGTTTCTTTTGAGTGTTCCTCCCTTGTCTCCACATCTCCTCCCTTCCGTGTTTAGCAACTGTTTGAACCTTTGGAACTCAGGAAAGGTCATGGAGGCTAAAGCCTATCCCCTACAAACAAGAAACGGGAGACAGAGAAAGGCTTCCATGCCCAGGATCCCCACAGGGTTCTGCTGGGTTTAACCTCCATCCTGCCACCTGCCTTCCAATACACACACACACACACACACACCCCATTTCTTAAGACCTGATACACGACTTCTATCCAGTACCTTCTAGCCTCTAAGCCCAGGGATGCACCTGCCCTGCATCCTCATCTCTCCAGATGTCTTCCCTTAGGGCAGTCCCAGCTGTTCGTGGATAATAAATCACTGTGACCTCAAAGCCTGGCTGCTCCAACCTCCTCACCCCAACTTTGACCACCAAACTTTACTGAGTTTGAATGGCGTTTTCCATTCCTCCTCAGAGCCATTCCAACCTTTTGGGACCCTATGCTCCTAGCTCCCTAATTTGCCTGCAATTGCACTGAGGAGTGTGCCCTTGACCTTCCAAGAGTCACACTGGCAGGACCACCACTAGACTAAACACTGTGGAAGGTAAAGGAGACACAACTTCTTTACATAAACCCACTTAAACATTCCAATCATCAGGGACTTCCCTGGTTGTCCAGTAGTTAACACTCCATGCTGCTCCCAATGCAACGGGCCCAGGTTCGATCCCTGGTCAGGGAAATAGATCCCTCACGCCGCAACTAAAAATCCTGCTTGCCGCAACTGAAAAAACAAAATCCCACATGCCACAACTAACACCCGGCACAGTCAAATAAATAAAGAAATATTAAAAAAAAAACACAAAAACCAGGGACTTTGCTGGTGACGCAGTGGTTAAGAATCCACCTGCCAGTGCAGGGGACACAGGTTCGAGCCCTGTTCCGGGAAGATGCCACGGAGCAACTAAGCCCGTGTCCCACAGCTGCTGAGCCTGCACTCTGGAGCCCATGAGCCACAACTACTGAGCTCGTATGCCACAACTACTGAAGCCCACGTGCCTAGAGCCCGTGCTCTGCAACGAGAAGCCACTGCGATGAGAAGCCCGCGCACCGTAACGATGAGTAGTCTCCGCTCGCCACAACTAGAGAAAGTCCGTGCGCAGCAACCAAGACCCAACACAGCCAAAAAAACAGCAATCACGTTTCTTCATTCTTTCCATCTAAGTGGCCCAAGCGGCAGGGTTTCACCAATATGGCTGGGGCTCAGTGCATGGGGCTCCCACATCAAGGACTTGGAAACTTCTCTTCTGCATCCTCTGACCATATTTTACCACTCTTGTGTGTATGGCTTTGGGTTCCCAGCAAAGGGAGTTGAACCAAGGGACCTTGACCCTTTTGTCAATCTTTATCTTAACTAATCTGACTATTGCCCCAAGGGACTGCCAGGTCAGGTTTCTCATTGTAAACTTGGCTTTCCAGTTTTTAAAATGTCTCCAAACTGGGTAAATAAAGCTGACTTGTTTGGGAGTCCCATTGGCCTGCCCAACCTTTGACAGTGCAGTGGTAAGATCTTTGTTTTAACCCCATCAATGTCAGTTTTATGCGACCCATTTTTAAATAACCATCTAAATCTTTCCACCCTACTGGGTGGGATGAGTTCCATGACTCTTTCGTCTCTTTGTTTCACCCCATCAATATTTCCTTCATTCACCTTATTTCTTAATAACAATTTTAAAGTTTTCATCTTCCTGACACCAGTCCCTTGACTCTTCCCTCTGCCTCTCCCCATTCTCTTGTTAATTAACCTAACGTTTTTATAGGCATCTGTAAGACCCGTGAGGAGAAGCTAAGGTAGCAAATTCCAGACTGTTGCTCGATTATGCAACACTAAGGTTACATGAGGTGCCAAGGCAAAAGGGGCCCCCTTAACCACAACATTCACCGTGACTCAGGTGATGGGCGTAGTCAGCAGGTGAGTATACTAGAATGAAGCCAGTCCCACGTGGTTTGCAGAGGAAGCATATCGGCTGCTTCATCTGGAGTGTTCCACTGGTGTTTTCAGAGGGAGTTAGGCCGTCTCCCTTCTCAGGGTAAACAGATATTGTAGTGGCTATTATCCTGTTCACAAGGCTGGCTGTTCCCTCAGAAACAACCTGCTTTGTGTCTAGGTCAAGTATAGTTATCTGTCCTCGTTCTGTTGATTAAAACAATGCACACCCTAAAAGTTGAGAATTACGTTTGATTTGACGGACTTGCTGAGGACTTGAGCCTGGAAGACAGCCTCTCAGATGACTCTGAGGGACTGCCCTGAAGAGGTGAGGCAGGAGCCAGGATATAGAGGAGTTTTTGCAAGAAACCAGGTAGTAGGAACATCAAAAGATTACTGTTAATTAAAGAAAAACAGGGACTTCCCTGGTGGTCCAGTGGTTCAGGAAGATGCAAGAGTCTGAGTTCATTTAAATTATTCCTTGAATACGGACCTTATCATGGAAAAAAATGTTGCCTGCCATTTCGGTAAACAAAGGATGTTGCAGCCATCAAGCCATCACATGACAGCTGCCTGATGGTGAGCCCTGAGGGAACTCAGGATGGAAATAGGATGCCTGCCATCCAACACTGCAGCCACCACCAACCCCCCCATAGTGCACCCTGAGGTGACTCAGGATGAGAAAACACAGGATACTGGCCCCAGAGAGCTGAGGTGCACATCAAAGGAACGATTTCAGTGAGCCCGGACTCTTGCATCTTCCCATATATAGAAAAGCACTAAATTCCTTAACTTGAGATATCTGGTTTTCTTTCATTAACAGTAATCTGTTGATGTTATGACTACCTGGTCTTTGTTGCAAAAACTCCTGTATATCCTGGCTCCCCCCTTACCTCTTCAGAACAGTCTCCCAGAGCTATCTGAGATACTGTGTCCTGGGCTTAAGTCCTCAGTTTTGTCTGCCAAATAAAACACAATTCTCAGCTTTTAGGCTGTGCTTTTTTTTTTTTTTTCAGTCGACAGGCTTAACTATCTAGGGACAGTATCCTGCTTTTGTCATCCTGAATCCCGTGGGAGGGCGGGGCGGATGGCTGCAGCGGCTGAGGACTTGCTTGATGGCCAGCATATCCTTTGTTTACTATGGCAGGTGACCTTCTTCGTCCACCGTTCAATAGTGAGCTCTGGGTCCTGGCTGAACCCAAACAGGCTCTTCCCTCTGCCTCCTTCAAAACCAGACATTCCCCCTAAATTACTCTCACACTCCATTCTAGTAAAGGTTCTTCAAGAAGCTGTGGATACCGATCTACAAAATGAGATTTTGTCACACTGTACTCCCTGCTTGCAGTAGCTTCTTGGCTGTACCCTCCCCAACATGGAGGTGGGAGTATGAGGCTGAAAGTTCTAAACCTTTAGCCAAGACTTGGTTTTTCTGGTGACCGACCTACCTCCTGTAGTTATCTAGGGGCCCCAGCTACTAGTCATCTCATTAACAGACAAAAAAAACAAAAAAAAGACACACACTTCACTCAGGAGATTCCAAGGGACTTAGAAGCTCTTGTGTCAGTAAAGACTAAATAGTATAATAAAAGATGATCCTACACCCCTATCATTCAGGAAATAACAAGGATTTTAGGAGCTCTGTGTCAGAAACTCGGGGCCCAGACCAAATATATATTTCTTATTATGTTACAAGTTCCTTTATGAGAATGTTTTAAATGTACCCCTCTGGGTGGACACAGTTCCATAAGCACAAGTGTTACTAAGGAGACATCACCTTTGTGCCAAGAAAAGAGTGAGCAGAAGAGGCACTGGATCTCCAGCCTTACTGAGCCCTCAGCTAGGGCTTTGTGAATGGGCAGCCTGAAACGCAACCACTCTGTCTCTAGGCTGCGGGCTCAGTCAATTGCCTGAAGCCAGCTGGTTGCTTACTTAACACCCTTAGGTCAGAAATGATCTAAGCCTTCCAATCCCACTCCCAAGTTGGTGCCATTTTTCCACTTTTATCCAGTGAGTAAGCGTCTGTGTCTCCCCCTTATAGAACAAAAGGAATTAAAACACTCATCACTGGATCCTATCAGGTCAGTTTTTCCAGCACTTCTTTTAGCAGCAGGCTCAATGGGTACTGTCAGAATTATCCTTGGATCCCCTAAATTCAGAATACAAAGCCAGAACCAGTCGAAAACAGGATTAACAATAACGAGTATGGAATCTTTTGACCAAATTCCAGACCATAAATAGGACTGATCCAGAAAGCATGTACTATAATTCCATGGAATCATTTCAACAGACATTAATAGATGTTATGTGAGGAATGGATTCTTTGATTAAATGTCTAAGAAGCTGTGAGTTCAACAAAGTTAAAGAAGCTTCTTTAGTGAAGACTTTCTCTGAGGCTTTCTTCTGTCAATATAGATGAAGTCTCCAAGAAGGGATAGGTTATGCTCTGTTTCCCAAACTTATCTGACTCTAAGACCTTTTTGGCAGGGAGCACATCCATGGAGCACATTTTGGGAAACATTTAGGCACGGTTGAAATTCACACAGAGGGACTCTGCCTGTAGGTGGAGCTAAAGGCTCCAGTTCCCAGCTAGGAACTGGAAGATTACAGGTAAAATAAGAAAGGCTAGTGGGAAGCAGCCGCATAGCACAGGGAGATCTGCACGGTGATTTGTGACCACCTAGAGGGGTGGGAGGGAGGGAGACGCAAGAGGGAAGAGATATGGGAACATATGTATATGTATAACTGATTCACTTTGCTATAAAGCAGAAACTAACACACCATTGTAAACCAATTATACTCCAATCAAGATGTTTTAAAAAAATCTCAAAAAAAAACAAAAACAAAAAAAAAAAAGAAAGGCCATTACATTGCTAATTCCTGCCCACCCCATCTTTTATCATCAATGGATCATTTTTTAAAATAAACTTTATTTTTTTAGAGCAGTTTTAGATTCACAGCAAAACTGAGCAGGAGGTACAGAGGTTTGCCATGTACCCCTGCCCCCCACACGCACAGCCTTGCCACTGTCCACACCCCCCACCTGAACCAACACCCTGTTTACATTTGTGACAGCTGATGGAGCTGCACCAACACAGCATTACCACTCAGAGTCCGTAGTTTACATGAGGGTTCACTGTTCCTGTTGTACTTTCTACGGGTTTGGCCAAAGGTATAATGACATACATTCCACCAACTGACCCTATTTTTGTAGGTCTTTCTCTCCAGTCTCTCGTACTCCATTTTCTTAATTCTAAGATCTAAAACGTCATCTTGAAATGACTATTGATAGCCCAGTGTCTAAAAATTGTGTTTAATGCTTTAAAGCAGGGTTAGCAAACTACAGCCTATGGGTCAAAAATGGCCTGCTGCCTGTTTTTGTAAATAAAGTTTCTCTAAAATACGGTCACACACTTTCATGTACATATTGTCTACGGCTGCCTTTTTTTTTTTTTACATCTCTATTGGAGTATAATTGCTTTACAATGGTGTGTTAGTTTCTGCTTTATAACAAAGTGAATCAGTTATACGTATACATATGTTCCCACATCTCTTCCCTCTTGCGTCTCCCTCCCTCCCACCCTTCCTATCCCACCCCTCCAGGCGGTCACAAAGCACCCAGCTGATCTCCCTGTGCTATGCGGCTGCTTCCCACTAGCTATTTTACATTTGGTAGTGTATATATGGCCATGCCACTCTCCAGCTTTGTCACAGCTTACCCTTCCCCCTCCCCATATCCTCAAGTCCATTCTCTAGTAGGTCTGTGGCTTTATTCCTGTCTTACCCCTAGGTTCTTTATGACATTTTTTTTCTTAAATTCCATATATATGTGTTAGCATACGATATTTGTCTTTCTCTTTCTGACTTACTTCACTCTCTATGACAGGTTCTAGGTCCATCCACCTCATTACAAATAGCTCAATTTCGTTTCTTTTTGTGGCTGAGTAATATTCCATTGCATATATGTGCCACATCATCTTTATCCATTCATCCGAAGATGGGCACTTAGGTTGTTTCCATCTCCGGGCTATTGTAAATAGAGCTTCAATGAACATTTTGGTACATGACTCTTTTTGAATTATGGTTTTCTCAGGGTATATGCCAAGTAGTGGGATTGCTGGGTCATATGGTAGTTCTATTTGTAGTTTTTAAGGAACCTCCATACTGTTCTCCATAGTGGCTGTACTAATTCACATTCCCACCAACAGTGCAAGAGGGTTCCCTTTTCTCCACACCCTCTCAAGCATTTGTTGTTTATAGATTTTCTGATGATGCCCATTCTAACTGGTGTGAGGTGATAACTCACTAAAGTTTTGATTTGCATTTTTCAAATAATTAGTGATGTCGTGCAGCTTCTCATGTGTTTCTTGACCATCTGTATGTCTTCTCTGGACAAATGTCTATTTAGGTCTTCTGCCCATTTTTGGATTGGGTTTTTTGCTTTTTTAATATTGAGCTGCATGAGCTGTTTATATATTTTGGAGATTAATCCTTTGTCCATTGATTCGTTTGCAAATATTTTCTCCCATTCTGAGGGTTGTCCTTTCATCTTGTTTATGGTTTCCTTTGCTGTGCAAAAGCTTTGAAGTTTCATTAGGTCCCATTTGTTTATTTTTGTTTTTATTTCCATTACTCTAGGAGATGGATCAAAAAAGATCTTGCTGTGATTATGTCAAAGACTGTTCTTCCTATGTTTTCCTCTATGAGTTTTATAGTGTCCGGTCTAACATTTAGGTCTCTAATCCATTTTGAGTTGATTTTTGTGTATGGTGTTAGGGAGTGTTCTAATTTCATTCTTTTACATGTAGCTGTCCAGTTTTCCCAGCACAACTTATTGAAGAGACTGTCTTTTCTCCATTGTATATCCTTGCCTCCTTTGTCATAGATTAGTTGACCATAGGTGTGTGGGTTTACCTCTGGACTTTCTATCTTGTTCCACTGATCTATATTCCTGTTTTTGTGCCAGTACCATATTGTCTTGATTACTGTAGCTTTGTAGTACAGTCTGAAGTCAGGGAGTCTGATTCCTCCAGCTCTGCTTTTTTCCCTCAAGACTGTTTTGGCTATTCAGGGTTTTTTGTGTCTCTATACAAATTTTAAGATTTTTTGTTCTAGTTCTGTAAAAAATGCTATTGGTAATTTCATAGGGATTGCATTGAATCTGTAGATTGTTTTGGGTAGTATAGTCATTTTCACAATATTGATTCTTCCAATCCAAGAACATGGTATATCTCTCCATCTGTTGGTATCACCTTTAATTTCTTTCATCAGTGTCTTATAGTTTTCTGCATGCAGGCCTTTTGTCTCCCTGGGTAGATTTATTCCCAGGTACTTTATTCTTTTTGCTGCAATGGTAAATGGGAGTATTTCCTTAATTTCTCTTTCAGATTTTTCATCATTAGTGTATAGGAATGCAAGAGATTTCTGTGTATTAATTTTGTATCCTTCAACTTTACCAAACTCATTGATTAGCTCTAGGAGTTTTCTGGGGGCATCTTTAGGATTCTCTATGTATAGTATCATGTCATCTGCAAACAGTGGCAGTTTTACTTCTTCTTTTCCAATTTGTATTCCTTTTATTTCTTTTTCTTCTCTGATTACTGTGGCTGGGACTTCCAAAACTATGTTGAATAATAGTGGTGAGAGTGGACATCCTTGTCTTGTTCCTGATCTTAGAGGAAATGCTTTCAGTTTTTCACCATTTAGAATGATGTTTGCTGTGGGTTTGTCATATATGGTCTGTATTATGTTGAGGTAGGTTCCCTCTATGTCCACTTTCTGGAGAGTTTTTATCATAAATCGATGTTGAATTTTGTCAAAAGTTTTTCTGCATCTATTGAGATGATCATATGGTTTTTATTCTTTAATTTGTTAATATGGTTTATCACATTGATTGATTTGTGTATATTGAAGAATCCTTACATTCCTGGGATAAATCCCACTTGATCACGGTGTATGATCCTTTTAATGTGTTGTTGGATTCTGTTTGCTAGTATTTTGTTGAAGACTTTTGCATCTATATTCATCAATGATATTGGTCTGTAATTTTCTTTTTTTGTAGTATCTTTGTCTGGTTTTGGTATCAAGGTGATGGTGGCCTTATAGAATGAGTTTGGGAGTGTTCCTTCCTCTGCAATTTTTTGGAAGACTTTGAGAAGGATGGGTGTTAGCTCTTCTCTAAATGTTTGATAGAATTCACCTGTGAAGCCATCTGGTCCTGGACTTTTGTTTGTTGGAAGATTTTTAATCACAGTTTCAATTTCATTACTTGTGTTGGGTCTGTTCATATTTTCTATTTCTTCCTACTTCAGTCTTGGAAGGTTATACCTTTCTAAGAATTTGGTCATTTCTTCCAGGTTGTCCATTTTATTGGCATAGAGTTGCTATAGTAGTCTCTTAGGATTTGTATTTCTGTGGTGTCTGTTGTAACTTCTCCTTTTTCATTTCTAATTTTATTGATTTGAGTCCTCCCCCTCTTTTTCTTCAGGAGTCTGGCTAATGGTTTATCAATTTTGTTTATCTTCTCAAAGAACCAGCTTTTAGTTTTATTGATCTTTGCTACTGTTTTCTTTGTTTCTATTTCATTTATTTCTGCTCTGATCTTTATGATTTCTTTCCTTCTGGGTTTTCTTTCCTTCTGGGTTTTCTTTTTCCTTCTTTCTCTAGTTCTTTTGGTGTAAGGTTAGATTGTTTATTTGAGATTTTTTCTTCTTTCTTGAGGTAGGCTTGTATAGCTATAAACTTCCCTCTTAGAACTGCTTTTGTTGCATCCCATAGGTTTTGGATCGTCGTGTTTTCATTGTCATTTGTCTCTAGGTATTTTTTGATTTCCTCTTCGATTTCTTCAGTGATACCTTGATTATTTAGTAACGTATTGTTTAGCCTCCATGTGTTTGTGTTTTTTACATTTTTTCCCCCTATAATTCATTTTCAATCTCATAGTGTTGTGGTCACAAACGATGCTTGATATGGTTTCAATTTTCTTAAATTTACTGAGGCTTGATTTGTGACCCAAGATGTGATCTATCCTGGAGAATGTTCCATGCACACTTGAGAAGAAAGTGTAATCTGCTGTTTTTGGATGGAATGTCCTATAAATATCAATTAAATCTATCTGGTCTATTGTGTCATTTAAAGCTCCTGTTGCCTTATTTATTTTCATTTTGGATGATCTGTCCATTGGTGTAAGTGAGGTGTTAATGTTCCCCACTATTATTGTGTTACTGTCGATTTCCTCTTTTATAGCTGTTAGCAGTTGCCTTATGTATTGAGGTGCTCCTATGTTGGGTGCATATATATTTATAATTGTTATATCTTCTCCTTGGATTGATCCCTTGATCATTATGTAGTGTCCTTCCTTGTCTCTTGTAACGTTCTTTATTTTAAAGTCTATTTTATCTGATATGAGTATTGCTATTCCAGCTTTCTTTTGATTTCCATTTGCATGGAATATCTTTTTCCATCCCCTCACTTTCAGTCTGTATGTGTCCCTAGGTCTGAAGTGGGTCTCTTGTAGACAGCATATGTATGGATCTTGTTTTTGTATCCATTCGGCAAGCCTGTGTTTTTTGGTTGGAGCATTTAATGCATTCACATTTAAGGTAATTATCAATATGGACGTTCCTACAACCATTTTCTGAATTGTTCTGGTTTGTTTTTGTAGGTCTTTTTCTTCTCTGTGTTTCCCACTTAGAGAAGTTTCTTTAGCATTTGTTTTAGAGCTGGTTTGGTGGTGCTGAATTCTCTTAGCTTTTGATTGTCTGTAAAGCTTTTGATTTCTCCATCGAATCTGAATGAGGTCCTTGCAGGGTAGAGTAATCTTGGTTGTCGGTTCTTCCCTTTCATCACTTTAAGTATATCCTGCCACTCCCTTCTGGCATGTTTCTGCTGAGAAATCAGCTGTTAACCTTATGGGAGTTCCCTTGTATGTTATTTGTCGTTTTTCCCTTGCTGCTTTCAATGATTTTTCTTTGTCTTTAATTTTTGCCAGTTTGATTACTATGTGTCTCAGCGTGTTTCTCCTTGGGTTTTTCCTGTATGGGACTCTCTGAGCTTCCTGGACTTGGGTGGCTATTTCCTTTCCCATGTTAGGGAAGTTTTCGACTATAATCTCTTCCAATATTTTCTTGGGTCCTTTCTCTCTCTCTTCTCCTTCTGGTACCCCTATAATGTGAATGTTTTTGCACTTAATGTTGTCCCAGAGGTCTCTTAGGCTGTCTTCATTTCTTTTCATTCTTTTTTCTTTATTCTGTTCCGCAGCAGTGAATTCCACCATTCTGTCTTCCAGGTCACTTATCCGTTCTTCTGCCTCAGTTCTTCTGCTATTGATTCCTTCTAGTGTAGTTTTCATTTCAGTTATTGTATTGCTCATCTCTGTTTGTTTGTTCTTTAATTCTTCTAGGTCTTTGTTAAACATTTCTTGCATCTTCTCAATCTTTGCCTCCATTCTTTTTCTGAGGTCCTGGTTCATCTTCACTCTCATTATTCTGAATTCTTTTTCTGGAAGGTTGCCTAGCTCCACTTCATTTAGTTGTTTTTCTGGGGTTTTATCTTGTTCCTTCATCTAGTACTTAGCCCTCTGCCTTTTCATCCTGTCTATCTTTCTGTGAATGTGGTTTTTGTTCCACAGGCTGCAGGATTGTAGTTCTTCTTGCTTCTGCTCCATGTTCCATTTTTGAATTAAAGAAAAGAAGCAGCAAATTCCACAGCACTGTATATAGCATGTAGTGTTATACATTAGAGAGTGGACCCAGGCTGTGTGTATATATTTACATAGTAAAAGGGTAGAAAAGTAGCTAAAAACATAGGGACCAGACTGTTTATATTCATTACCCTCAAGGGCTGGGAGAAAAGGGACAGGAAGGGAGAAACTTTTACCTTAGTTCATTCATTCACTCATTCATTTGAAAAACATGTACTGAGGAACAATCATATTCCAGGTGGGAGGAAAACAATGACAAGTAATAAGCAAGTAGACAAAGAACTTGAAAAGAAAGGAAGGAATATATAAAATAAGAAGGAAGAAGGAAGAGAGGGAAGGGGAATGGAGGGGAAATAAAAACAAGTTCTAGCACAACATAAGGGTAGTATTTTGTCCTGTCTATTAGAGGGTGAGCTCAGGTTATATGTGTATATGGAGAACAGGAGGGAATGGAGGGGTGGGGCGGGGGAGGAAGAAGGTGAACTTCAGAGGACTAGAAACAAAGGCAATGAAAGGAATAAAAAGGTGACTGGGAATGAGACTGGGACCAGGGCAGTGGTGCTGGTTTAGACAACAATGTCAGAGAAATGACATTGAAGCTGAGGAAATGAACGCTGAGAAGAGATATGCAGAGAGCTTCAAGAAGTGTGGTTTGTGTACCAAATCATAGACGCCTCTTCAACATCTTCAGCAAGCACCTACCACTCTTGAAAAAAAATTTTAAAACCAGTAAAACATTTCAAATACTTTTTAAAAAATTAAGAAAATGTTTACTTGTAGAAATTATTTGGCCTGTGGAATGTCAATCTCATTCCCTCAGGGAAACAATATGCTAAGTGGTGTTGGGTTCCTACACAAGATGGCAAAAGGCTATTGCAGCCCACTTTGCCATGCGTAGTGGACTGATGGTGGCCGCTGAAAAGACATGTCCTTGTCCTAATCCCTAAAGAGTGAACATTATCTTTTATAACAAAAGATGTGATGGAGGTAAGGATCTTGAAAGGAGGAACTTATCCTGGATTATCAGGGTGGGACCTAAATGCAATTATAAGCGTTGGGGGAGTTTGGGAACAGACACACTGAAGACAGTATACAGAAGCGAAGGAACACTTGGGACATCGCCCTGCCCTCCACCCCAAGAGGTGGAAGAGGCAAGGAAGCGTTCTCCCCTGGAGCCACCAGAGGGACAATGGTCCTGCCAACACCTTGATTTTGGACTTCTGACTTCAGAACTGTAAGATGATAAATTTCTGTTGTTTTAAGCCAGCAAGTTTGTGATAATTTGTTACAGCAGCCATAGGAAATTCATACACAATGATTACAGTAAAGTTAAAATACCAAAATTTAAAACAGAATACTATAAAATTGAATGAGAACTCTTTAATGCATCTTAATGAGGAAGGAGCAGGTTGAATTAATAATGACTGACATTTATAGATAATTTACTAGAAGCACTTTAATGTATTAGCTGATTTAAGTCTTATAACAATGCTCTAAAGTAAGTAATTATTATCCTTTCTTAGTACAGAGGTACAGAGGTACTAAGCCCATGCACCACAACGAAGAGTAGTCCCCACTCTCTGCAGCTAGAGAAAGCCCACGGGCAGCAACGAAGACCTAACGCAGCCAAAAATAAATTAATTTTAAAAAATAATGCTAAAAAAAATACATAAACAACAAGGACCCACTGTATAGCACAGGGAACTATATTCTATCTATATTCTATATTTTATAATAACCTGTAATGGAAAAGAAGCTGAAAAAGAATATATGTGTGTGTGTGTGTGTGTGTGTGTGTGTGTGTATATATATATATATATATATATATAAAAAACCGAATTACTTTGCTGTACACCTGAAAGTAACACAATATTGTACATCAACTATACTTCAATAAAAATTTTTTTAAAAATCTGCTCTAAACATTCAAGAGCAGGTTTTTGTGTGGACATAAGTTTTCAACTTCTTTGCATAAACACCAAGAAGAGTGATTGCTGGATCATATGGTAAGATGTTATTTAGTTTGTAAGGAACCACCAAACTGCCTTCCAAAGTGGCTGTATCACTTGTATTCCCACTAGCAATAAATGAGAATTCCTATTGTTCCACAGCTTGTCAGCATTTGGTGTTGTCAGTGCTTTGGATTTTAGCTAATTCTAATTAAGTGGTGCATAGTGGTATTAATATCACATTGTTGTCTCTTTTTTTTTTTTGGCTGCACCAGGTCTTAGCTGCAATATGTGGACTTCTTTGTTGCAGCACGTGAACTCTTAGTTGTGGCATGCATGCGGGATCTAGTTCCCTGACGAAGGATTGAACCGAGGCACCCTGCATTGGGAGCGCAGGGTCTTACCTACTGGACCACCAGGGAAGTCCCTCACTGTTGTCTTAATGTGACATTCTCCTATGACCTAAGATGCTGAATCACACTGCTTTTTTATGCTTGATTTCAATCCAAGGCTAAAGTTATCTCTGAGAAGTGGAATTATGGGTGGTTTTATTATCTTTACAATTAGTTGCACTTTACTTTCCTGCACTTGTAGCAGTTTACCAACTGTATTAAAAGTTATAAGAGAAAAAATTATTTTTAAGACTTGGAATTTATGACTTTTCTAACTGGTCTGTTACCTTCGTTCTTTTTAAAAGTTAATACTAATCTAGTTGATATGCTAAATTATTTATTTTATGAATCACTGTAAATCATTTGATTTATTAATTAAGGATCCTAAATATTGATGCCAAGATAAAAGTTTTATAATTTCAAGTTATCCATTTTTACAGTTGAGCACGACATCTCAAAATCAGATGATTAGGAATGTCTTCTAATAATCACCTGGTGTTCACTACAGTGAGCTTCTGTTTTTGTGACTTTTCTAATACGTACAGAATCACTTTCTTCTAGTAACATATTTATGTTATTTTATTATTTATTTTTTGTTGGCCACGCTGTGTGGCTTGCAGGATCTCAGTACCCCGACCAGGGATTGAACCCGGGCCATGGCAGTGAAATCCTGGACTCCTAACCTCTAGGCCACCAGGGAACTTCCCCTTCTAGTATTTTATTTTATTATTATTATTTTTTTACCATGCTGCGCAGCATGTGGGATCTTACTTCCCTGACCAGGGATCAAACCCGTGCCCCTTGCATTGGAAGTTCAGAGTCTTAACCACTGGACCACCAGGGAAGTCCCCCACTATATTGCTATGTGAAGATAATGATGCATAATGTATATAATCTCAATTATCATAAGTTGAATTTTGAAAATTACTTCTAGGTTACTAATTCTAGCACAAATCCTGTCATTCTCAATTGTACTCCTCAAGTAATATATTGTCTAGTGTCTATCATCGAGCTATATTTTATGTAAGCTCTAGGATATTTAGCACAGTTTTAATAATTTATAAGATTCAATTAGCATCCTATATTTAACCTATCTTGTCTAAGATTTATTATAAAACAGTACAAACTTGAAAATGTGCTTGAATTAGCATTTAGTAGTATCTTTGCTGGTTTTACTGAAGTGTTGAATAACAGGTCACCTCCAGCCCTTTGTCTTTGAATTGTTAGATCCTAGAAATAAATCCATTGTAAGTGACACATCATTCTATGCAAGCTCATAATTAGTTTTCTATTTTAACATATTACATACAGGAACTTTATATGTCATACCATTTTTACCTTCAAATCTATTGCTTGAATGGAACTTAAATCATTATGCAACTTAATATATCATTTATATCCCATAATGGTAATCATAAATGTGTTTGTGTATTAGACACCTAACCATTCTCTTTGTTTTTTTTTTTTGGCCTCACCACACAGCATGCGGGATCCTAGTTCCCCGACCAGGGATCAAAATCACGCCCCTCCTGCATTGGAAGCGTGGAGTCCCAACCACTGGACCACCAGGGACGTCCCATATCCATCGTTTTA
This sequence comes from Delphinus delphis, assembly GCF_949987515.2. Lineage (NCBI taxonomy): Eukaryota > Metazoa > Chordata > Mammalia > Artiodactyla > Delphinidae > Delphinus > Delphinus delphis. Next base: position 17,885,316 of record NC_082699.1, read on the forward strand.
AATAGTAGAATTCAAGTGAATTGAGGACAAATACATATAATTTACCTCTAAAATATACAATGAATATCTCTATGAAACATCTCTTATCAATACCTTATGATGGCTCTTATCAATATCTTTCAAACATTCCTCAATAGAAAATACAATTGATGATAAAATATAGGTTAATACTGACTTTGTTAACAAAATGCCAGAAAGCAGGTTTTACTCTGTCAAGTTGAGTAGATTGAGTCCCAACAAACATAATAAAAGAAAAAAAATAGCTTTCCATCACCATTTAAGCATCACTTAGCAAATATTTATTTTCTTTCCAATAGTGAAAAAATGCTCATATAAGGTACAAAAGGCCTAGGGGAAGTGTAGAAATGTGGGAAAAGTGGGCTAAAGAAAATGTGGTATATATACATATACACAATGGAATATTATTGAACCATAAAGAAGGAAGCCTTGCCATTTGTGACAACATGGATGGAACTTGCGGGCATTATGCTAAGTGAAATAAGCGAGAAAGACAAATATCATGTAATTTCACTTATATTTGAAGTCTAAAAAAGGAAACGAAAAAAAATTCCCAAACTCAGACAGAGAACAGATTGGTGGTTGCCCGGGGGCGGGGAGGAGGTGGGGTAGGCAAAATGGGTGAAGGGGGAGTCCAGAGGTACAAACCTCCAGTTATAAAACAAGTCCTGGGGATGTAATGTACGATACAGCGACTATAGTTAATAATACTGTGTTGTACATTTGAAAGCTGCTAAAAGAGTAAATCTTAGAAATTTCTCATCACAAGAAAAATAATTTGTAAATATGTGTGCTGATGGATATTAACCAGACCTTTTGTGTTTATCCTTTTGGAATATATACAATATATACAAATATCGAACCGTATATTGTACACTTGAAACTAATAATATGTCAATTATACCTGGAAAAAAAAAAAAAAGCTTAGACATAAGCCACTGAAACCTGGATGGCAGGGCTTTCCTCAGCTGCTACGTCTCTCCCCACTCGCCAGATATTTTATATTCATACACAACCTCACAGGTTGGAGTATTTTAGATAAGTACGCACACAAATGGCAATCTGCTATCTGCCGTTTGGGCAATACGAACATCCTGCAGTGGACCGTTGTAGGTAGATGTCTTCTGCCCATTCAGTACCCCAACCTCATTCTCATTGTGTTGGGATACTCCTTGCCAATTTCACGTGGTCCTGATGGGGCTGTAAACTCACTGCCACAGGGGCAGCCACGAGACCCAGACTTGTCAAAGTACCCGGTACCCCCAGGCTCAGTGATGACTGAGGGGTGTTGCAGACATAAGATCCAAAAAAGAACAAGCAGAGTCCACTTTAAGATGGCTTTACAAACACTGGGAAAGGGTTTTCTTGGGGCTGCGAAGCTGGGAAGTATAGCTGTCAGTGACCTTCTTGCTCACCATTTGGGGAGAATTTGTAGAATAAAAGCCAAGCAGAGCTGGGAGGGGAAGACAGAGCCCAGACTACCACCACCTTTGAGCCCTGTTTCCAGCTTTTCTGAAGCCAGTGCCACCTCTGATGCTCTGGTTTTATAAACCAACTAATCCCTTTTAGCTTAAGTTAGTTTTACTTGCAAACAGAAATAGCCCTAATACAAAGCCCGGGTCTAGCTTGAAACATGGAGAAATGGGAAGGATGTTTGCAAACATTAAAAATTATCTGAATCGCTTCTCAGACTTTTGGCTAAGATCAAGTGTAAAAATAATCTAAAATTCCTTTTTGATGACTGGGGAGATTTGTCACTGATCTCAAAACAATTCTCTCAACTAAAATCCCATATTTATTCTAAATAGGAATTGTATTTCCTCTTAATTTTTAGTTAGCAGTTTAAATAACTTCCTCTCTTTCTGCAAGAGAATTAAAGTTTGTACATATTGTTGTTGTTCCCTTGTTGTGTTATTCTCCCAGACAAGTATTTACACTCCTGATACTGAGTTACAGCTGAAAATTACTTTGTCTCTGTCCTTCTGGAAAAGGAGAAATAACATTGCTCATAACCTAAGAAACTTGGAAATGCGTTAAACCAGTCATCCTCAGATGATTCTGGCTCTGTGTCAGAATCGTCTGGGAGAGCTTTATTCCCCTAAAACATGAATTCTGGCTCCATTCCAAATCTTACTGGAAGGAGACTGAGTTGAATTGATTTAACACTCAGCAATGCTATAGTGAAAGAAGTTATAATTTTTTCTTAAAGAGACAGAGATATAAAACATTATCTCTTCCGTCGCTGGGCAGCATCCACGAGCTCATGAAAATCTGTTCAGCTTTGTGAATAGAGGAAGACTGAGCTACAGATGTAATTCCGGGAGCATCAAAATGAGAATAATGAGAAGACACACATATATATTTCTACAAATATTCTACGGCTTTGTTCTGTAATGCAATGAAGTTGCTTGGAAAGAGTTTGATCCACTTGACACTTGCCTTCTGGGCTTTTTGTGGTGGGCACAGAGTTTGGGATTCATTTTTCCTCACTACTTAGGCAATGCTCTCTTGAATATTCCACCCTAGGCCCAGGAATTACAGGGTTTTCCACTCTGGCTGGTGAGAACACAAACTCGTCCCAGCTTTTCATGATCTCTGGGAGTTGCTCTTTTTGGGCCGTTCCTTCCCCAGCCCCAGATGGGCTCCTCACACGCTGAGGACTTGCTGGCTGCCACCAGCAAGTGGTACTGGAGCTCTCTCCACGGTGCTTCTGCTCCCCAGAGCTTGGACCTGACATCTCTCGCTACCCTGGGCCTCCCCTGCCTTCCAGCTTTGTCTCCTCACATCAGGAGGCTGCTGGGCTCCACCCGGTTCCCCTCTCTGCACAGCAGCCTGGAAACACTCGCCAGGCAGAGAGCTGTGCTGAGTGTAGGGTTTGCCACATCCGTTTCCCTTCTCTCAGGACCACTTCCTTTCTTGCCTGAGAGCCCATGTTTTGGAAACCATCGTTTCATATATTTCATCTAGCTTTTTAGTTCTTTCCATTCTTTTCTGTTCTTTTACTTCTTTAAATTGATCCTGGCTACTTCATCTTGGCTGAAGAAGTTTGTGACTTTTAAAAAAGACATTCTACTTTGGCCAAGTGGTGGGGGACAGTAGCAGGGGCTTCCTCTTGGCCTTAGCCAATATGGTGGCTTTGACCGCACCACTCCTGATGGACTCGTATAAGGTTTACTTCAACTGCCATCTAAGTCAATCCCAGGTATACATCCAGGTATGGGGGAGTAACCACAGAGCAGGGTCACAGACCCAGTGGGCCCACTGTAAACTAGAAGTTGCCAAGGACCCTATTTATTTCTTGACACCCCCATGTATGACCTCTCTGATAGGGCAGCCATGATGGCATTTCAGGCTTCTTCTGTCCAGCAGTCCAAGAAATGTCTGGGTATCCTCCTTTCCTCACTGTATAATCACCTGACTAACTAACTGCAGGTAACTTCGGTGAAGAACTGGGGGTATCGTTATAGGAGCTACTTGACATGGTGCTGCAGGTTTCTTCCTCTGGGGGCTGGAACCAGCCTTACGGTCCATGGGTCCTGGGTCTAAATAGTGTTTCTTGTCTGAAAACATGGCAAGTCATGTAATTTTATCGAGCTGACCACATTTTATCAAGCTCAGCCTCCTGTTCACCCATTCTTGCATTTATTTATGACAAATAAAATGTTATATATTTAAGGTGTACAATGTGATGTTCTGATACATTGATATGTATACACTGTGAAATGATTACCACAACCAAACTAATTAACATATCTATAACCTCCCATAGTTACCATTTGTATGTGTGTGTGTCTGTGTGTGTGTGTGAGAGACACTTGAGATTTACACTTAGCAAATTTCAAGTACATAATACATTATTTTTAACTATAGTCACTACGCTGTACATTAGGTTTACTCTCGCTTTCATTTAATGATATATAATGAGCAATATTCTCATTGGTTGCTTCTGTTTTACTCCTTTGGGGCTCTATGTTCTAACCATCTCCAGAATTCTCTGAAGTTCAAGCCCCTTCAGCTGCAAATCTAGACCGTTATTACAATAATTAAGACTCCTTAGGATGTAGACAGAAGGGAGTCCATGTACACTGGTGGTGGAAATGTCAATTGGGGCAGCTACTGTGGAAAACAGTATGGAGCGTCCTCAAAAAGCTGAAAATAGAACAACCATATGACCCAGAAATTCCACTCCTGGGTATATATCTCTAATTAGAAAAGATACATGCACCCCAATGTTCACAGCAGCATTATTTACAATAGCCAAGATATGGAAGCAGACTAAGTGTCCATACACGGATGGATAAAGAAGATGTCACACACACACACACACACACACAAAATGGAATACTACTCAATCATAAAAAAGAATGAAAATTTGCCATTTGCAACAACATGGATGAATTTGGGGGGTATTATGCTTAGTGAGATAAGTCAGAGAAAGGCAAATACTGTATGCTATCACTTATGAGGAATCTAAATAATAAACTAGTGAATATAACAAAATAAGTAGCAGACTTACAGATAAAGAGAACAAACTAAAGGAGAGAGGGAGGGGGAGGGGCAAGATATGGGTAGGGTATTATTAAGAATAATATGCCAACAAATTGAATAAACTAGGAGAAATGGTTAAATTCCTAGAAACATATAACCTGCCAAGACTTGAATCATGAAGGAATAGAAAATCTGAGCAGATCAATAATGAGTAAGGAGATTGGTTCAGTAACCAAAGTCTCCCAACCAAAAAAAAAAAAAAAACCTGGGACCAAATGGTTTCTTTGGTGAATTCTACTAAATATTTAAAGAAGAATTAATGCTGATCCTCTCAAACTCTTCCAAAAATTGAAGAGGGAATACTCCCAAACTCAATTTTATGGGGCCGGCATTACCCTGATACTAAAGCCAGATAAGGACACTACAAGATATAAAGCTACAGGCCAACATCACTGATAAATACAGATATAAAAATCCTCAAGAAGGGGCTTCCCTGGTGGCACAGTGGTTAAGAATCTGCCTGCCAATGCAGGGGACACAGGTTCGAGCCCTGGTCCAGGAAGATCCCACATGCCGCGGAGCAACTAAGCCTGTGTGCCACAACTACTAAGGCTGTGTGCCACAACTACTGAAGCCTGCGCGCCTAGAACCTATGCTCTGCAACGAAAAGCCACTGCAATGAGAAGCCCACGCACTGCAACGGAGAGTAGCCCCCGCTCACCGCAACTAGAGAAAGACTGCGTGCAGCAACAAAGACCCAGCGCAGCAAAAAATAAATAAATAAAAAATAAATAAATTTATTTAAAAAATAAGATAAAAAATAGAACTACCACATGATCCAACAATTCCACTTCTGGGTATATATCCAAAGGAAATTAAATCAGGATCTCAAGGAGATATCTGCACTCCCATGATCACTGTAGCATTATTCACAATCACCAAGACGTGGAAACAACATAAATGTCCCTCTATAGATGAATGGACAAAGAAATTGTGATATATGTATATATATATATATATATATATATATATATATATATATATATATATATATATATATATATATATATATAATGGAATCTTTTCCACCCAAAACAAAAAAGGAAATCTTGCCATTTGCTTCAACAGGGATGGACCTTGAGGGCATTATGCTAAATGAAATGTCAGACAGAAAAAAACAAATACTGTATGATATGATATCACTCAAATGTAGAATATAAAAAAGCTGAACTCATAGAAACAGAGAGCAGAATGTTGGTGGTTACTAGGGGCTGGAGGTAGGGGAAATGGGGAGATTTTAGTCAAAGAGTGCAAACTTCCAGTAAGATGAATAAGTTCTGGGGGTCTAATGTACAGCATGATTACTGTTAATAATACCGTATTATAGGGAGTTCCCTGGTGGCCTAGTGATTAGGATTCTGGGTTTTCACTGCCATGGCCCAGGTTCAATCCCTGGTCGGGGAACTGAGATCCCGTAGGCTGTGTGGCTCAGCCAAAAAAAAAAAAATATCTATCTATCTATCTATCTATCTATATAATATTGAATATATTATATATATAATATTGAATATATAATATATATATTATATTGAATATATTATATATATTCAATAATTATATATAATATATATTAAAATATATAGAACATTGCTAAGAGGGTAGAGAGCTCTCTCTCTCTGTCTCTCTGTGAGCTCATGAAGACGAGATCCTGTGAGCAGAGGATGGCAGCTGCCTACCAGAAGAGGCTTCAGAATGAAATCCACTTTGCCAACACCTTGATCTTAGAGTTCCCAGCCTCCAACACTGTGAGAAACTAATTTCTGTTGTTTCATCCGCTCATCTATGGGATTTTGTTATGGCAGCCCAAACTGACCAAGACAGAGGTCAACACAATCTAGTAACGACCAGCCAATTCCATCGTCCTTATATTCATTGTTCTCTCATATTTTCCAAAGGCTTGAACCATTGCACTGTCCAAGGCAGTCTCCTCCAATGGAACATTCTTCCAAGTCACCACCTCATTGTCAGGGCGAGTGAGTGACTGGGTCGCAAAACTCCATCTTATCATCTTCTTGACAACACCCAGTGCCAACTCTGTTGATTCGGGTTGTGCGGGAAGCAGACACTGAGTTAGGGGTGTGAGAGGTTTGTTGAGGGGAGGGGGTTGTGTAGTGCTTGAAAGATAAAGACGGATGGGGCTGGGAAAACCAAGCCAAGATGCAGATCTGAAACCTGGGAAGGGAAAGGGAGCAGGAAGCCGATTTGGGTAGGGAGAGCACAAGATGCAGAGAGGCAGACCTGACAAAGTCTCACCACCCTAATGGGAAGACCTAGAGCAAAGATTACTTATTAGAGAAGTCCCACTTTGAGCTGAAGGGGCCAGGCCACCACATGCTCAGTTACTGGCTGGGGGATGCTTGGGAAAAGGGTGACTGGCTCTAAAAACAGAGGCAGATTATCCCTGAAAGGCTACAGTTGGTGGACACCAGCTAACTGCACTGCTTGCACCTGACCAGCAAGTTATCGCACAAAGGGAGATGGGAGCAGTGCACCCCCATGGTGACACACTCACCTTTTGGTTACTCAAGATACATTTTTTAGAGTGGAATGTGTACATTTCAATAGATCAGAAATTGCCTGGCAATATGTAGAATTTAGTAATTCAAATAGAAACCAAAGGACTGATCATTTTGAACCAGCATAAACCCACCAAAAACAAGTTGCCCCAGAAAACCGGCATCTCCTTTCTTTGATAAAGCTAGAGAGGAATATGGCCTGAGTGGTGATAGTTTAATGTGTGACAGAAAAGTATTAGATAGTTTAAAGAATACACTGAGCTACAGATACTAAATAGGATTCTGTAAACTGCTGTCCTTTGCTTGTTTTAAACATCAAAAGAGGTAGAACAAATGCTTCAAGGTGATACAGAAAAGGAGGCAGAGAGTATGTTGCAAGATGGAAAAAGAAAACAAAAAACACAAGGCTCAATAGAATGGCAGGACTAAACAAGATGACGCCTTACACAAATAAGTAACATACTTTACTTGGGACCAAACAATAATAATAATTTAAAAAAAAACCTATACAGATATAAGCAAAATGAAAAACATAGCTTTACCAATCAAAATCATGTGTGATGTGGCTGCCCAAAAAAGTGAATTCAATCACAGGTGTTACTAAAAGCAGTGTCTAAACCAGCGTTTTTCAAATTTGTTCTAAACAGCAAACCCTTTCTCCTAACGCAAACATATGCAGAACATCAATATGAAATATATTCAAGTGTGTCCCTGAGGTACCTCCAAGGAATTCCTAGAGCTGTGAGAAACAGCTTAAACTTCTCTGACCTAAACCAGAGAGTAAATTCCATTCTCTCTGTCTATCAGAGTATTTGAAGGAGTAAGATCAATTCTGGTTACCACACTTTAAAGCATCCTTGAAAATCTTGACCCTACAAAAGAATGACGAAAGGATATGAAAATGTGTCATGTAAAATACCAGTGGGGGAGATGTTTTCCTGAAAGAGAAATATGTTCTCAAAACATTTGGAAACATCTGGAGAAGGAACTAGGATTAAGTCTATGTGTCTCCAGATGGCAGAACTAGAAAAAAGAGGTGAGCAGTGTGTATTAGTTTCTTAGGGCTGCTGTAACAAATAACCACAAACTGGATGGTGTTTATTCTGTCACAGTTTTGGAGCTACAAGTCCAACGTCAGCTGTCAGCAGGATCATGCTCTCTTCACAGGCCCTAGGGAAGACTCCTTCCCTGCCTCTTCCACCTTCTGGTGGTTCCCGGCAATCCTTGGTGTTCTCCCCGTGTGTGTCTCTGGGTCTTCTCCAATCGTAGAACACCACCACTCATGTTGGATTAAGGTCCACTCTATGCCAGTAGGATCTCACCGACTAATTGTATCTGCAATCACTCTATTTCCAAATACAGTCACATTCTGAAGTACTGGGAGTAAAGACTTCAACACAAATCAGTCCAACAAGGAGACAGATTTCAGTTCGGAAGAAATAACTTGTTAATAATAAGGTTTATTCAAAAGTGCAATAATTGTCTGAGTTAGGTTAATTCCCATCAGTGAAGGTAGTCAGGAGTGATCGCTTCAAAGACGTTGAGAAATAATTCATTTGGTTAGCTTACTGGACTAGAAAATATTAAATTCCTTTCCAGCTTTTTGACAATAGGCAATAGCTCATGAACCAAGAAAATATCACACTAAATATTTCATTATCATTGTCACCTAAAAACTTCAGCTTGCATCTCCTCTCAGTAATTGACTATATAAGCTACCATACTTGGTGCTATGGGGAATATAAACATATCTCCTCTCCCAAATCTGCTTCTCCTCCTTGTGTTTCGGTGAAGGTCACAGCTCTCTACTCAGTTGTCCAACCCAAGAATATGGGGGGGGGGGGTCATTCGAAGTATAAGCATATTGACTGAGGGCATGAAATTTTGGAGTCAGTCACTCAGGTTTAAATTCAAGCTCTATCACTTTTCAGCTGTGATTCTGAGCAAGTTGATTACAGTTAAATGTGTCTACGTTCTCATACTCTGTTTTAGGCCATCATCATCCTTTATCTTTTATTTGAAAGTCTCATAATTCTGTTTAATTGAGGTAAGATGTTAAATGGACTAAAATTATTTAAAGTGTGCAATGTAGAACAAAAGAAAAAAGTGTGTAATGAGTTTATATACACATACACACACATATATATACACACATATGTGTGAATATATATAATTATATACATGCACATCTGTGAAATCAAGATAATCGAGATAAAGAACATATCCATCACCTCCGAAAGTTTATTCATGCCTGTTCCCACTGCTCCATACCCTCTGGCAAACACTTATCTGATTTATTTTTTTATTGAGGTTTAGCTGATTTACAACAGTATGTAAGTTTCAGGTGTACAACATATTAATTCACAATTTTTAAAGACTATACTCCATTTGTAGGTATTAAAAAATATTGGCTATATTCCCTGTGCCATACAATTTGTAGCTTATTTTATACATAGTAGTATCTTTTAATCCCTTATCCACATCTTGCCCCTTTCCCCTTCCCTCTCCCCACTGGTAACCAATAGTTTGTTCTCTGTATCTGTAAGTCTGTTCTCTTTTGTTATATTCACTAGTCTTATTTTTTAGATTCCACATATAAGTGATAACATACAGTATTTGTGTTACTCTGTCTGACTTATTCCACTTATAAAACCCTCCAAGTCTGTTCATGTTGTTGCAAATGGCAAAATTTCATTCCTTTTTAGGGTGGAGTAGTATCCCATTGTGTATATATATACACCACATCTTCTGCATCCATCCATCCCTCCCCCCACCCTCTCCCCTTTGGTAACCATAAGTTTGTTTTCTATGTCTGTCTATGGGTCTGTTTCTGTTTTGTAAATTTCATTTGTATATTTTAGATTCCATGTAAATGCTATCATATATTTGTCTTCCTCTGTCTTACTTCACTTAGCATGATAACCTCCAGGTCCATCCATGTTGCTGCAAATGGTGTTATTTCATTCTTTTTGATGGCTGAGTAATATTCCATTGTGGTGTGTGTGTGTGTGTGTGTGTGTGTGCTGTGTGCTGTGTGGTGTGTGTGTGTGTGTGTGTGTGTGTGTGTAAACACTACATATTCTTTATCCAGTCCTCGGTCGATGAACATTTAGGTTGTTTTCATTTCTTGGCTATTGTAAACAGTGGGGTTATGAACACTGGGGTGCACGTATCTTTTTGAATTAGAGTTTTCTCTGGATATATGCCCAGGAGTGGGATTGCTGAATCATATGGTAACTCTATTTTTACTTTTTTAAGGAACCTCCATACTGTTTTCCATAGTGACTCTATCAATTTACATTCCCACCAACGGTGTAGGAGGATTCCCTTTTCTCCACACCCTCTCCAGCATTTTTACTGTTTGTGGACTTTTTAATGTTGGCATTCTGACTGGTGTGGGGTGATACCTCATTGTAGTTTTGATTTGCATTTCTCTGGTAATTAGCGATGTTGAGCATCTTCTTTTATCAATTGTTTTCAATAATTTGTGTCATAGTTAAGAAATCTTTGCCAAATTCAAGATGTCAGATTTTCTCGTTTTCTTAAAGCAGTTTCACAGTTTTTACTCTTAATTTAGGTCTATGATTCATCTGGAGTTAATGTTTGTATATGGTATGAGGTGGGATTTTTCTTTTTTGCAAGTGGCTCTTCAAATGTTCTAGTACGACGTGTTGAATATTCTTTTCTTCTAAAAGTGCCCTGGAATCTCTGTTGAAAATCAACTGACCCTACCTTTGGACTCTTCCTTCTGTTCCATTGATGTGTATGTCTATATTTATGCCAATACTCTGCAATCAATTCACGTCAGCATCACCTGTTGTCTGGATTAAGCCTCTTGTTTTCTCTGCCAGTTTTGTGACCTTTCCAAACACACTCCAACCTGTGGCCAAGGTAATTTTTCTGAAGTGCAAATCTGTCAGTCACTAATGCCCATAAGATAAAATCAAAACTCTATAACCTGGTCTCTCATGTTCTAGCTCTAGTTTTATCTCTTATTTCTACCATTCCCTCATCCCAATTGAATGCTACAAACACTGTTCTCTCTCACCCTGGGTTTTTGCATTTGCTGTGTGCTTTATCTCATACGCCTGGCAAATACTCTCCACTTCCGCTGGAATTCTCTCCAGACTCCCTTAGTCAGCTTTGATTGCTCCTGGTTTTGTTTTTTTTTTTAGTAAATTTTTATTGGAATATAGTTGATTTACAATGTAAATCATTTGTTTCTGCTGTACATATGTGTATATATATACATATATATTCTTTTAATAGATTCTTTTCCTGTATAGGTCGTTACAAAGTATTGAGTAGAGTTCCTGTGCTATACAGTAGGTTTTTTTTTTTTTTTTTTTTTTGCGGTACGCAGGCCTCTCACTGCTGTGGCCTCTCCCGTTGCAGAGCACAGGCTCCGGACGCGCAGGCTCAGCGGCCATGGCTCACGGACCCAGCTGCTCTGCGGCATGTGGGATCTTCCCGGACCGGGGCACGAACCCGTGTCCCCTGCATCGGCAGGCGGACTCTCAACCACTGCGCCACCAGGGAAGCCCCCAGTAGGTTCTTATTAGTTATCTACTTTGTGATTGGTCCTGCTGTGATGCTCACTCAGCATTCTCTTATTACCCTATGACACCACTGTCCTTCCCTGCCAGATCATAAGCTCCTTGGGACCCAGGAGGCCCTCAATATTTGAATGAGTATAAAGTTGAACAAGACAGGTTCTTGTTCTTGAGAAACTCCCAACACAGTGTGGCATGCAGAGCAGTAAACCACGTCAGACTGTGTCACTCCCTACCGCATACCTCCAATGCTTTCTAAGTCTGCTGTTTCTGTTTTTTTATCACGATGTCCTGTTTCCCAGATAGTCCTTGTGTACTGATCACTGTATTGAAATAAATCCCTTGGAGGAATAATTTGAGGTCTACGAAGAGAATAGCTTTCTCCAGAGAGGAGTTTCAGTTGCTTCTGATCACCTCCTGAGGACACGGCCAGTCACGGACCTCTTCTTAATCTAGGTCCACAGCCTGACATTCCCCAAACCACTCCAGGGTGCAAGTCTGAATCAGGGCTGTTTCCTCAAGTGACCTTTACTCTGGGAGTGGAATTCTACCGGGTTGTGGCTTTTAGGTTTTTTTTTTTGCTGGAGGACTAGCCCGGCCAGCTGGGCTCCCAGGAAACCGGGCCCGCCCTCTTTAAGTTAGTTTTGATGGGTAGGATGTTGGTATAGTGACTCAGACTCATTTGGGGCATACCCTGGGCTTTGTTTTCTGGGCAAACTTCCCTGTGATATCGCCCACACAATGGCTCAGTTTCCTAATTCCCTCCCGACTGACAAATGCCCTGAGAACAGAGGCATCTCTGAGTGCCAGGCTCATCTCTTTGTTTAGTGGAAACTTTGAAAAATCCATTTCAATCTTACCCTGACTCGTAAAGCCCTCTATCATTTGGCCTTTGGCTTCTGCTCCCCCAGTCTCTGAACCAGACACCTCATCCTCTGGGCTGACCTTCATACAAGTCTTGTCCTAGAGCTTTGAAAGTACTTTGTCACCTTTGTGCTTGCCTAGAACCCATCCACAAAGTTTGTATTTTTCAAGTCATGACAACAGTTTTTGCAAACAACGTGTTCCTCTGATTATCAGAAACTGCCACTTATCTGTACCCCTTCAGGATCGTCACTGTTGTATTATCTATTTCTTATCGTCCTATCATAGGCCTTTGGAAGATATATGCTTCCTCTCATCTGCCATCCTTCTTGGTATAGGAGAGGTCATCACTAAGTATTTGCTTAATGTCCATTTTTAACCTTAGTGTCAGGTTTACCTTTATTGATCTCAGAGTCCCTTAGATATATTTAGTTTAAAACAATTATATTCTTAATTTGTGAATACATTCAAGCAATTTCCCTCAGAGATAAAGCATTTTATAAAAGAAAGCAAAACCTATTAAGGATGACAAATGACTTACTTTAAAGCAATTTTTTTCAAATTCTCTGGGACAGGAAGGGTAGGGTGTCTTGCTATAACATTTCACACAGATGGTGGTTTGGTTTAGATGTTATGTTTCAAAATTGCTAGTGCCTAAGTTTCTTGAAAAAGCTAGGATAGAAATACAAGCACAATCAGGTTAATTCAACTAACATTTATTAAAAGCTTATGTGGCAACTAAGACCCAACACACCCAAATAAATAAATAAATATTAAAAAAAAAAGCTTATGTACTGTGTGCCACATGCTGGATACACAAACACAACTGAGACATTATCCCAGTGTAAAGAGTTCCAGAGAGAAGACTGGTAGGGGGTAAAGAGGGAAGGACAAAGACGGTAACTTTATAACTACATCTGAACTGGACCTTGCAGGTAGAAAAGCAGAAAATGAACATTCTAGGAACAGCGGAGAACATCAGCAAAGTACAGGTGGTCTTGTGGCACTGTTGCTTACGGAACAAGGTATGTGGAGGGCTGAAGAGCAGCCTCGGAACATCGGGACCAGGCAGTGATGTCATAATGACAAGGGGACTGGAGAAAAGGGGAAGAAATTCCAGAGATGGTTTGAACGTAGGCTCAACAGGACGGAAAAATGTCTGAGAGGACTAGTAAATAGTGTTAGATTCTTCATTTTGATAACTAAGTTGGATAGGAATGCAATTAACTATAACAGAAAAAGACATATGAATGGCCAAGAAGCACATGAAAAGATGCTCAACATCACTAATTATCAGAGAAAGGCAGATCAGAACTACAACGAGCTATCACCTCACACCAGTCAGAATGGCCATCATCAAAAAATCTATAAATAATAAACGCTGGAGAGGGTGTGGAGAAAAGGGAACCCTCTTGCACTGTTGGTGGGAATGTAAATTGATACAGCCACTATGGAGAACAGTATGGAGGTTCCTTAAAAATCTAAAAACTGAACTACCATATAACCCAGCAATCCCACTACTGGGCATATACCCTGAGAAAACCATAATTCAGAAAGATACATGCACCCCAATGTTCACTGCAGCACTATTTACAATAGCCAGGTCATGGAAGCAACCCAAATGTCCATCAACAGAGGAATGGATAAAGAAGATGTGGCATATACACACACACACACACACACACACACACACACACACACACACACACACACACACATATATACATACATACATACACACAATGGAATATTACTCAGCCATAAAAGGGAACGAAATTGGGTCATTTGTACAGACGTGGATGGACCTAGAGACTGTCATACAGAGTGAAGTAAGCCAGAAAGAGAAAAACAAATATCGTACATTAACGCATATATGTGGAATCTAGAAAAATGGTACGGATAAACCTATTTGCAAAGCAGAAATAGACATAGATGTAGAGAACAAACGTGTGGACACCAGCGGGGGAAGAGGGGGTGGGATGAATTGCGAGATTGGGATTGACATATATGCGCCGCTGGGTATGAAACAGATAACTAGTGGACCTGCTGTAATGGCATGGGGAACTCTACTCGGTGCTCTGTGGTGACCTGGGTGGGACGGGATATGTGTATACATATGGCTGGTTTACTTCGCTGTACAGCAGGAGCTAGCACAACACTGTAAAGCAACTATACCCCAATAAAAAAAAGTTAAAAAAAACCCACCATATGAAAGATAAAAGAGGGCTTCCCTGGTGGTGCAGTGGTTGAGAGTCTGCCTGCCGATGCAAGGGACGCGGGTTCGTGCCCCGGTCCGGGAAGATCCCACACACCGCGGAGCGGCTGGGCCCGTGAGCCATGGCCGCTGAACCTGCGCGTCTGGAGCCTGTGCTCCGCATCGGGAGAGGCCACAACAGTGAGAGGCCCGCGTACCGCAAAAAAAAAAAAAAAAAAAAAAAAAAAAAAGATAAAAGAAAGAGGCATTTGGGGGGCTGAGAGTGGAGATAAGAAATTTTTCACGTTAAGTTGCCTTTTCTGCAGGATATAGCCAACCACATTAGGGTCTTGCCTGATGATATATATCTACCCACATTAGGTCCTTGATCAACTACACGTATGAGAAGATATTCTCCACCTTACTTCCTTATTTCAGCTTTCCTTATTTGACCCTTTTATTCAGTTCATGTTTAATTTTGCCATGTGTTACGTTAGTATGTAAAGTACTGTGGAATATAGGGAGGGTTTCAACAAAACCACTTACCCACAGTAGCTTAAACCAGTGAAGAAAAGTTATACCTTCTGTCGGAGGTAGAAATTATTTTAAGGATTATAATGAAAGGAGAGAGTGCCATCAAAGTACAAAGAAAGATGAACCCCGCATCTATCTAACCAGCTACTAATCTAGTTGTTTAGGGCTTGCAGAAACAGCTTGTTGGGCTAAGAGAGCTTTA
The DNA here is from genome assembly GCF_949987515.2 of Delphinus delphis. Taxonomy (NCBI): domain Eukaryota; kingdom Metazoa; phylum Chordata; class Mammalia; order Artiodactyla; family Delphinidae; genus Delphinus; species Delphinus delphis. The sequence goes on from NC_082699.1 coordinate 17,900,745, forward strand.
CGGTAGTACAGCTGCCCCAGTGAGGAGTACAGCGCTCCTGGGTAAGTAGATCCCCTGTGAAAAGAAAACTTAAAAATAGCAGCAGGACATACTGAATCTCTTCCTGCCAGGAATAACTGAGATGTGGAGATATGCCCTTCTGCTTACCTCCTTCTCTCTTCTCATAGCTTCAGGAGTCAGTCATTTATGTAAGCTAGTTGATCTGTTTGTATACTTGGGAAAAGCATGTCCTCATGAATCGTACAACTTGAAGCTCAGGAGCATCAGAGTCATGGTAACTCTGAGCAAGTGCTCCAGTCTCAATTCCATCTTTTCTGAAAATGCCCAGTCTTTTATCAGGACTCAGTTAAAGCATGAAGAACCACTAAAATACACTAGGTTACACTACTAAGCTAAGATCATCTTTAAATAAAAAACCAAGTGGCTTCAGTGACTATCTTCATTCTGTTGTATTCATTTTGGAAATGAACATGTTACTATTTCCATAATCCTTTCAAGATCACAGTCTTTTATAAAGAGGAACTATTATATAAATTTTCACATTATCATAAACTACAAAAAGGTTTAATATCTATCCAATTTAGCATTGAAGTCTACAGAAAAAGAAATCAATGACAACTGCTTTATTATTAAAAGTTACTGAATTCCATAAAGCACACAATGTAGTTTGTATTCAACTAACAAAAGTTCGATACATGTATTTAAAAATATATAATATATTTATCTGTCAACATTTATATTCTATTTAAAAAGCAGTAGCTTTACATATTGTACAACTTGATTTTATAAAATACATACATCCGCCCTATGCAAATCTTCAAGCATGAGCTTCCATTCCTATTAATAAAATGCACAATCTATATTTCTGAATATTCAGAGAAAAATGGTACCAACTAAAAATAACATATCCATTATGACTTGAACATGCACCTAATTCTTGGCTACTAGATAACTGACCTAATAATCTATTCAAATAACTATGTTCCTGGAGCCTGACAATCAGTTTGCATTATGTAAACAATCTGTGATTAACTATGAAGAGACCTGCATTTCCAGGGTTATCTGACACAATCTACCAAGTTCTTTATTCCTCCTGTTTCAGGTTTTTAATTAGAGAGGCAAGATTATTCAGTAATTTGATGCGTCAGGAAATCTGACAAGTGAAGTCACATCTAACAAGCCACAGCCCAGTGAGTTTTGAAACCGTGCTTTTGCCTTTAAGAAAACAGCTGAGAATTACTGTGGGAGCAAACTTTTCTCAAAACCCTGATGGTGTACGTGCCAAGAAATAGAACAAGAACTATTTCTCCTTTCCCAATCAACTGCGCTCAACTTGCAAAACTCAAGTTCTTTAGGTTTGTGAAGACGTACTGTACTGGCTTCTATTCAGACATTCCTTCCACATATTCAAAATGGCTTCAGATATCACAGTTTTATTAACAACAAACTTTTCATAAGAAAGATATTCATGTAATAATTTTGGAGATTCATCCCCAACCATAGGTCCCAATGCTAACATTTGAGAATTAAAGTCACAATAAACACCTCAATTATCAGGACCATAGTCAGAACCAGAATTTCAACTTGAAGGACAGAGATCTGAGTTTGAAGTACATGTTTAGATTCCACGGGCCTCTAATGATAATGATGTATATAAATCTGTCTTTAATTTATGCTGAGAAAGTAAAAGTCTCCCACAATTATTATTTTTAAAACATAGCTCCAAGTCTCAAAATGGTTTAGAAACTTAAATGGAAAAACACTTTCACCAAAATAAGTAATTGAATTCATTTGGGCAATAATTAGGCTTTGAGAGAGTCACATCCAAAAAGTAAATGAAATTCCCTCAATATCACTATTTAAGAACTAAGTTACAGCTAACAACAGCTTATTTATCAAGTAGTCAATTATTCAACAAATTTAGCCATCTACTGATGGACTAAGATTAGGTATCAGAAATTATTTTATTTGTAGGATAGAATCTTTTTATTAAAATTTTTTTCTGATATAATTTTAATAATCCTCCTTCTCTAGATTTCCTAACCTCAAGAAAGGGAAAGGGAGAGGAAAGGGAAGGAAGGAAAGAAGGGAGGGAAGAGGGGAGAAAATCTGAGAGGTCAGAGGGACACTGAAGACTGATCACTGGTATCTGTGAGGAGGCAGGAAGGAAGAAGAATAAAGGCGGAATAAAAATAAAGACTGTAAAGAGGATTAGGGCCAGGAGGTGCAGATGAAAAGATACCTTGTTCACAGATCTGAATCATGCAAAGGCATTAGCATAACAGAATAGTGCAGTAGCTGATTTTGATAACAATGAATCCTCAGAAAAGACTCATATGGTCAAGCCTCAGCTCTTTTTGAAAATAAACTTATGTACACAATCACAAATCTTAAGCATTCAGCTAAAATATGTACAAAAAACGAAATAAAAGTGAGATTGAGAAATGTAGGCAGCAGTAACCATAAAGGCTTAGAACTAGTGACACTGAATTCTTTATTTAAAAAAAATTTTTCTTAAACACACAGTACCTGCTCTTCTCTTCTATTTTTAGGAAGAAGCTTTAACAAGTTTTTAAATACCTCAATTCTCAAAAACAATAGGCTTTTTAAAAAATAAGAGTTGATTACCAGAAACAAGTAATATGTGGTTACATACCATTTTCATATCATTACTCATTTCAATTCATCTTTGATGCAATCTGGGAACAATTAAGCAGTCGCTAGATACCTGTTTTAGAATCTGAAGAAATGATTATCCACCACAGGAATCTAATGATATATATTTTTGCATATAGTTAAAATTTCTGAAGGGAAAAAGTAGTAAACTATTCTAGTTACTTTATACGAAATATTTATATACCTAGTCAAAACAATAAGTATTAAGATCTTTCTCCAGATGAACTCTATATAAAAGCTATTTTTAGCATTTTCTTCTGGGTTTTTAAAAAAAGCCTTATTTCCCTGCTAGCTAAAAAGGAGGAATTTGTACATTACAAGTAAGTCCTTTAGAGATGAATATTAAATTCCTTAAGAGAACAGCCATAAAATTTATTTTTAAAAATTTATCTTAAAAAACTGAAAACCGTTTCTCTCTTTAAAATCTATGGCATTAATTACCTACTTGACATAATTTTTTTCTTTTTCTTTTTTTTTTTTTTGGAAAGGGCACCAAGTTCATGATCTAAACATGCAAAATAAGGAACTGAATGTACTACTGCCGTAACAGAATTTGGCAAACCAGAATGGCCTTAAAATAAATAAATAAATAAATAAAAAAGAAGAGAGTACGTATTGTCCTAAATCTGAAGGTATAATTCTGTAGACCTATGCAGCAGATAGTGCCTCATAGAGGGAATGCAGGGAAGAGGGAAGTACCATGTTCCTATGTACATTTTCTTAGTTATTCTGGCTGACATTCAACAACGCAATACAGAGAAATATTCTTTTTATTATTACAAAGCCGTTAATTGCCCTCTCTTGAGCAATGACTCAGGTAAACATCTTATGCTTTTAATAATGTAACTTATATTTAAAATTAACTTAATTAAATCTAAGTGCACAGGAGTTTTCAATGATTCCTAAATTCAAGGAAGTAACGCATAAGGTGTTACCAGATTGCAAATTTTGAATGGTCTATATTTCAGGATATTTCATCCTATCTTCTTCTCCTTAAACCATAAAATGTACCAAAATTATTTGGTTTTCCTTTGCTTTCCTCTGTGTCATTTTAATTTATTGTACGGTATCTCTATGTAGAGAGAGAGGTATGTTAAAATACTATTATTTGTATTAAAAAAACTCAATTGAGGCTATATATGACCTATTTATCTATACGATAGCATTGTTAACCTTTGACCTGGTATATTAATTCCTTTGGTGAATAAATGTCACAGGTCATTTCTTTATAAAAGGATTTTAGTAAGAGGACCAGCAGTATGGAGAGAGACCCTCACCCCACCCCAGAGAATGATCAAGTGAATCAGTAGTTTAGAGCAGTTACGTAAAATATGAAAAATACATAATTTACAGCTGCAATTTTCATATTAAAAAGCAGTTAAAAACTAAGAGTAGTTCAAAGCATTCCAAAAAACATTTTTTTGTCTTGGTTAAATTGGCCAACTAATAAGACTGATAGAGACTACTGTGAGAATTTGTGTACATCTCTAGTCAAGAACAAAAATGCTTTTTAAGTTTAAACACTGGTAGTTGCTAACCAGCAGTATAAACGGTGTCCACAATTTGGTGGCTGGCCATAGTTTAAACTTTTTTTTCAAGTTATTTCTACAGCAGACATATTTTAGAAGTCTACCCACCCCTGAGTTCAACAATTATACTTTTAGAGTGTAAAATTATATGCCCTTAATTAACAACATGTACAAAGCTACAAAATGTCATCTATACAGAGATTAAAAACAATTTTTAAAATATTCTTTGCCAATTATTGATTGGATGGTTTTGCTGGGGTACATATTTCAAACCTTTAGCCAACTGGCTTTCACTTTTAAGCCCAAATTGATCCATTATATTCACTGCAGGATATGTCAAAAAGAGTGCAACAATAGGCATTAGTAAAAATAACATTGTAGTAGAAACAGATTTTGCATATGTGAAAAGGTAATTTATAAAATACATTAATTGCTTTTTAAAAAGAGAACCTAGTTGCAGTATCTTTAACTTACATGGTACTGAGAGTTGGACCTTTCAAACAATTTTTTTTTTTCTATAGAAAAATGTTATCTAGCTGTAAGCAGTCTTAAATAACAACAAAACAAAGCAAAACAAAACAAATCCCTCCAGAACAAAACTGTATGGTTGTGTGAAACAAATAAGCAAACATACCATTCTATAGTGTACTTCTGCCTAAATTTTAAAATAAAAATGTCCACACTCTTTTGTTAAAACATTAAGCCTCTGTCAAAAATGTATTTCTTATTTTAGGGTACAGGATTGAAGGACAAGATGATACTTACAAGTAAAGAAAATTTACAAGAAAAAACTTGACAAAAGTTTTTCAATTAAAGTACTGTAACATTCAAACTTGACTTAACATAACAAAAGAAACAAAACTGCAAACAAAAATGTTTATGGATTTTCCAAACACAAATAAATGAAATAGTGTCGAGGCAGCAGGGCTCATGCTGACGGCTAGCGGGAAGTAGCAGAGTGTCATCTGCTGGGGAAAACTGTTAACGTACAAACGACAAGCCCAACTCATGGACTGCAGCAGTTTACTCGTCACTGCCATTTTTCTTACTTCCAAAATAAAGCCCTGATTAAACCATTCATACCCTATATTACTCACACCTTTACTTCAGAGACTGAGGAACTATATACAACAAATGAATTCATTTTCACCATAGGGATAACATATTGTACCTCTCTGCCAATGTCACTTGAAAACTATCCATGTCAAAACAATTTGACAGCAGATATAAACAATTCAATAAATACGCAATGATCTTTCATTACAGTCCTTTAAAGACGCATGTTAATTCATGCTGTTAACCTTAGGTTCACAGTGCATAGAATCCAAATATAAGCAGTTGGGGTGACTTTCAAAGTAATGTTGGATCCCTCACTTTATTTATAATCCCACTCTAACTGATAATGATAAGTTCATTTCATAGGCCCTATCATGCATTAATCATTGGGTGGCAGGAGTTAATGAAAATTTTTCCTGTTACAACGTTCATTGCCGGCAATGAACGTCCCAAAACCGCCAAGGAAGTCATTGTTATTGCACAATACATGAGGACCTGGAACTTTTCCAAAAGCTTAAAAAAATAAAAATAAAAAATGGAATTATATTTGACATTTCCTGACACCTGCATTAATACTGTATGACTAATAAAAGCATGTCAGTTGCCTGGACTGAACCAGCGATCAACATGCGCCCAGAATGCACACGAGTAAAAATGCAGTAAAAGGAAGTAGTCTTCATTGCCTATAGGTCACTTCCAGTCAAAGGTTAAAGTTCAAAGACTGAATGATCAAAGTGCTCATTTTCTCAGTAGGACTATCTTCTGCTAGGAGGATGATAACAGTGGCATCAACAAGTATCATCTTTAAGAAAAGGAGAAAAAAGATAATTAAAATAGTCAAGCATGCATAAGTAAAATCTGCAAGTTAGTCTATACAGAAATAATTTCAAGTAGCAAGAAGAACATGGTTTACATTTCTGACTTGTCTCCCCCAATCCCTGCAAATAAAAAAGTCCATTTTGTGTTCGAGTATAGAGTATATAGTGACAAGCAAATCAAGCTGTATTCTTTCAGGGAAATGGTAGTTTACACAAATCTTAAAATGATATTATCATCAGTATGTTAGTTCTATCTCAAATAATAAACTGATATATGTTAGCACATATTCATGATTTACCAATCATAAGAGAATTCTTTTACGGGCAACAATTTAAAACTGTAATGAGACAGGAAGTAAACTCCTGACCAACACTGTTATGCTACTTAACACAGAATAATACAAGTTACGTCACTGAAAGAAGCAACTTCACATATGAGCTACAATCTCTAAATCAATCAGTCGTAAATGTTATTAATTTCTCTTCAGAAAATAAATTTTTCAGCAAGTATACATACACACGCAAAGGAGGTCATTTAAAAAAAAACAATCCCACAGGTATAGTAACACCTTCTGATAGCCTCAACACATTTATGTAACACATATAAATTCTGGGGAGTTGATGACTTATTTTACAAAATTTACTTCACAAAACCTATTTGAAGGATTTTGAGGACTGGTTATTCTTCAGAAAGAATCTCTAGAAAGAAGTAAGACTAGTGGCAACTACCCAAAAGTTGTGAAAACTCTCAAGGAGAAAATTCTAAACAACTGGCCAAAATATTTTACACAAACCATCCCATGTTAGGATTGATATATTGCTAATAAAATTCTCATTCATAAAGACTCAATGAGAGCTAAAAAGCAGTAAATCTGATTTCTATGCTGGGCAAATTAGTGAAACATTCTATGATCCTATACGTTAAGGGTAATCTAAAGGGTGAAACAGACTAAACTGTATCTAAATCATTAGAATCCTTTAAATAAATAAATAAATAAGAACATCTTTAAGAAGAGAACAAGTAGATAGTTTACAGCCTCTAACTGTCACATTAAAGTATCTCTTTCTTAAATGACTGTGGATCTTGGAATAAAGAGGATATATTTGTCATGGATCAGAATAAGCTTAAGAGTATGAGGAGGTTCCTTAAAACATCACTTCTCCAATAGAGTATTTTGTAACACTAGGGTCTCTTGAAATTAATACTAAAACATTTAAATCTCTAAGCTAAAAGATGGCACTAAACTCTACCTAGTATAGTATGTCAAACTACTGGGGATGAAGTTTAGTAACGTACCACATAACAATGTTTACAATAAGAAAAGTGACAGATAAAATCCAACTTAAACATAAAGTTATCTAGCTAACTAGATAGCTTTTATCTCCAAAGACATATCGTCTATGATAGGTGGAACCATAAATGTATCTTTATCAGATTGTTAACTCTGAAAGTTTTTCAGTACAGTAGGCTGTTGTATGAATGTGCTACCAGACACCAAAATGATTAGGAGATCTATGAGAAGCCATTCTCCCAATCCCAACCCCCATCCCCATCTTGGGTCAGATGTTAAAAGAAGTTTAGAACTAACACGATACTACTTGCTTTGCTCTATCTTTGGAGAAATAAGCTTATTAAATAAGTTCTGAAGATGGATTTCAATTATTTCTGACAGCTGGACCCAAAGGGACTACAACATTACATATCCATGATGCCTATATGTAATAAGGAATCTATGAGTAAAAGTTCAGTATGAAGACAGGTTATGAGCCAAACCCATGTCTACCTTTTCCCTAAATAAGATGGGAATCACTAAGAAGCAAAACACTCGTTTGTTAACAGGAGGAACATAGTTTCCCAGCAATATGAAAAGGATTATTGGATACTAGGACTGGCTTCCAAAAAAAAAAGTTGGTAGAGTAAATCTATCTTGGATCAAGACAAATACAGGTCTATAAAAGGTGGTGAAAGAACACAATATGTTTAACCTCTTGGCTAAAGTATTTGTGGCAAAATTATGGCCTGAAAAAAAAAATCTCATAATAAACCACTTAAATTTTTTCTGGAACTACAGAAGAACCTACTAAAATTATACCCTCAAATATAATACATAAAATACCAGTTCCAAAGAGGTGACACCTACCATGGCTAACTTCACTGGGCTTCTGGGAAATGTGAATGAGAGAACTATATTAGAAGGTGGTCGTTCAATTTTCCCCAAAGTATAAAAACCATCACATTCTATTGGAAACCATCTCCCTGGATATTCCCAGGGAAAGAAGACTAGAAGAAAAGGAACATAGTAAGAGGTCAGTAGATAGGGATGCTACCTCCAAGAAACACAAAAATAAATCTTTACAGTTAAGTTTGTGTCTCAACAGTTTGGGAATTAGAAGTTTTCTTTCGATAAACTGATTCAAGAAAGATTACACAGTAGACAATAGAGTTGTTATCCCGCAGGAAACAAAGGGCAAAGACTTAGACTAGAGTGAAAGTCTGGACTCAGGAATTTAGAAAGTGGTTTTGTAACCCTAAAAGGTAGTACAAATAAAAAGGTTCAAAACTAACATAGGTAAACCTATGGACAGTTATTAGGCAGGGAGAAAAGGAGTTGGTTAATACTAGTCTGAGACAATTTTGGGTTCCTATCTCCTCATTTTCCTACAAGGAAATGTTCCAGCTGAATGGAACCAGAATGCAGTGTATAGTTTTATAAAAAATATTGCTCTACTCCTCCCCAAATTACCATCTCATCAGTCTACTGGACATAGTATTGAAACATTATGCCAATTTAGTTCTTATAAGCCTAGTTTTTCTGCAGCCCATACTCAGCAGCCGTCTTAAACTATATTGTTCAATTATCTATCACCTTAAGGAAACTGCTTCAGGAACCACAGATCTGTACTCCCAACTGTGAAAAGCAACCATTTATGAAACTAAGTCATATACGTTTAATATTGATCCCAGGAAACTGATGGGTATCATGAATGGACTCTAGCTGGCTATCTCACTGAAGTATTCTTGTGATCTCATAAAAAGATACTTTTCACCTTTTTAAAGAACAATTACGTGTTTTACGATACAGAACTCTGAAGTTCAAGCATTAATTTGTGCACTGAACTGGGTACAGATCTGTTTTCTAAGGAAGATTCTATACCTGGATCATTGGTGAATTCTTCAGCCTTTTGTATGCTGAGATGAGCTGTCTTATTCAAATACCTATTTTGGTTAGGCCTCTTGACTTTAACCCTATTCTCAGCTCAACTGATTTTCAAAGCATAGGGACCCCTACCTTAATCAGCAACACAGAATATCTGCATTCCAGTGCAGGAATGACCTTAATTCCTTAGTGAACAGAAACTATAAGAGAGCTCTGGACAACAGGTTGATAGTCAACTTCAAGTAACTAACAACAAGGACTATGTATTCACATACCAATGACTTTTTACACTTTAACAAGTTATTGCGTTCTAGAGAAGAATCTCAAAAGAAATGCAATATACGGTGTGATGTGTACAAAGACAGTAACAGTGGGGTAGCATGGCTGGCCTAATTTTCAAGGTATACTAATAATGTGGAAGATCACAAATTTATGCTCAGAGAGGCTTTCTTTCAAGAATCCAGCAGTGGTATCTGGCAGCTCAATTTTGGTGTGTCAGCTGAGTCCTTCTCTTCTAAAACCAGATCAACTCAATTTCAGATTTGTTGTTCTTCATTAATAATGCCTCCATCCTACATCCTGGAAGCCCCCTCTGAGGTACACAGATGTCACTCACTATCTGAACCAAAACCTCTCTTGCCTCTTTGATTACACCTGACAAACACTCTGACCCATGCTGACCCAAGTATGTCCGTCAGCACCACACAGAGGGGCTGTGGAGCTTGACATGAGGCCTACAATTCTGCTTGGTTTCTAGAAACTGAAATGTTAAGTGTTTCAGTGAGTTCTTCCAACTCCAAGCAAGTCTTTGTTCAGTCTCTGATCTTTTTGTTTAGCATTGCAGGTCACATCAGGATGCTACTCTGATCTTGTAATCCTTTCAGAATTAGATGATGGTAAGAAAATAACCAGAGTCTGTATTTCTTGGTAACTGGCATTAGTTATAAGGAGAACATAATCAATGAAGATCTTCTGGAACTAAAGGAGCTAAGCAGAAAAACATAAGCTGAAACTTCAAAAGTTCCAAAACAAAGCTAATGTGCTTCTGCTTAAATGAGTATGATTACCTTTTTTGGTAAGATTTTCCAAATTCAACTATAACACCGAGGTGGGCTATTTTTGATATTGTTTATAACTGTTATTGTGAAATGTATAAAGGAGAAGACAATATACACTACACAGCTGCAATGCTTTAGCTTTGTAAAGGTAAAGGAAGAGTCCCTGTACCCAGCCATCTGTATGACAGAGCGGGTGCTCCATCATCTCAAAGTATAACGAACACTAACTACCCTTCTTTGATTTCGTATGACACTCACTCATGGAGCAAAACCTTCCATTTAAGGGAGAATGCAGGAGAGGAATGATTCGGGCATATAGGATTCAACCAGGAGCCAAAAACACAGTGAGATAAGAACGGTCACTGTAAGGCAATGAACTGAGGAGGTTTTAAACAGGATTATCTGTAAACAAAAAAAATTTATCTGTACCTGGGACAGGAAACTAGAAAAGGATAGTCATGATTCAGTTGAATTACAATCAGGTGCCTTTTTAAAACGGCTAATTTGTATTGAGGGGGATACTTTTAATCTGTTTACTGGGAAAATGAATTCCTATATAAACCCTGTACTATTTTACATTATGTAAGAGGTTAATTTAGTTTGAAAAGCCTCTTTTCTTAGTACTTCTTGGCTAACTTGGGAGATGATCCACCTTTAAACTGTTAAAAGACTTCTACTTTAGTTATAAAAGTATGGCTTTCACAAGCAATAGATAAAAGCCATTAACTATGAAAAATAACTTCTACTATGAAGTATATTTTATTTTAAAGAATTTTTATATTTCCAGTTTTACTATGCAAGTTTTCTTATTCAAAAGCAGGCAATAAGGGACTTCCCTGGTGGTCCAGTGGTTAAAAATCCACCTTCCAATGCAGGGGACGCAGGTTTGATCTCTGGTTGGGGAACTAAGATCCCACATGCCGTGGGGCAACTAAGCCCACACACCACAAATGGAGAGAAGCCCACGTGATGCAATGAAGATCCCGCGCGCCGAAACTAAGACCCGACATAGCCAAAAATAAAAATAAATAAGTAAATAAATATTTTTTAAAAAAAGCAAGCAGTAAGAAATTCTGGAAGTATTCTTAAGTAAAGGCCTTCTGATAAGTCTTTTTGACTACACAAGGCAGCATTAGAGGGCTTAAGAGATGATTATCTTTTCGAAATTTCCCTACGGAAATTTCCCTAAGGAAGGGAAAAATGGGAATATACTAACAATGGGGTGGGATAGAGTGGCGAAGAGAACTGTACTTTCAAAATATACATATTGTAGGGGCTTCCCTGGTGGCGCAGTGGTTGAGGGTCTGCCTGCCAATGCAGGGGACGTGGGTTCGAGCCCTGGTCTGGGAGGATCCCACATGCCGCAGAGCAACTAGGCCCGTGAGCCACAACTACTGAGCCTGTGCGTCTGGAGCCTGTGCTCCACAACAAGAGAGGCTGCGATAGTGAGAGGCCCGCGCACCATGACGAAGGGTGGCCCCCGCTTGCCACAACTAGAGAAAGCCCTCGCACAGAAACGAAGACCCAACACAGCCATAAATAAACAAATTTAAAAAGAATAACAAGCCAAGCCAAGCTGTAGGATGTTATTAAAAAAAAAATACATATTTAAAAAATTCCATCACTCTAAGACAATTTCTTCTCAAGTTTAACAAAAAGACTTAAAAGTGGTTTAAAAACACTGTGGAAAAGACAATTGGGGAATTTTTCTATTATTAGTGAGGTTGGGTCTGAAATAGAATGACTACTATCTTGGCAACTTTGACATTTTAAAAAATGTTTGATTTAGTTGTATCTGTCAACATTCTTGCTTGACTAATCTTAATTTTTGATGAATTTAAGAACTTATTATGCAAAGGTAAAGGGGACTGTGACACTCAAGGAATGTTTTTTCTTTTTGAAAAGGTTCTTTGTAAAGGCACAGAGCGAAGAGACAGCTTAGTATTTAGTCCTAAAAGGCAAGACGATGTGCAAGAATGAGAAGCCAGAAATGTAAACTGAAGGAAACGGCCAATTAATTCAAGTAGGATCTTGTTTAGTTTTAGTGGACCTTCAGTATTCAGAAAGCATTCCCATGGGAAACCTGTCCTTTTATATTTAAGAATCCCTGAAACAGTAGTTATCAAGTGACCAGCTATATCAGAATTATTGGGGATATCTTAAAAAGTGAAACAAAACCAGCATTCTGGTACAGTAATAAAGTTGATCAGATTCCTTAAAGGAGGGAGTAATCAACAAGGCTTTGGTGAAAGAGTTCCCAAGAAGAGTGGAAGGAGTCCTTCCAGGCAAATAGCACACATGGAAACAACAGAGGATAAGGAATAGAGTGCCTATCATAAATAACGCTCCGTGGAACATTTCATGCATCAAACAATTTTGTATTAAAGATGATTTTCCAAGGATGGATTCTCAGAAGTTTAGTAACTGAGACAAAAGGTTCAGTCTTGAACTTCAAGCTTGTTAAATATCGCTGAACTGCTAAATACTGCTGAACTGCTGTTTCCTTAAAGGATTACACTAACTTGCTATACCACCAGCAAATATGAAAACAGTTTTTTGTCTTTTGTTTTGTTTTGTTTTTTGCCATGGGGCATGCAGAGATCTTAGTTCCCTGACCAGAGGTCAAACCCGTGTCCCCTGCAGTAGAAGCACGGAACCTTAACCACTGGACCACGGGGGATGTCCCCTGAAAACACTGTTTTAGTCTACCCTTTATTCTCCTCCTCCAACACTGCATTCATTTTATAAAACTCTGCCAATTCAATAAGTTTCAGAATATTAAATCTGTCATTATTTTACTGTGTTGAACTTTTTTGCCCACGTTTGTAATTAATTTATTCTTAAGCAACTATTATAAATGGTCTTTATTTTTAATCAAGCTACGTCTTTCACAATTTTATTTTTTTAACTTTATATCGACTGTGATTTGAGGTTTTTCCGTGCTTTTTTTCTTTTAATTTATTTATTTTATTTATTTAGTTTTGGCTGCGTTGCGTCTTTGTTGCTGCACGCGGGCTTTCTCTAGTTGCAGCGAGCAGGGACTACTCTTCGTTGCGGTGCGCGGGCTTCTCACTGTGGTGGCTTCTCTTGTTCCAGAACACGGGGTCTAGCCGTGCGGGCTTCAGTAGTTTTGGCACACAGGCTCTAGAGCACAGGCTCAGTAGTTGTGGTGCACGGGCTTAGCTGCTCCACGGCATGTGGGATCTTCCAGACCAGGGCTTGAACCCATATCCCCTGCAATGGCAGGCGGATTCTTAACCACTGTGCCACCAGGGAAGCCCTCCATGCTTTTATATGAGATTTAAATTTTCATATATCTAAATGTTTAATTTGTGATTCCTTTTAAGTTCAGAAATTCTTTCTTCCTTCCTCCAGAGTTGATACCTAACTTTTTAAAACATACTTTTTCTATCGTTGTATTTTTTAAATGCTTATTAATTCAATCCAAAGAAATATTTTCTATATGAGGTTAAAAGGATTACTTACTACTAAATAATTTTTCCTTCTCATTTATTTGTGACACACTATTTATCACATATTCAAATCTAACATACAGAAAGGCCTAGAAAAGAGTAATTCTAATTAATTAATTTATTCGTTTATTTTTGGCTGCATTGGGTCTTTGTTGCTGCGCATAGGCTTCCTCTACTTGTGGCGAGCAAGGGCTACTCTTTGAGGCGGTGCGCGGGCTTCTCACTGAGGTGGCTTCTCTTGTTGCGGACCATGGGCTCTAGGCACGCTGGCTTCAGTAGTTGTGGCATGTGGGCTCAGTAGTTGTGGCTCGCGGGCTCTAGAGCGCAGGCTCAGTAGTTGTGGCATATGGGCTTCACTGCTCTGCGGCATGTGGGATCTTCCCGGACCAGGGCCTGAACCCATGTCTCCTGCGTTGGCAAGTGGATTCTTAACCACTGCGCCACCAGGGAAGCCCGAAAAGAGTAATTCTATTTCAATGTCTATTCTTGCATTATTATCTTTTGGTGTTTGGTAGACATATCCTCCTTCATTATCCTTTAATTCAAAATTCAAACTGCTCTTCTCATCTTTCTTCCAAACCTTAAAAGCACCCACTCTATCATTCTACTGAATTACATTGAACCAATAATTTGTAAAGAATATACATTTTTATAATACTTCAAAAATAATTTTTATAAATAATTTTATGGTTTCTCATGAATGTAAACCTTCTGTTCCTAATTTCAAATACCTCTTTGAGGAAGCAGTAGTCAGCTTAGAAAAGATGCTAGCAGCCTTCAATTATTAAGCTACCATTACCCAACAGAAACAATAGAAATTAAATTATTAAACATAATGTATTCATAAAGCTACAATCAGTAGAACCTCAAATGTTTTCAGGAATAACTGTTAGAATAGGAAGAGCTTTCTTTAAGTTAACGGGCCATCTCTAACAATGTGATCCTCCACCCTAACAACAGTACCATAACTAAATGAGTACACAAGGCGTCATAACTTCTATATCAAGTAACAGGTTTCCCAATAGGCTAGTTCTGATTTGACTTAATATTATTAAGGACTTCTGTTCTGCAATACAATGGTAGAGCAGAATGTTAAAGCGATTTTAGATTTTACTTGTATGATGGCCATGATTTTATGTGCCCCATTAAAAATCTAGTCTAACTTATCCATAAAATATCTTAAACTATTTTAAAGATTCATCTCCATATTACAAAAGTACAACATCAGTTATATAATCTCTCTTTTTCCCAAGCAAGCATATATATAATCTTTCAAATCAAAATACTGAGAAGTTATCATTCTAAAATAAAACTGCTTACCATGATACCACCATTTTGTTTTCTTTGGATTCTTGTTACATGTTCGAACATAAAAAGAATTATCTGGTGGTCGTCTCTGAAACCAAAAAGAATTTAAATAGATAAGAAGTTGTAAAACAGGAAAACATGAGGGGGAGATAGTTTTAATAAAAGCTCTAGCAAAAATATTACAGAATGCATAAGAAACAAAATAAATGCAGATGTCATAACTGAAAAAATAATATATTCCAGGCAATGTAACCTCTTGACACTGAACTTGTTAAAAAAAAAAAAAAAGGTGTGCATATGTGGTTTGGGTTAGGTTCCAATGGGATTACTAGACAATGACTATCAACCTAAAGTGGCAGCATTATGTTGTAAAGAATTTTGGTTTCATTTATCTTACCTCCCTAGAAATAATTTAATAATTACTTTTGTGAGCTAATCAAAACTCTACCTAACTAGGTTTGTCTGAGAAACCCTAGCAACTTATAATCCTCCACAAGGGATTATTGTTTTCCTGTAAACAAGTATCATCAAGGAGAGACCAAAGGATTCGGTTTCCAAAATGTATGTAAGAGGCAAAGGGGGGAAAAGACACATTAGCATTTCTGCAATACATACGCCCTGACTAGAACAATATTAGAAGCATACGGCAGCTCTGCAAGGAGTTACATCAGAAATAGCTGTAACTACAACTAACAACACTGAAGACAGGTTATGAAAGAATTTTCTTGAAAACTGTTGGATGTTGATCAGACACAAGAAATATGTGCCTCTCTACAAAGATTTGGAAACATGTCAAATTTGTATTAACGCCACTGAGGGCAGGTTAGTAGATAATATGATAGGTCCAACCAAATAGCAATGGTGAACAGGACTACCTAGGTAGCAGGAAGGAAAACTGACAGTCCACTTGGCACTTCCTAAAATTCATGTACATAACTATGATCTAACTCTTATGAGATAATAATAACAGTCATTTAACAGAAAGGAAGAGAAGAACATAAGACACTAAACAACTATACCAAGATTACCCTGTTTATACAGTTAGAGAAAATTCCTGAAAAATTATCATGAAATTATATGTCTACTTTAAAGAATAGATGATCTGCTATTGTTTGTCCTGTAAAGTCATAACCTGTGTTCATGTGGAATAAACTGCTACTACTGTAACAAACAATAAACTCATCTATTTATCAGAACCCAATCTTCAAAAAACAAGTTTCTTTTTGTGAAAAAAGAAACTGGAACGAAAGAGTTATGACTAAAAAATGCCTACAGTTAAATTAAAATTTGTATTCAGGGAGTTGACTACTCTCTGAATACAACGGAAAGTGAAACTCACGGAACCATGTCCACCACAGAATAAAATTCACCTGTTTTAATAGAACAGCTTTCGGCGAATATTTAAAAGACTTTTTAAAGCCTATTTGGTGCTAGATTCCCCTCAGTGCCAAAACACGTTTCCTCTTCTTCTTAGTAATCTAGTACTTAGCACAGTAACAACAGCACATAGCAGGTACTTAATAATGTCTGAATTTTATCATTTTCCACAAAACTAATGCTGCCAGAATTCTGACTTCTAGATTATTGTTTTGGTTGAATAAATTATAATTACATTTATATTATATAATATAGTTTATCAATAATTTAAATGGAATGATTAGTCTTATACCAACTACGCAAGAAACACTAACAGCAGACAACTAGAATGTGAGGGGAAAGATGAGGGTTAGAAAAGGATGAAGGAGTTAGAGAACGTAATAATTTTCTAGCTTTTAACAGGAAATCATTACCTTTAAATGTAAACAAAGCTAGTAATCAAAAGGCACATGTAAGGGCTATGCGCAGACACCACTCGTGTTAATCTTAACTTCTCTTATTAAACCCTAGAGTTACTGCCTCATCTTTCTATAGACATTAAGAGAAGCCCCTTGATTGGAAACTGCTCTGTGCCACACCTGCAGGTTCAGAGCCTGTATGTGCGGTGGAGGTGGAGATAGAGGAGAAAACATGGAAGCAATAAATGAATGAAACTTGTTTCCAAGCCTTTGGGATTAACAAAAGCACAAGTGTGGCCTAAAATGCAGCTCAGAAAAGCTAACAACAGGGAGGAAACTCAAGTTAACAGGTGATACTAACGTTAGATAACATGTACTCTATTTCATCTATTCTAAGATGTACATTTTTTTCTTAATATTCCTAAATGGGGATACATGTGTTTCAACTAATGGTGTATCACAGTTTAACTGCCAGAAGTTTCATTCTTCCTCTTGTACATAACATTGCATATTAAGGGCTCTTATGCTACAGTTAAAAAATACATATACAATTTAACCCATTATTTCCCATTCTTATTTGAACAAAAAAATTTTCTTTTAAACCTAACACCAAGAAACCTCTTATGGAACTAACACTCCAAGAAACTTACTTTGCAAACAAGTGGCTTAGAGTGTTTCAAAATCTAGATAACCTACCATTTAAAAATGAAATACTATCTAAATGTTTTCTAAATATTAATTTAATAAAAATGACAGTTGAATTTGGAGAAGAAAAAAAACCTGCTAAAATAAATGAATAACCCCACAGCTCCCTAATCTCTAAGGTAAATTCGGTTTTTCCTTTAAAGAGAATACAAAAGGAAACCCCCATGGAGAAGAGATGCTTTAAAACCTCTCAAGCAGGAATGACAAGACACTAACCCTCAAGCAGGAATGACAAGAGGGCCAGAAACACAGAGAGGATTTAGATACTTTAAAAGGGTATTCTAAATTTAACTCACATGGTTTTTCTTTCTGGTCTTTTCCTCCCTTTCTCCATCAGACACAGAATCTGTAGATTAGTAAAGGAGAATAAGAGGAAAAGTCCTGAAAATTCTACTGGTAATCTAGTCCTCCTTCTACCTAGGCTTTATGATAGGAGAGCTCTGGTTCCTGGGAAATCCCCTAAAAGAGACTGATAGGGTGGAAGCCAGCAGAGGGGAGAAGGGAGCCATAATGCTTATTCCTGGGTCTTTCCACTGTGAAATCTAGAAACAATAATTTCTTGTACACTTTTGCCCTGTGCATGCTTACAGAAATAAAATTCAGATTATTTAAGAACATCTGCAGAAATTTCCTGTTTAAGAAATATGAAACAATGTCTGACTTCTATTATCAAATTATTTGCCAATCTATTACTAAAACGTTCCCTATAACTTCATAATAGAAAGCATTAAGTCTCTTCTTCAAATAAATTATATATTAAAATAGCTTCTCTACCCAAACTAAAAGAAGAACTATACCTGGAATAATTCTGAAAAGTCCTACCTTTTCTTTGCAGCTGGAAAGCATGCTAATAATGCTAAGACAAACTGATTGGACTGAGAGCGCTGGGGACCAGTCTTCTGTTAGAATGGATAAACAGATATGACCATTGCTATAAACATGAGGATGAACAGGAATATTTTCACCAGTAAACATGACCTAAGAAAGAACAAAATTCCATTAATACTCAAATATTCTATGTTACCGAAAAATAAAATATTCTCCAGGTAAGTTAATATTTTAAAAACCAAATTAAAAACAAATAAAATCAATGCCAGGAACAAGATAAACAACTGCTTTATTCTTATCAATTCAATAAGTACTGGTTTCACTACTATGAATGACCATGTCGTAGGAAAAGAATCCAGATTACCTATTTTATATTTCAGATATTTTTCACAAATTCCTTTTAAAATTTTCTAAATTACCATGTATTTTTAGACTAGTGAAAGACAACTATATTTACAAGAATGGTTTTTCAAACTACTCATTGTTCTCTGCATACACAAATCAAATACACTAAAATTTCAAACGAAAGTATTCAACTTTAGGACAGTATGAATTACATGCCATAGGAACACCACTTCCACCTATAACAATGTTATTACCCAAGGTGTTATATGCAAAAGGAAATGACTGCTACATCTTCCACCTCCTCTAAATTCACACTTGCATTTATGATGGGCACAAACTGCCACTTACTAATCAGCAAATATCTATGTGCTTATAGATGAAAAAACAAAGCTTGAATGAATCTCCCAATTACTTGCTGTTTTGTCTCTGCCTTTTCTTTTACTCAGTTCTTCTACGTTTTCCCCTTTCTCCATGTTGCCTCAGCACTGATTTGAAAGGTAGTATTTCCTTCCTTTGCCCTAATAATTCAATGTCTTAATAATACTGTTTCTTAAACATATCTACCTAAGCATCTGAATAGGCAGGAGAGTAAATTCATACATCCTGAGGAATCTGTACGCATAGCCCATAATAGGTCAAAGTAAAAGTCTCATATTTAAGAATGCTTAGATATATGTTAGTTCATAATAAATTATTTATTTTGATATAAAAATTAATCTGTCAATCTTTTAAGTGAATTTTATACTGCAGTATAATATATAATTTTTATTGTTGCTTAGGAGTAATTCCTATTTCCTGATCTGGCCCTTAAAAAAAAAGAAAATCACCTGGAGAGCTGGTTAAAAATACAAATTCAAGAGCCCCACTTTCCCAGATTCTGATTCACTAGGTATGATGGCATTTTTATAAAACTCATCAAATATAAACCAATAGTTCCCAAACTAGGCTTACAGTAAGTATATCTCAGCCCTGCAAATTACCTCATACTCAGATATAGCGGAATCTTAGTAAGGAGAAACCCTACCTTAAGTGATGACAAACTGATGAAATATATTGCTCTAGGACTAAGCCCTCTTTTTTCCTTTATAGAGCAGAAGACAGCCAGTGAAATAAGGGTGGCCATATTTTAATATGTGATATGCTATGGGAAATTACCATAAGCTAGGTTTTGCTTTTATTTTTAAATTTCTACCTACATATCTGGTTTTATTACAATTTTACAAATATTTACATTAACAAAGAAAGCACTCTTTCATAGAAGTAGGAATTCTCAAATATACTGCTAACATATGGGCCTCATTTCCTTGGCTGAAGCTAATATAAGACAGGAAGAGCAATTTTTTCTCAAAGGAATGACTTCATATACTTGTGTTTCTTTCTTTCTTTTTTTTTTTCTTTAAATTTTGGTGATCCACCCTCCATTCCCATGAAAAGAGAGCTAAAGTAAAGTTGAAAATTAAAAGTAAAGTCTTAAAACAAGAGATATCAAGTGATTTGTCCTGCCCAATTGTAGAAGACCCCCTGAAAGACTTGGGCACAGCTCTGTTTGAAGTATCATTTATCTCAATTATATCTATCAGAATTAGTGCCTTTTTCAAAATGTGCTGCTCTGCAAAGGGAAATGACTGCTTAAAGCTCTTGCAGCTCCATGAGTCCATCCACAATTATTTTAAAATTAATTTTTTAATAAATGTGAACTACAGTTTATTATATTATATGCATTTGATATTCCCACAATGTGTTGTGGATGTCTAGAGTGGGAGTTTACAAATCTCACAGGATATGCATCTGCTTTGGGGTGTTCTTTTTTTTTTTTTTTTTTTGCGGTACGCGGGCCTCTCACTGTTGTGGCCTCTCCCGTTGCGGAGCACAGGCTCCAGAAGCGCAGGCTCAGCGGCCATGGCTGCCGCTCCACGGCACGTGGGATCCTCTCGGACCGGGGCACGAACCCGTATCCCCTGCATCGGCAGGCGGACTCTCAACCACTGCGCCACCAGGGAAGCCCTGGGGTGTTCATTCTGCCACAAAATGCCATTTGACTAATAGGATATTTTCATGAAGAACACAGCAGTGCCCATTACTCCCTGGCCACAATTATTTTTAAAGGCTATTTCTTTTCCAGTAAGGTCTTTTTGAAAACAAGTCATGTAGAACAGTGCTCTGGTACCAAAAAAGTAAGAACTGCCAAGTTATTTCCTTTGGCACAAATGAAGCAATGTATCAACAACCATCAAGGAAAATACACAGACAGCCAACCAAAAGGTTATCACGAGATGCTTTGACTAGCCAATTCACAAAGCAGAAGGAAAGCAGTATTCTTTTTGGAGAGAAATGATTATAAACTAAATCACTCGGTCTGAGAGCCAAGAAGTATGCATGAATCAAAAGTAAAGGAGGAGAGAAGAGAAAGAAAGGGGATGGGGAGCAGTGGAAGACACCTATGGCACAAGCAGCAGACATTCTATAAGCAGAGAAGAGAGCCAGAAATCAAGGAGAAAGAAACAGTTTTGAAGTTTGAGGGGACTGAAATAAAAATAAATTAGACCTTACTAATACTTAAAATAAATTAGATCTTAATAATGCTTAAAAAAAAAAAAAAAGCAGGGGCTTTTAAACCTGCTGCATTCAGGGCAAATTCAACAAGCCTAAAACTTCTAGCAACCAAAAACAGGGGAACTAACTTGTTGTACATGGTACAGGTAACCCCTAGAACCCAACCTGGCAGATAGAGAATTTTAGAAGTTTGTCTAAACATGGACAGGCTCCATCCAGGATTTCCTGAATTCCATTCAGGAATTCAGATGAATTCCTGAAATATAAGAAAAAACTTTTTTCAACAGTTTATTCACGTAAAAGACTGGTAAGTAGTCTGCACAGACAGTTTTGATGCAAACTTTGCTATTCTGGTTCTCTGCATGTGACAGAAGAGTAACCAACGCTGAATTTCTTCAAGACTACACTCTTTTTAAAAAAATAATAAATTTATTTATTTCTTTTTGGCTGTGTTGGGTCTTTGTTGCCGCACGCAGGCTTTCTCTAGTTGCAGCAAGCCAGGGCTATTCTTTGTTGTGGTGTGTGGGCTTCTCGTTGAGGTGGCTTCTCTTGTTGCGGAGCACGGGGCTTCAGTAGTTGTGGCACGCGGGCTCAGTAGCTGTGTCTCGTGGGTTCTAGAATGCAGGCTCAGTAGTTGTGGCGCACGGGCTTAGTTGCTCCACGGCATGTGGGGTCTTCCTAGACCAGGGCTCGAACCCGTGTCCCCTGCATCGGCAGGCAGATTCTTAACCACTGCGCCACCAGGGGAGTCCCAAGACCACACTCGTAACTATCCTTGTTTATTTAATATGCAGTACAAGCCAGAGGAGGGAATGCACATTTCACGTTTTTTAATACAGCCAAGTAGGCTCTGAAAACTTAAAAGACTTTAAGCTGTTTCCAGAGTTCAAAAACCTTTCTGGGGGGGAATCGCAAATAGCTGATAAACTATCTAAAACAGATATGACAATATAACTGAGTACGATGAATTTGAAACCAAAGGGAATAATTTTGCTAATTAATTTTTTAAACAATTTATTCAGATTCAAAGTAGTCACATAGATTGAACAGCGACCGGAGACTGCACACATTCCCCACTGCATAAACCATACTGAGTAAAATGGAATTACAGGTTTTTAATAACAAGCTATTAAATGGAAAAAAAGTCACAATTTTAGAAAGGATGTTAAATCTAATGCATGTGAACCACATCTGAAGTTCTGAGTCTGCATTAGAAGAAGTCCTCATGTGTCTGTGAATTTCCAAATATCCCCCACCAGTGTGGCTCAAATTCAGGAGCCCGTGAGATGGGAGAAAGAACTCTGCTCAGGATCCCTATGATTTTGGAGGTAAGTTCGCACATCCCACATCCAACCTAAAATTTTAAGCAAGCCAACCTCTGGGCAACCTTTGGGTACTAAAAAATCTAAACTGAAAGCCACCAACAGTAACAATATAAAGGATGGATATTAGCTAACTGTTTCTAACGTGAAATTCATGGTAATCATACCTGAGGGCTTCCAAAGCCTTCAGGCTCAATACTGTATGACCTCACAGTATTGAGATCTTACCACAATGAAGGCATACTAATGTGTTCAGACTAGTGCTCTGGAAGTGATGAGAAAGTCAGACACCTAACATGGTGTATCAAGCTAGGTGAAAATACAATATACACAGAATGAGCAATACAAAACAGGCTATAATTATAAAGCCAATCTACAATATAGATACCAAGGTTTCTACAGGGACAATATGAGGGGATGTTTTCTCTGATTAAAATTGTCAGTAGATGACAATATTTAAAGGGCAACTATAAAAACTGAACATACAAGCAGAGAGTTTAATAAACTAAATCAAATATCTAATTATGAATAATATATATGACATAGGTAGTCTAGCATAAATGAATGATAAATATTTGACAAAAGTGACTGGGGATAAGAATTTTAGCACAGTTTTCAATTCAGTTCTCCCCTTTTAGTCATCTAATATGTATCAGCAGCATGAATATTGATAGCTTTCCCAAATCAGGGAGAATCAGACCACGAGCAAAAGGATGAGGACACTATGAATATAAGTTCTGGATCTCTGCAACAAGGGAATTTGAAGCAACACAACAAAAGGGTTCGTGTTAAAGGGGCATGAATAGGAGGGGGAATAGGAGTGAGGGGAAAGTGATTACTCTTTTGCCCCAGTGTTTCTAAAGCTTTATGATCAAGGCAAGTATATTTTTAGCATCTTTAAAGTAAGTCCAACATATTGCCACCTTCCACAACCTCCACTGCTACCCTTCTGGTACAAATCACCATCACCCCTCACCCGGATCACTGCAATAGGGGTACCCTTGTGCCTCCAGAAGTCAATGTGCCACATAACAGCCAAGTTTCTCCTTTTAACTTTAAGCAGGAGCCTGTCGTTCCTCTGCTCAGCATCTTCAAGGGCTTCCTACCTCATTGAGAGTAAAAGTCAAAATTCTTACGATGGGCTATAAATGTCCTATCCAATTTCTGATGGACCTTCCAGCCCCAATTCTCTCTCTGACCTAGGCCCTACTCTCCTCTTCTTGATTATACAACACTCCAGGGACCCACCTGGCATGCTCCAGATTCAGGACCATTGCATTTTGTCTTCACCTGCCCTTTCTCTCACCCCTTTGATGTGGCTTATGCACTCACCTCTTTCAGATCTCTGCCCCAATGTCACCTTCTCATGAAATCTTTCCTGATCACTCTACCCAATGCTGCAACACCCTGACTCCTCTTTTCTACGTTTTTTCACCATCTTCCATACTTTATATATTTTGCTTTTTGTTTACTGTCCTTCTCTTTCTACAAGAATGCAAACTCCACATAAGGAGGGTTTTTGGAGGGCCACTTTGTTCACCACAGAATTGCCAGCACCTAGGAAAGTGTTTGTCTTATGATACATGCTCAGTAAATACTTACAGAATGAATGAATAAATGTCTATCTCTCCAAATACTAAACAGATTATCGGCTTTTTGAAGTCAGGCCCAATTCCTTTTTAATTTCTGTGCTCTCTGCCATCTCTAAAGTACACAGTTCATGCTCAATACATGTTAAATTAACCAACCATTTACCTGTATCCTAGCATAAGGAAACAGAATACACTATATAGAAAGAACTTTATTTTCTGTATGGCTGTTGGTAAGTGCACATTACTAGAAAACAGTGATGAAAAGGTACTTCATCTCTGCTCCCATTTTAACTGAGAAAGTTTTTTGTTCCTGTTATTGTTTCTTTTAAAGCAAATGATTGGGCCAAACACCGTGTTTTACATAGGTAGCCTTTTCACTGTAAAGTGAGATACATGTGAAATTAATTATAACTAGTAGAAGAAAATAACACAGCCTATAAATTTTATGTATAGTCTTACAGATCTCATTTACAGGCAAAGATCTCACTGACACAAAAGTAATAATTTCACAATGAGATGTTTATTCTACGGATATGTCCTCAAATTCTACTCTTGTAAGTAGTGGTAAATTTAGTACTGCTTATTGCATAGGAAAATGAAAGACTAATTACCTAACAAGAGCCAATGCTTCCACATCTGAACAAATAAAATCTTTGGGGAATGGGGAATTTTACTGCCCTTATCCAGAGCAATGCAATGGACCTTTGGAAAGTGTTAGTTATCAGAAAAATCTTGAAATCTATATGTACATCAAGCTTTGATTACTGGACATGTTATAATTATTTTATAATCATACAGATGATGTGATTAATAGAATTTTAAAATAATTTAAAAGTATTACTGGACTCAGAGTGGTCTGTTATTTTCTCAATCATGGATATTAGAATATTTTATATATATATAAATATAAATATAAATTAACTGATGTTAAAAGGGAATCCTCATATTCCAAAAGATTGGGAACAACCGCCCTAGGGTTTCCACATCATTCTACGTGTAATCTTTCACTTTCAGAGATAACATTACTTAATGGTTACATTAACAAAGTATGACGCAAGTATTACTACACAGTAGAAGGCATGGAGGTAATGTGTGGCTAAAATGCTTCAGGTCAGACTCAACCATAAACGGACTGGACTGCTAAGCTTGATTTGACTCCACAGGAAATAAGAACCATCACAGGATTTACCAAGAAGGGTGGGGATGGTGGTGATGGATGTATGTGTGAAAACCAATGAGGTAACTGCACCTTCAAATAAACCTAACAGCACTGTGAAAGGACGGCTAGGAGTGGAAACAACTAGAGGCTATTTTGTAATAGTCCAGATAAAAGCTGAACACTTGGACCACACAGCGCTGACGATAAGGTAAGAAAAATGGTGGACTGCCTTAAGTCTGTGAAAGGATCTGAAAAACTGCATTTAAGAGTGAGGGAAAGGAAATAAATTTAACATGAGAAGATAGGTGGACAGAAACCCAAGAAAAAATTCTTTTTTTATTTTATTTTGTTATTAGAAAAAACTGAGTTTAGCTGTGTTAAATTTGGACATCTGGAGGTGTTCAAGTAGAGATATCCAACAAGGGTGTGAAATTAAACCTCAGAAAGAGATTGTACACAGAGTTGGAGATCTGGGAGTCAGTGGCTTAAGATGGTTAAAGACTTTAAAAAGTGAGAAGAAAAAGGGAGCGCTGAATAAAGAACCTGGAGGACGGGACTTCCCTGGTGGTCCGGTGGTTAAGAATCCGCCTTCCAACGCAGGGGACACGGGTTCGATCCCTGGTTGGGAACTAAGATCCCACATGCTGTGGGGCAACTAAGTCCACGTGCCGCAGCTACTGAGTCCACACTCGTCACAACTAGAGAGAAGGCCACATGCTGCAACGAAGAGCCCACATGCCACAACTAAGACCCGACGTAGCCAAAGATAAATAAATAATTAATTTTTAAAATAATAATAATAATGTCAAAAAAAAAAGAACCTGGAGGACACCAAAATCAGATCAGCAAGCAGGAGTAAAACCAGGGAAGGAGGATAAAAGGAATATGAGATAAGATGATAGAATTTATTACAATGGTTCTTACGGAAAAATTAAAGATGGAATTCAACTGATGGTTAAGTTTGATATTTGATTTAGAATTAAAAACTGAGAGTTTAGAGAACACTTTTCACTTGGTTTCATGTTTACAGAAATATTATTTCCCTCTGATGAAAAATTTGTGAGTTCCCAGAGTAAGCCTTCTCCAATAGTCCCCTAGGCAAAGTTTCTGAGCTGGTGAGTGTATTCTTCCCTCACATACCTTCAACGAACTTAGGTTGAAGGTGACAAGTGGATACCTCACTGGTTCAAGCAATAACAGTAAGATGATGCTGATAAGCTGAAAGCCAACAACAGAAAATGAAGATCATTTTCTGGAAAGAAGGAATACATCTGCTTTGGTTTTTGATTACAGTCTACACATGGTTATTATAGAAGCCTAGAGGTCATGACAATACATACGTCTTTGCCTTATTTTTATGATAAAGATAAAAAGGAGCCCCCAACCTCTTAATTTTCTGCTCACATGGAAACTTTAGAACTCAAGGAGTCCGTTTCCATTTAATTCTATGCCTTAAAACAATCATCTCTTTATTTATAGCACAATACAATAACTGACTTCCATCTATACTCTTACATGGCTAAGAGAATTGATTAAGCTGTTTGGTATATTCTATTTAAAGTAGCAATGAAATATGATTTTCCTCAAAAATAGCGTATTTTAGCACCTCACATGTTGAATTTCAAGTTATTTGGGAAATTTCACTATCCACAACACCTCATTACCTAGCAATGCTACACAGAGTTGGGCACCTGTCTTATCATTTTGCTACTAGTAATTCATTACCCATCTTACCAAGCCAGAAATCTGGAATTCATCCTAGAGTCTCCTTTTCTCTAACTTCCAAGGATTAATCATTCACCACAGTTAAGCAGCTCTCAAAATTTTTTCTCTACCCCCATTATCCCTTGTCCAAGTTTTAAGACATTAACTGAATTGACTCTGCCTCAAATTATAATGATCAGATTTGGGGCTGAGGTCTAGATATTTAACATCTTGTAATAATATATTCTGCCCGTGCAATACTAAAAGGCTGCAAAGACAGCATGCCAATGCGAAATCAAAGACGTGCTCCTTCCCAAAAAGCACCTGCCTCTTAACGATGTCATTCTATCATCATCTTATCTAGGAATACATGCCTCCAGTTATTCCAAATGCTAAGTTCTCCCACAACCCATGGGCCTGTGTTAGATTTCCATCCCTTTTTTCTGCTTAACATGAATGGATAAGAAACAGTCTTAAGTTTCCAGAAGCACAAAAGCAGCAAAGCCCTAATCTTAATAAGGTAAAATGTTCATATGATCTTGATTATATTATAAATAAGATAAAGGAACAAATCTATTCACATAATTATAATGAATTTCTTTTATAAGTTTTTACTTAGTCAAAAATCGCTAATTTAGCTATAATCCAAAAATACAATAAAAATTTAAAAAGCAAAACATTTTGTTACCTGAGGAGAGTCAAAAGGATATCGACTACTAAACTTAAATAGAAGTTGAAATTTTTCCCCTTCATATAAGGTACCTGGTGCACCTTCCATATCTACAATCCACCTAGAATAGAAAAAAAAAAAATTAAACTTCAGTTATAAAGGATTGGGGTGAGAAGGAGAAAAGAGAACACCGAGTATTCCTCTATGCCAGGCACTGGGACGAGAGTCATTCGTGTATAACAACACACTTCGTCCTCCCAACAATTCCAGGAGTAGGTATTTATACCCCTGGCCCTGTTTCCTTCTCTGACACTCCAGTTAAAGAGCCAGATCACGGTGAGACAGCTAACAAAGGACAGAGCCAAATTTTAACCCAGGTCCGGAAAAAACAACAAAATAAAACCCAGCTTAGGTGTGCTGACACCAAAGCCCGCACTCTTCCTATTCAATTTATGCTACCTTATTTTTTCAGACTATCTTTACAATTATGGAAAAGATTTTATAGATAACATCAAACTAATCAATTGCCTTTCTGATATCAATTATTTTAGAAGCTAAGAGAGAAATCAGTATCAGCAATGACTACAGGAGTGTAGCTATCAGACCAATTTTCTCATCGGCATTCTAGAGAAGGCTAAACAGGAAAAAGGAAGCTAACTTGACGTCGGTACACTTACTCTGATAGCTAGTTAAGGCTCTAGAAGGCCCTTCCTTTGTCTCTCATTATGTTTCAATTGTTTAATAAAACCCCAAATAGATTTCTATGGCATCTATGTAAGCTTACTTTGTTTTCATATATAACAATCATGAATATAAATCTGTTTATAATTATATTCTTATAACAAGAACTATCTTTTGTTCTTTAAAAAAAAAAAGTGTGGGTAGAGGAATAGAGATTATTATGACAAAGATGATGGGGCAGAATTTAGAAGCAAAATGAGTTCCTAATTATATCCATGCCACTTATAATTATTGTATACCTGGTCAATTCCTGTAATCTTATACTTTTCAGGCATAAAAACTTATTATTTTAAATACAGGGAAACAAAAGGAAGATTGAGGATATACTGTTGGGGTTCTGTTGAGCACCTCACATATTATGGACTTAGAAATATGTAAAATAATAAATGTGCCTACTCTCTGAAAGCAATCACGCTGGAACACATATAAACCCTTAAGAACATGGCCATTCATTTTCACAATGCACGCTAAATACCTTATATGGTAATAAAAGATGCAACCACAGACCCAAGAGGCAATATTTTACAGTAAAATTAGACAGATCTGTCCCTTAATTAGCTGTGGGGCCCTAAGTAAGCTGTTTTACCTCTCCTGTTTTAACTACTGCAATTGTAAAATAGGTATTTTTAAAAATTAACTGCTAGAGTTAAAAATAAAGTCACCTCGAAGTGTTGTTGGAAAGATACATCACGTTATATATGCAAAAAACCTAGTACATTCCTGACATCAGAACCAGTACACAGTAAATAAAATATAATGCAAAAGCTGCATTAAAAAAACAAAAACAAAAAACCTATTCTCTTTAAAACTAGGTCCTTCCTCCTAATCAAACGTATAAGCTTTTGCACAGCACAGGAAACCATCAACAAAATGAAAAGACAACCTACAAACTGGGAGAAAATATTTGCAAACAATGCGATGGACGAGGGCTTAATTTCCAAAATATACAAACAGCTTATACAACTAAATATCAAAAAAAAAACAACCCAATCAAAAAATAAGCAGAAGACCTAAACAGACATTTCTCCAAAGAAGATATACAGATGGCCAACAGGCACATGAAAAGATGCTCCAAATCGCCAATTATCAGAGGAATACAAATCAAAATTACAATGAGGTATCACCTCACACAAGTCAGAATGGCCATCATCAAAAAGCCTACAAATAATAAATGCTGGAGAGGGTGTGGAGAAAAGGGAACTCTGCTACACTGTTGGTGGGAATGTAAATTGGTGCAGCCGCTAAGGAAAACAGTATGGAGGTTCCTTAAAAAACTAAAAATAGAATTACCATATGATCCAGAAATCTCACTCCTGGGCATATACCCAGACAAAACTATAATTCAAACTATAGTTCATATTTATGAACTATATATGTTCATAGCACTGTTCACAACAGCCAAACATGGAAACAACTTAAATGTCCATTGACAGATGAATGGATAAAGATGTGGTACATATACACAATGGAATACTACTGAGCCATAAAAAACAACGAAATAAGGCCATTTGCAGCAACATGGATGCAACTAGAGATTATCATACTAAGTAAGTCAGAAAGAGAAAGACAAATACCATATGGTATCACTTACATGTGGAATGTAAACTATGGCACAAATGAACCTATCTACAAAACAGAAACAGACTCATAGAGAACAGACTTGTGGTTGCCAAGGGGGAAGGGGGAGAGAGAGGGATGGACTGGGAGTTTGGGGTTGGTAGATGCAAACTATTACATTTAGAATGGATAAACAACAAGGTCCTAATGTATAGCACAGGGAACTACATTCAATATCTTGTGATAAACCATAACGGAAAAGAATATAAAAAAAAGAATGTATATCTGTGTATAACTGAGTCACTCTGCTGTACAGCAGAGATAGGTACAAAATTGTAAATCTACTATACTTCAAAATATATATATATATAAAACCAAAAACAAAAAGATGTACATATATACAATGGAATATTACTCAGCTACGAAGAAGAATGAAATATTGCCATTTGCAGCAACATGGATGGACCTAAAAATTATCATAGTGAGTGAAGTAAGTCAGACAGAGAAAGACAAATATTATATGATACTTCTCATATGTGGAATCTAAAAAAATAATACAAATCAACTTACTTACAAAACAGAAACAGACTCACAGACATAAGAAACAAACTTATGGTTACCAAAGGGGAAAGGGGAGGGGAAGGGATAAATTAGGAGTATGGGATTAATAGATACACACCACTATATATCAAATAGATAAACAACAAGGATTTACTGTGTATAATAGCACAGGGACCTATATTCAGTATCTTATAACCTATAATGGAAAAGAATCTGAAGCTGTACACCTGAAACTAACACAACATTGTAAATCAACTAAAGTTAAATTTAAAACAAACAAACAGGGACTTCCCTGGTGGTCCAGTGGTTAAGACTCCATGCTTCCACTGCAGGGGGCACAGGTTCGATCCCTGGTCAGGGAAGTAAGATCCCGCATGCCACATGATGCAGCCAAAAAACAAACCAACAACAACAAAAAAACCCCCACCACCAACCAAAAAAACCCCCACCAAACTAGGTCCTTCCTAGCCATGAACATTCCTTTTCAGCCCCACCGCCCACTCCCACCTACTATGCTGGGACAGTCCAAGAAAAAATCACAGGACTTCTCGGTGCCCTTTCGTTCTGTTTATAAGGCAATTCTTAGGACACATAATATACCATAAATTGACATGTGACCTATCCAAGCATAGCTCTTAAGATCTTAAAGACACCTTGCAATATATGGGTGAGATAGGTCAAAGGAGGCATACTTCTCAACATCATGCAGGATAATTTAAAACAACGTTTTCCTAATTTAAAAAGTAACATATGTTCACTACAGAAAATTTACATAAGCATAAATAAAACAAAAATCACCCAAAGATAATCACTGTTAAAGTTTTTAGGGTACATTTCACTCTAGTCATTTTGCAGTTTCTATATCAATGGACTCCAAGTCCAGTAGAGCTGCATTAGGTGTACACTTAAATTACATTACATTCAAATCATCAATGTTCACAATTCCAGTCACAAGCACACACGCCCCAGAGTAAGGATGATGAGAGAAGTCTCACTTCTTAACCTCCTGTGAATATCCATTGTTCTGTGATTCTAATGTTTAAAACAGGTATTTTTCACACATTCATGGCTCCTAATCAAAGAAACAGCCATCTACGCCTCTCTGAAGGAAGAACTAGCTTTGTTGGATATATTAATACAGGATATATACCAATACAGCCTCTCTCAAGGGATGTTCAAAGGCAATTATGACTACACAAAATTTCTGCCTTACACGATATGATGTCTGTGGACTGTAACTCAAGGGGTGCCATTTTACTTTACTACACTGAGAAACCATTTCCCAACTTAATTAGTTCTAAGTCAATCTTTCTGTATCTCTGTTCCTTCCTTAGGACAGCGTATAGGTTATTAGGTGAAAGGATATGATACGCATTATTTTTTAAGGTCTACATGCTACCAAACTGTCTTCCAAAAAGCTTAACGTGCTTTCATCATCTTCGTTTACCCATATACCCCATCCCATATAATCCCACTTAAACAACAATTTTTTTTTTCTTTATTTTGGCCACACTGCACGGCTTGCAGGAGTTTAGTTCCCAGACCAGGGACTGAACCTGGGATGTGGTGGTGAGAGTGCCGAGTCCTAACCACTGGACTGGCAGGGAATTCCCCGAGTAATAAATAATTTTTTCAAAATAGGTCAGTAGTTACACCAAAACATTGCTTTTTTGCCCTATCTCTGATTGCTCTGATGTCTATCTTTTGCTTCAGCTTCTGCCGTGGCCTGATTAAAGAAACTAAAGAACTGAATAGGAAAAAGTATATATACAATAGTATTTTAAAATCAGTGTTTATTTCCTGTTAACTATATGCATCTCTTTCAACTAGATTAATATTTGGTTTGGATTTTCCTGGTGGCGCAGTGGTTAAGAATCCGCCTGCTAATGCAGGAGACACGGGTTCAAGCCCTGGTCCAGGAAGATCCCACATGCCACGGAGCAACTAAGCCCCGTGCATCATAACTACTCAGCCCACAAGCCACAAGTACTGAAGCCCGCATGTCTGGAGCCCATGCTCTGCAACAAAGATAAGCCACCGCAATGAGAAGCCCGCGCACCGCAACGTAGAGTAGCCCCCACTCACCGCAACTAGAGAAAGCCCGGTGCAGCAACGGAGACCCAATGCAGCCAAAAATAAACTTATTAAAAAAAAATTTTGATTTGTAGTTCATCCACTTTGGAGATAATGCTTCAGTGGAAGGGGAGTCCTAAACACTAGACTGCTAGGGAATTCCCAAGATCTAATTTTTATAAGTCTATTTTCATATCCTGGAAGATAGTCCAAAGATAATAAAACTTTTGTGGTTCATTTACAGTAAATTATTTTAAAAGAAAAATTCTTGCCTGACAAACATCTCTAAGTGACAGGTTTATTCTGTAGCAAAGATGCTGTTTATTTTGGTAGTTACACTTTCGGCTGCATTGGGTCTTCATTGCTGCCGTGAGCAGGGCTACTCTTTGTTGTGGAGCACAGGCTCTAGGCACTCGGGCTTCAGTAGTTGTGGCACGTGGTTTCAGTAGTTGTGGCGCATGGGCTTACTTGCTCCTCGGTATGTGGGATCTTCCCGGACCAGGGCTCGAACCCGTGTCCCCCGCACTGGCAGGCAGATTCTTAACCACGGCACCACCAGGGAAGTCCCAGTAGTTATAATTTGTGGTAGAAATATCTATACAAATATTTCAATTTTAAAAACGTAAGATGGTCCTTTAACTTTTTATAAATCATTGTGTTGTGTAGTTCCTCCCCACCCCCAAAAAAATAAAGGTTGAAAGTGGAAACGATTGGTACCTACTTCCTTGAAAACTATAGGGCTAGCTCTTATAGGATATTCTGAGGCAGGTTAACAAAGGTAAAGAGGAAAAAGATGAAAATGGAGTATAATCCACCTGTTTAATGATATAGAACAAAAAACAGTCACTTGTTTAATCATATAGAACAAATGCTTTATACTCTAAATGTGTGCTCCATTTTAAATTCTGTTTGAGATAAATGAAAAGTCAATCGAGAGCCATGAAAAGACATGGAAGAACCTTAAATGAATATTACTAAGTGAAAGAAGCCAGTCTGAAAAGGTTACACACTGTGTGATTCTAACTATATGACACTCTGGAAAAGGGAAAACTATGGAGACAGTAAAAAGATCAGTGGTTGCTGGGAGGGGACAGAAGGATGAATAGATGAACCACAGAGGATTTTTAGGGCAGTGAAAGTGCTGTGTGACACCATGATGATGATACATGTCGCTATACATTTGTCCAAATCCATAGAATGTATCAAGAGTGAACTGTAATGTAAACTACAGACTTTGAGTGATTATGACATGTCAGTGTAGGGTCATCAGTTCTAACAAATGTGCCACTCTGGTGGGGGATGCTGATAAATTAGAGAGGCTATGGCATGTGTGGGAGCAGAGGGTCCATGGGAAATCTCTGTACCTTCCACTCATTTGGCAGTGAATCTAAAACTGCTCAGTCAACTGAGAACCCAGCAACGTTTCAAAGAGATCGTTATAGAGCTAGATACTCTATAGTATCTATAATATGTAGTAATACACACTACATTTTCTTTTTTTTCTTTTTTCTTTTTTTGGCTGTGCTGTACAGCATGGGGGATCTTAATTCCCAGACCAGGGATCGAACCCATGCCCCCTGCAGTGGAAGCATGGAATTCTAACCACTGGACCACCAGGGAAGTCCCCCATACTACATTTTCAAACATCAGTATATCCATTCAAACATCAACATACCCTTTCTTCATATTCCTGTTCTTAAAGCTTGGCTCCTGTCTTAAGTACTGACTCAAATGTCAAAGTCAAAGGTAACCAAAATCGTTTCTTCTGAAAATAAATATGTCCCTGTTGTGAGAGCTTTGGTCACTTTTGCTCTTTGGACCCAGAATATCACTAAATATTTGAATTGTTCAGTTTGTCCTACAAGTTGGTCTATAGTAAACTTTTTCTTGTTGGCTTCTACTCCTTTTACATTTTTGGAGTTTTTTTTTTAAGGAGAGAGTCAATTGCTTAAAAATTTCCCATTTTAGAACATTTACCCTTGTCTAACAGAACTGTTAGATCAAAGGAGTGGTAAGGATAGACCACACTGAGTTGTGAAATCTTAGGATGATACTCTTGAAAACACTTTAAACTAATTCAAATGCTCATTTTTAACAGAGGGGACCCATATTTCTACTCTTCTTGGCACATACCTGGGAAGAGACTTCTGCTCCACTCCCACGGAAGGAGCTAAATTAGAGAATACTTCTATGTCCTCCTTCTACCCTTCACTTTTTCATCCTCATGGAAAAGTTTCTTATTATTAAATGAGAATGCTAAGAGTCTGACATTCATTTAGCTACCCTTCTGTAAAGAAAGCAACTATGTAGTATGTTCAGTGGACAGGGATAGAGATACCTCTTGACTGTCATTCTCTTCAGAGCCTTAAATGTTTTTGAAAAGTCTGATAAATAACCTCATACCAAACTGCTCTATTACAGGTGAAGAACATTTCATAACAAAGTCAGACCAAAGTTTTTAAATGCTGCCTCATTAGCAGGAAACTTTTATAAAGTGAAATTGTATATATAAATGCACAGAATAAGATCTGTTTACTGTACTTACCTCTTGGTGGAAGAGAATGGGATGAAATAAGAAAATAATTCTGTATTTTTAAAATGAGTATATATTCATATATTACATGGATAACAAAAGAAAAACAAACAAGTACTTTAAAACTTAAACACTTACTGTGTAATTGAATTCTGAACACTCTTTTCATTTAAAGTCATTCCGGGAGGTGGGTCATTTTGCAAAGCCAACAGTTCTTTCTGTAGTCGTTTCTAGAAAAGAGTATCAATAATAACTTGTACATTTTTCCCTTACAACATAATATACGTGTATTCACACAGTCTGAAATCCTTGATTAAACTTCGTCCAAATGCTCACGCCTTTTCCTTTACAAGCCCCTTACATCTTCTATATATTTTACATGCTTAATTCTCAAAATTTTAATTGCCTGTCCTATAACTCACAATCTATTGTCAAATATTTCTAAATATATTTGTAAACTTAGATGTTGTAAAGTGGTTATGAAGAGCAGCCAGCTACCTATAAAACTTCCAAACTACTCCATTAAAGTTATATGGTTATAAATGCTTAAAAGTTTTAGCAGGGTTTCCTTTACTGCTTTTCAATTATAAAAACCACAGTTCTCCATAACCCTTAAAGAATGCATCATTTCAGACAGACAGGCTTTCGAGAAGAACTATATTAAGTTAAAAAGTCTTTTGAAAAAGTTTAAAATAATTTTAATTTACAATTTACAGCCCCTGTTTATTTTCTTAAAATAGGATCATTCACATATAACTTAATCTTTCAACACCAGAATATAACATACCAGGGCCTGAGATACATAAAGTTATTTTTTCACATACTAGATGCCCCAAAATGGCTATGTATTTGCATTCTTTTTTGTACAGCTTTTATTGTTCAGTTCTTCCCTTGTTATCATCAGTGGACATTCTTTTTCAGTATACAATAATGCAAAACAAAAACCACAGCAGCCCATAATTTACAGGTTTAAAAACAAAATAACCAATGTTATTAGAAGTGCACGTAACATTATAAAAATTCTTAATGAACATCTTTTCTTGGATTAAAGCACACAAGCATGGATTTCTGTTCAGAACTCCAAACAACTCTCTACTTAAAAGCTAGTTTCTGATTTTTCTAGACAATGAAATATTACTATCAATACAGCAATGTTTCTAGATCTTTTCAATTCATAATGCCTTTAAATAAGCTTACCACCATCTAACAACACTACAGAATAGAAAACTCCTCCCTTCTTTGCTGAGAATCAATGGCTCTTTAAATTGCCAAAAGTGAAAACTTTTCCTCAGATGGTGCAATATCATAACTGCTAGTAACATGGAAAATAAGATACCAACTAATTGCAACTTCTGACCTCAGCTGCCTTCTAAAATGCAAAATTACAAATTGAAAATTAGTTTAGAAAAATTTTAATTATCCAAAATATAGAAATAAAGCTGCATAAACAATTTGTTTTGAATAAAGGAGGATTATATTTGTGATAAATGTCTATGTTAGAAGAGGGTTTTTGATTTATTCTACTTCTGTCAACAAATATGGGTTCTGTGATCAAGTAAATTTTCAGAAACACTGGGCTCAACAACAAAAAGAAAAAAGGATTTTTTTTAAAGCAGGAATTCTCAGAGACTTCTGATATACGAACTTGCACAATGATTCTCTAAGGGGAGGAAGACAACATACAGGCTTCCAAAAGTACTGGAATCCTCTCAGTGTAGGGCATCTTGGAAAAGTCTCCTTTCAATGACTACATTTTGGGAAACACTGCTGTGGAAATTCTCCAGATCTTGAAAACTTTACTAAGACAAGGAAGACAGCCCTTGTTATTGAATTAAGATATAAAGGAAGGTCGATTTGCATAGCTACCAACTGAAACAGGATATAAAGGCAAGTTAAGAAGAATCGTGTTGGTGTAATTATTCCTTGGTCTCCTGAAGATAACGGTGAAGAGCACTGTGGAAAAAGAAAAGTTTTCCCCACCCTGACACTACTTATTATAGGTCCACAAAGAAAGGGGTCTGTGGTATAGCCAAACTCCAAGACAATCTCCAAGTAACTGCCTCCTGGTATTCACATCCTAGTGTAGTTCCCTCCCACACTGTACCAGAGTTGGTGTGTGTAACCGATAGAATACAGCAGAAATGATGGTATATCACTCCCAA
This sequence comes from Delphinus delphis, assembly GCF_949987515.2. Taxonomy (NCBI): domain Eukaryota; kingdom Metazoa; phylum Chordata; class Mammalia; order Artiodactyla; family Delphinidae; genus Delphinus; species Delphinus delphis. The sequence goes on from NC_082699.1 coordinate 17,938,101, forward strand.
GATGAGGTTATGAAAGATTATGATTTACATCTGGGTCATTCTCTCTAGAATCACTTGCCATATTGTGAACAGTCCAATTCAGAGGCCTACGCGGTAAGGTTAGGGCCGCCTGCCAATAACCATGGATGATTTGGAAGAATCTCCAATCTGGAATCTCCAATTCCAGCCAAGATTTCAGATGACCACAGCTGGGGCCAGTATACTGCCTGCAAACTCAAGCCAGAATCCAGCTCTCTGCTTCAAGACCCTTCGAATTACATGGGATTATAAATGCTTGTTCTTTCAAATCACTAAATTTGGGGGTAATGTGTCACACAGCGCAAGATGATTAATACAGAACCTCTGCTCCAACCTCTCCCCATTAGAAGGGGCTATCATCCACTTCGTCATTTCAATTTCAGTATCACAGGTCAGAATCCAAGACATTCACTGGAGCACGTTTTTTAATTGAGGGGTGGAGTCACTACATTAAAAAGACAATTCATGCCAGTCCCTTACTGTCTCTGCTATCAGGCAATAAACTACCTTGCACATCCACATCCTCTGCAATAAAGAGACAGAGCAGGACGAACATTTGGGGGGTTAACGAGTACTTACTAAGCACACTAATAAAACTAATGATTTACCAGTGTACTAATAAAACTTACCGGGAAAAAAAAAAATAAGAGTAGAAGGTCAAACAGTGTGTCTGGCAGGCTCATAGAAACAGGGAATTCACTCTTAGGGATCCTTCCCGGAACAATAATCATTAAAGAGGGCAGGAAGTGTCTTTAAGTAAGCAAACAGGTCCCTCAAGGGTCCTCTGGTTCTTCTAAGAAACTGGTTCTAAGAACCCTGAATATGAACACAGAAGCTAAAAAAGGAGGACTTAAAGAGTTCAATGTAAAAATAAAGGAAAATTCATACTCACTTGAGAATGTGAAAAACTAGCGTAACTGTTTAGAGATAACACCATGTGTTTAGAGATCATACCTTGTAGCATCTATCAACAGAAAGCTATCATCACATGAGGAAGCATTCACCTCCTAACTTTGAAGACAAAGCGTTAGCAAAAGTAGATGAGAAACACGTGCATTAGAACACTAGCAAAAGCAGTGATACCACCAGATTATTAGACCATCAGGGCAACACTGGCTGCTTTCCTAGACAGTGGTGAAAATGAGAGCCTAGAATTGAGATAACTGGAAAATAACGTGCAGAAGGTAACTAAGTAAAGAAGCAGAACTACTTACAAACTACTGGGAGCTAAGGGGGCTGAAAAATTAACAGTTCCAAAGGTTCACAGCCAAATACTACCCTGTCTGTCCCTAAATCGGAGAGGTATGGGAAAATTAATTACATATATTACAAACGTACCATGGTTCTCTGAATCTTAGACAATGAATCATAAGATGCACTATTATTTTATGTAATACTAGGAAAGGAAAACTGCTACCAATTAAACAATTACACACCACTGATTAGACATATCTTGATTTCAGATATGTTAAAGTAGGGGAAAAATTGTGCATTAAAAAATGTATGATATATGTTATTAATAAAAGTGTGATTTTCCTGGGGACTTCCCTGGTGGCACAGTGGTTAAGACTCCGCGCTCCCAATGCAGGGGGCCCAGGTTCGATCCCTGGTCAGGGAACTAGATTCCACATGCATGCCACAACTAAGAGTTCGCATGCCACAACTAAGGAGCTGGCGAGCTGCAACTAAGGAGCCTGCCTGTTGCAACTAAGACCTGATGCAACCAAATAAACAAATAAAATAAATATTTTTTTTAAAAAGTGGCTAGAGTAGATAACCCACTTAAAAAAAAAAAAGCTTGATTTTCCTAACTCTTTAAGTACTAGAACCACCTGAAAAATAAAAATTAATTTTCTGAGTAAATTTAATATGCCTAAAATGATTGTTCTCTCAATATTTAACACGTACCCAGCGATACATGATCTCAATCAATAAATATGCACTTTATTCCCAGACTGTGTACAGCAGTACATCTGTCTTCCAAGACAAAAAGGCCAGGCCCAGAATCTAAATGTTTTAAAGCATCCCAAATCTAGAGTAAACCTAAAAATTCTATCTAGCCCTCATCTTGCATTGGCTCAAGTCTGGAAAACGCACAGGAATTTGAGCTCTTCTAAGAGATCCAAGTGGGTTTATATACTCAGTAAAAAAGATCCTGATAAACCTAAATACCATGAAAAAAAAAGATTTAACACTTTCAGAACTGGCTTGGCTTTTCAGTGGCTCTATAGTCCAGCCAGACCTCCCTTTCTCCTTCCTCATGAATGCAAATGAATCTAAGTGATATGAATCCACTGAAATTTACTACTTTTGGGGGTAAGAAAACCACTGACAAATTTTGCAGTTAACTATTATCAACAAGATGTTGAATGGCATTCCTGTACGTCATCATACGATGGCTGAGAATCTCTAGACTACAACAACATCCTAGGATGTGTGACCCTGCACTTAAGAGTGACACAAGTTCAGTGCCTAAAACTTTTTCCCACTTCAGTACACATGAGGGATTATTCTTGAGATTTCCTCTTCCCTATGACTGGTGCTTACTATAGGGGTCGAGGAGAGTATTTATGTAACATGAAAAGGCTGCCCAGGAGCTTAACGTTTCCTCTTCTCCACTACCACTTCTCCAAGAATCACTAGAGTAGCTGCTTCACAGCAAAGGTCGAGTGTGGGGACACAAAAAGGCCAACAGAATAAAACAGACACATATATTATTACTCTTAGCCTTCTGAGATTTAAAGTCCTCGGAAAGCTCAAGATACAGTTTGGTTTTTTTTGTGGTACGTGGGCCTCTCACTGTTGTGGCCTCTCCCGTTGCAGTGCACAGGCTCTGGATGCGCAGGCTCAGTGGCCACGGCTCACGGGCCCAGCCGCTCCGCGGCATGTGGGATCTTCCCGGACCAGGACACGAACCCGTGTCCCCTGCATCAGCAGGCGGACTCTTAACCACTGCGCCACCAGGGAAGCCCAAGATACAGTTTTTATACAAAAGAGTAAAAGCAATTTAAAGATCACTTTAAAAACTGTAACCACTATGGGAATTCCCTGGCGGTCCAGTGGTTGCACTCCACACTTCCACTGCAGGGGGCACAGGTCTGATCCCTGGTCAGGGGACCAAGATCCCGCATGCCGTGTGGGACAGCCAAAAAAGAAAAAAAAAAAAACAAAAACACGTAATCACTATGTTCTAATCAGTCCTGTTCCATTTCCCCCAACTGATAATATCAATGCCTGTCCCAACATAGACCCATAACGTTAAACCAAGTTTGAATGTGTTGGCATGATCAGGAAATGAGATAAAATGAAGACTAACACTTTTAAATATCCAAAAAATTTTAAATCAACATGGTAAAACTCTGAACTCTAATACAGATCCCTGACATTATGTGTATTGTACATAATTTAGTCTGTTAATAATGATTACTCGCAATTATACTCCAATAAAGATGTAAAAAAAAGGTTTTTTTTAAAAATAATGATTACTCTATTGTGACATCCTCAGACAACAGTGAGGTCTACAAGCCCACATGATCCTTCAGTATATAGTTCTGATAGCTTGATAGCCCCAGTTTTCACTTTTTTAACTGTCATCTGCTCTTTGACTATCAATAACTTGTCATAATATCTAACCTCTAGTCACTGACATTCTCTTTCTTTCTCCTCTTTTCTTTCTCTTTTATTTGCTGTTTCCCCCTCCTTAGCCCCACCATACATTACCAAGCAAAAGGGTTTACTTATTCTGGTGAATATATCACATTATTTTCGTGTAACAAATCCTAACCAATCTTCAGTGCTGGCATTTAACACTGGCTAACACTTATTGCTTCATTTGCTCTTAAACCATACTATACTCCCCCACTGAAATTAACCGGAGAAATTAGGTACAATTTTTCCAAGTCCTCATAAAATGAAAAGCACAGCCCAGTAACAGGTCCACAGACCACACTATGTGCAGCACAGTGCTAAAACATGGTGTGTCATCCCAGTGATGCCATCTTTACCTCTTCGGCTTCCGATCATTTTCATCAATGCTCATGCTTATATATTAGTTCAAGTTTTGCTTTTTCAGACAGCTGAGGATGATGGGTATGACTGTATAAAAAAATACTACTACAGTTGTATGACAGAGAACATTAGTGTTTAATGAAGAATACCACGCTCAATGAAATGCTCTTAATAAAAAAAAGAAAAATAGACTAAGTATTTTTTAAAAAATTTTTTTAATTTATTTTAATTTTTGGCTGCATTGGGTCTTCACTGCTGCACGTGGGCTTTCTCTAGTTGCAGTGAGCGGGGCACAGGCTTCTTTGTTGCGGGGTGCAGGCTTCTCATTGTGGTGGCTTCTCTTGTTGCAGAGCACAGGCTCTAGGCGCACGGGCTTCAGTAGTTGTGGCACACGGGCTTCAGTAGTTGTGGCTCGCAGGCTCTAGAGCGCAGGCTCAGTAGTTGTGGCACATGGGCTTAGTTGCTCCGGGGCACGTGGGATCTTCCCGGACCAGGGCTCAAACCCATGTCCCCTGCATTGGCAGGCGGATTCTTAACCACTGTGCCACCAGGGAAGCCTCTAGACTAAGTATTTTAAATAGCATCCTAGAAAGCTCATTCATATATAAAACAGTTCAGCTTCTAAATAATGTATCTGTGTAAGTATCATCCCACACTAATATATGTTGAAACCAAGCCACAAAATATTTAAATGATACTCTTATGGTTATGAATCAAAACCAGGAGAGAATATATCCCTCTTAGATACTAATAATGGCAGTACATCAATGGACAAACTGACAAGATTCCTGGCCCTGTAAAGCTTAAACTCTAGTGAGGGAAGGGAGTTAATAAATAATAACAAAAACAAATAAGTGTATGGTATATTAAAATGTGATGAAAAATGGAGCAAGTTAAGGAGTTGGAGAGTTAGGCCTCACATCTTGCAAAATTTTATTTAAAACTGACACTTTGAGAAACTATTCTAAAGGGTAGAAATCCTTATTTAGGGTAGGAAGAAATATAAACAAGAGTGGGGAAAACATTAAAAATGTAGAGCTATACAACAATGATTGCTAATGCAACTGTACATAAAATGTCCAACATGTTTTCTCTAATTTCATCTAACAATCAACTAAAGGTGGAAGGTTAACAATAGGAGGACGTGATAGAAAAAATAATAAGAATACCATATACATTAACATCATTTCACTAATAAATTACTACTTTCCCCCCAACAACATTAAACAATTACAACATTTTTCTTCTTTCAGGGTGAGATGACACGGCACTGAAATGATTTTACCTTATTTTAAAATAAGATAGAATTTGATTCATGCAAATTAAGAAAAAAATACTTTTTTCCTAAGTATACTTCTATAGCCCTTAATTCTAACATTTATTTATTGAAACTTTTCCCCCTTTTAGGAAATGGAAAGCCTTCAACAAATCAAGGCGTTCATTCTTATTTTAAGCTAACATTTTGGGGAATTCCCCGGTGTCCCAGTGGTTAGGACTCGGCACTTTCACTGCCGGGGGCCTGGCAGTGACCTGGATCAGTGGTTAGGGAACTAAGATCCTACAACCTGCTCAGCATGGCCAAAAGAATAAAAAATTTAAAATTAAACTAACATTTTCAAAAATCAGACTGGGATGCAAAAAAATGACAAGACTAAATGAGTCCTGTCTGTGAAGAGCCCACAGTCTAAAAAGAGAGACAAATATGTAAATAATCTCTACATGCTTTCAGGGTACAGCAGTGTTCAAAAAGAGAGTGATCAAAGGGGAGAAAAACCAGGACCGTGGTATAATGAAAGCTAAAGGAAGAATGCCTTTAAAGACTAAGCAAAATTTTATTTCCAGCACAATGTAGATACTCTGAATAATTCCACAGAAAACAAAAACAAAGCGAACACACGAACTTTGAAATATTCAAAGGATCAGGGTTGGATTTCACTTTGGGGTTTTCTGCGAAACCCAAGGGGGGTACCAAACCCAAGGGGGACAAGACCAAAAAGTGAGGAATCTCTCGGAAGACCTGCATAAAACTATGACCCCTCAGTGTAATAGTGAATAAGATAAACGGCACAGAAAGAGATAACAATGAAATTTACCTGCTTAGAACTTAGCAATTGGGTATAGGAAGGAAAAAACGTCTCCCATGAAATGTCAAAATCTCAAGCAGACACCCACATGGGTCTGAGTCTGAATTCCTGCTGAGAACCTTAGGCAAGAATTTAATCAAGTGGTTAAGGAAGAAATGCCCCAGGCAACTCACAGAAGCAAAAAAAAAAAAAAAAAAAATCCTGGGGAATATAATTTCTATCCACTGAGGCAACAATTTGTCTTTTCAGAATCTAGAAAAATACTTAAAAAAGTAGTAAGAACCAAATGAGAAATTATTCAGAAGACAATAGCATAAAATACCTGATGCAATAAAAATCTATCTTCCTAGCTGGAAAAGCACCAGATCCCCAATTAATTTACTTAATGTTCTTGTAGCATTTATATAACTGTGAGCAACCTAAGGCAGAGATTATGGTCTACTTATTTTGTAATCCTAGCATTCAAAACTGTGCCTGACAAATGTTTTTCCTCGGTAAATGCTTTTTTAAAAAATTAATAAGGGTCTTCCCTGGTGGCGCAGTGGTTGAGAGTCCGCCTGCCGATGCAGGGGACATGGGTTCGTGCCCCGGTCCGGGAAGATCCCACATGCCGCGGAGCGGCTGGGCCCGTGAGCCATGGCCGCTGAGCCTGCGCGTCCGGAGCCTGTGCTCCGCAACGGGAGAGGCCACAACAGTGAGAGGCCCGTGTACCACAAAAAAAAAAAAAAAAAAAAAAAAATTAATAAGGATGTTGACTGCTTCACTGTATGCAAAATCCAGAAACAATATATGTGTCTAACAATAATTATACAAATTATGGCATATGGAAATGAGGCTACACAGCCATTAAGAATGATGTGGATCTCTGTGTACTAACAACAACAGAAGAATCCCAAAACATACTGAAATGGAAAAAAAAAAAGCCTCAAAAATACATATAATTCCTTTATATTAAAACAAAAGCAAGAGATTTATAGAAACGTCATATAAACGCACATGGGAGAGACGGAAGCACATCCAGCTATTTTATAGTAGTTCCCTCCTAGCAGCATAAATGGAGGAGAAAGAGGACACCCCTGTTTACACTATATACTGTCATATTATGACTCTTTTACAACAAGAATGTAGAAGTATATTCCTTATATAATTAGATTTAAAGGCTCAATGGATGAAGAAAACATATCCACACAAAAACATGAACACAAATGTTCAAAACAGCATTAATCATAACAGAAAAAAATAGAGGCTACCCAAATGTCTATTAACTGATGAACAGGTAAACAAAATCTGTTGTATTCATACAATGGAATGTTATTTGGCCATAAAAAAAAAAGAATGAAGTACTGATACATGCTGCAACATGGAGTAACCTCAGAAACATTATGGTAAGTAAAAGTGGTGAGTCACAGAAGACCACATATAGGTCGATACCATTTACATGAAATGCCCAGAAGAGGCAAATCTATAGACATAAAAATCAGACTGGTGTCTGCCAGCAGATGGGAAGAAAATGGAGAGTGAATGTTTATGGGTACAAGGTTTTCTTCTGGGGATGATGAAAATTTTCTATTAGATAATGGGGACAGTTGTACAACTGGGTAAATATACTAAAAAAAAAATCACTGATTGTACACTTTAAGTGGATGAATTCTATGGCATGTGAAATGTATCTAAAAAAAAAAAAAAAAAACCTTTTTAAACTCAGTGGATAGGTTAAACACAGGTGAAGAGAGAATTAACACCTAGGAAGATGTCTGAAGAATTTTTCCAGGATATAACAGAGAAACAGAGGTGAAAACATGAGACAAAGAGAATACAAGAGAATAGGAGGCAACATTTTAAGAGATAATGCATGAGAATTCCCCAGAATTGTTCAAGACATCAATCCTCAAGTCCAAGTCCAGGATGAATTCCAAACAGCATAAATAAAAAGAATCCCAAACTCACACATATCACTGTGAAAGTACAGAACACCAACTGAAAAAGAGCTAATCTTAAAACTAGAGATAGAAGATTACCTACAAAGATACATAAAATTAGAATGATGGTTATCATTTTAAGAGCAATAATTGAAGTCAGATAATACTATGATTTAGAAAACAAGTGGAATTTTATCTTTCATCTAAGTGAAAATAATTGACAATTTTAACTCCTACACCTAGCAAAACTAGATACAGTTTCAAGAACACAGGTGAAAAGAAGGTATTTTCAGATAGAACAGAGTTTACCACCAACAGTGAGCAGCTAAACAATAAATCTTAATTTCCTTCTGGAAAATAATCCTAAATGACAGGTGAAAGATGCAAGACATAGGAAGCAAAAATACGTAAATATGTAAGTAAATCTAAACAATGACTGTATAAAACAACACAGGCTCACAATTCCTTATGTAAAAATTCCTGGGGCCAGATGTTTCAAAATTAAGAATTTTCTGGATTTTATAAAAATAATAACAACGCACCCCACCAAACTAATTAGTATTTAGCACTGAAATATGTGAATGTTTATAGCATATGAAATTTTAAAAAACACTACGCAATCTCATACCCACTCATTTCAGGTTTCACAAGAAAAATTTGTAATCAACTTCCAAAAAGTTTTGATTTCTAAGCCATTTTAAATTTATTTATTTTTTCCACTTTATTTTTTTTTTAAAGTACTTTTTGTTTTTTTAATTCGGGTATAGTTGTTTTACAAAGTTGTGTTAGTTTCTACTGTACAGTGGAATTCCCTGTGCTATAGCAGGTTCTCATTAGTTATCTATTTTATACATATTAGTGTATATATGTCAATCCCAATCTCCAATTTCATCCCACCTCCCTCTTCCCCCCTTGGTGTCCGTATGTTTGTTCTCTACCTCTGTCTCTACTTCTGTCTTGCAAACTGGTTCATCTGTACCATTTTTCTAGATTCCACATATATGTGTTAATATATATTTGTTTTTCTCTTTCTGACTTACTTCACTCTGTATGACAGTTTCTAGGTCCATCCACGTCTCTACAAATGACCTGATTTCATTCCTTTTTATGGCTGAGTAATATCCCATTGTATATATGTACCACATCTTCTTTATCCATTCATCTGTCGATTGGCATTTAGCTTGCTTCCATGTCCTGGCTATTGTAAATAGTGCTGCAATGAACACTGGGGTGCATGTGCCTTTTTTTTTTTTTTTTTTGCGGTACACGGGCCTCTCACTGCTGTGGCCTCTCCTGTTGCGGAGCACAGGCTCCGAATGCGCAGGCTCAGTGGCCATGGCTCACGGGCCCAGCCGCTCCGCGGCATGTGGGATCTTCCCAGAGCAGGGCACGAACCCGTGTCCCCTGAGTCGGCAGGCAGACTCTCAACCACTGCGCCACCAGGGAAGCCCTGCATGTGTCTTTTTGAATTAAGGTTTTCTCTGGGTATATGCCCAGTAGTGGGATTGCTGGGTCATATGCTAAGTCTATTTTTAGTTTTTTGTTTTTTGCAGTACGCAGGCCTCTCACTATCGTGGCCTCTCCCGTTGTGAAGCTCAGGCTCCAGATGCGCAGGCTCAGCGGCCATGGTTCATGGGCCTAGCCGTTCTGCGGCATGTGGGATCTTCCCAGACCGGGTCATGAACCCGTGTCCCCTGCATTGGCAGGCAGACTCCCAACCACTGCGCCACCAGGGAAGCCCCCTATTTTTAGTTTTTTTTAAGGAACCTCCATACTGTTCTCCATAGTGGCTGTATCAATTTACATTCCCACCAACAGTGCAAGAGGGTTCCCTTTTCTCCACACCCTCTCCAGCATTTATTGTTTGTAGATTTTCTAATGATGTTCATTCTAACTGGTGTGAAGTGATACCTCACTGTAGTTTTGATTTGCATTTCTCTAATAATTAGTGATGTTGAGCATCTTTTCATGTGCTTCTTGGCCATCTGTATGTCTTCTTTGGAGAAACGTCTATTTAGGTCTTCCGCCCATTTTTTAATTGGGTTGTTTGGTTTTTTGATATTGAGCTGCATGAGCTGTGTATATATTTTGGAGATTAATCCTTTGTCCGTTGATTCATTTGTGAATATTTTCTTCCATTTTGAAGGTTGTCTTTTCATCTTATGGTCTCCTTTGCTGTGCAAAAGCTTTATTATTTATTTATTTGGCTGTGTTGGGTCTTCATTTCTGTGCGAGGGCTTTCTCTAGTTGTGGCAAGCGGGGGCCACTCGTCATCGCAGTGTGCAGGCCTCTCACCATTGCGGCCTCTCTTGTTGCGGAGCACAGGCTCCAGACGCGCAGGCTCAGTAGTTGTGGCTCACGGGCCTAGTTGTTCTGCGGCATGTGGGATCTTCCCAGACCAGGGCTCGAACCCGTGTCCCCTGCATTAGCAAGCAGATTCTCAACCACTGCGCCACCAGGGAAGCCCTGCAAAAGCTTTTTAAATTTTATTAGGTCCCATTTGTTTATTTTTGTTTTTATTTTCATTACTCTAGGAGGTGGGTCAAAAAAGATCTTGCTGTGATTTATGTCAGTGTTCTTCCTATGCTTTTTTTAAAAAAAATATTTATGTACTTATTTATTTGGCTGCGCCAGGTCTTAGTTGCCACGTGCAGGATCTTTAGTTGCAGTATGCGGGCTCTTAGTTGTGGTATGCAGGATCTAGTTCTCCGACCAGGGTTTGAATCTGGGCCCCCTGCACTGGGATCACGGAGTCTTAACCACAGAACCACCAGGGAAGTCCTCTTTCTTTTTTTAAATTGAAGTACAGTTGATGTAAAATATTATATAAGTTACAGGTGCACAATATAGTGATTCACAATTTTTAAAGGTTATACTCCATTTATAGTTATTATAAAATATTGGCTATATTCCCTATGTTGTACAATATAACTTTGTAGCTTTTTTTATACGTAATAGTTTGTGCCTCTTATCTCACCCCTGCCCCCTTTCCTCTCCCCACTGGTAACCACTGATTTGTTCTCTATATCTGTGAGTCTAAGCCTTTTTTTAGATTTTGGATTTGCAATGAAGTATATTAGCCAGAAATGCCTAATGTGTAAGATTAGGGCAATCAACATATAAACTGGTAGGCACGTGATGGGAGTTAAACCCTTCCAAGGTCATTTTATATTTTGAAAAGAGTGCAAACATACTGATAAAACTTTAGATTTTGATAACTATGTATTTAAATTAGCTATCACAATTCCTGCAAATTAATTTTTAAAAAAAGACAAACTGAACAGAAAAATTGGTGAGAAACTAGAACACATGATGGACAGAAAGCATCTTAATGACCAATAAATATAGGAAAAAAGGGTCAACCTCAGTGGGGAACAGAAAAATGCAAATTAAAGCCATATTACAATAATGACATATATCTACCAAAATGGCTAACATTAAAAACTGACAAGACCAAGTTGACAAGTATATATGTTCAAGAAATGGAAATCTCATACACGGCTGAAGTGTAAATTGGCAAACGATTTGGTGCTACTTTGTAAACCTGAATATAATAAACATATGCTCTGACCCACCAATTTCATTCTAAGGTATATACCCAACATACATATGTTCGACAAAACACACGTAGAAGAATATTTATAGGAGCATTATTCATGACAGGCCCAAACCAGAAATAACTCAAATGCCTGTCAACAGGAAATTGGGTAGATAATCTGTGATATATTCATACACTGCAATAAAGATGAATTTGTTCTACACAGAACATGGATCCCATAAACTAATGTTGAGCAAAAGAAATCAAACAAAAAACAAAACATTTAAAAAAACCTGTATCATATAATTTCATTTACATAAAGCTCACAAACAGGCAAAAGCAACCTATGGCATTAGCAGTCAAGACAGTGGTTACCTTTGGGAAAAGGAAGCAGTCATCAGGAGTGGTCATAAGACAGGCTCCTGGGGTATTATGAGTATTATTCTATTTCATGTGGTGGTTACAAGGATGCATTCACTTTGTGAATATGTGAACTCTATATTTAGATTTGCGTACTTTTCTGTATATTACACATACTTTAGTAAAAACGTTTATTAAACTGTCCTAAACTTGACTGTGGTGACAGTTGCCCAACTCTGAATAATAAAAGCCATTAGCCTGTATACTTTGAATGATCATGGTATGTGCATTATTTCTTAATAAGACTTAACAAAAACAAAAAATGTTTATTAAACAAAAAAATAAATGAAAGAAAAACTAAATACAGAAAATGTTAATTGTTGAATCTTAATAAAGACTAGAGATGTTGTACTTTTTTCTACTTTTCCTCATGATTAAAATTTTCGTAACTAAAAGTATGAAATAAAAACTAGAATGATAACAGCAAAATAAATGCAAAAATAACTACGGTAACCTGTAAAAGAATAGGAGTGTATAAGTTCCAGATGTGGAGAGGTGGAAAAAGCAAAATGAGAAAAAGGAAGAAGAAATCAATCCATACTAAGACACAGATACAAAAAAAGGATAAATGAAAATCATACAAAATGAAAAAAATTCCATTATATCAGTTAGTCAGCAAAAAAATGAAAGTTCTTTAATTAAAAGATAAATGGATGGTGACAATATACAGTTTATGTGATTTTTAAAAGATAAGGGCACCGAAAGGTTCAAAATCAAAGGACAGAAAAGATACCAGGCCAAATAAAGTTGACAAAGTTACACTAATATCAAGTAAAACCGACTTTAAGAACAAAAATACAGAGATTTTAAAAAAACAAACTATATAATGATAAAAGGTTCAGTTCATCAAAAGCATAGAACTTGTATACACCCCGCTAATATGTATAAAATAGATAGCTAATAAGAACCTGCTATGTAAAAAAATAAATTTAAACAATAAAAAAAAAACTTGTATATACCCAACTTACCTTTGAAAATAGACAAGCAAAGGAAAATTAACAAATCTACCTTCATAGTAGGAAATTTTATTAAGATTTCTCAAAGTAATGGATAGATCAAGCAGACAAAAAAGCCCGTAAACTATTTCTGTCAGACTCCCCTGTCTCCCATTCTGCCAACAGAAGGTACTGCGGGGAAAAAAAGTAGAAGAAAAATGCCATTCCCCCTCCCATTTTATTCCTGGTTCTGAAACACCTCCAACAGAAGGTGTCTCCTACTGAAGTCAAGAGCTGGCAGCTGTAGATTCCAGAAAAATCAGCAAAAGTTGAGCTCCTGGGTTCTTGCTGAGTTGCAGGAGTGTGTATGGTTCTACCAAGTAGCAGTAACTTGTACCAGTGCTCCAGCAGCTTAGTAGCAAGTGCAGGCTCTTTGGTTCCAGCCATAGGTAGTAACAACTCCCAGATCCTTAGACAACCTAGACAACCTCCCTCTTCCTCTCAAACCCTCTCTACCCTTTTTGCTGCTCTAGTCCTAACCATACCCTTGTAACCTATTACCTGTATGAAATCTCTCTCTACCTAAAAGTATCTATAGAGTATTTACTATTTTCCTACCTGCTCACTGATGAATAGAGCATTTTAAAAATACTGCCACTAACTAGAGAAAAAAATCTTTTCAAGCACTTACAAAGCATTTATAAAAACTGGTGTGAAGCCATAGAGTCTACCTCAACAAATTTCAAAGAACTGTGATACAAATCGCATCCTCTGACCACAATGCAGTAAATTAGAAATCAACAGCAAAAAGAACTGGAAAAAACCCACATACATTTGGAAATTTTAAAACACACCTTCGAACAACTCAATGATCAAAGAAGAAGGAAACTAGAACATATTCAGAAATGAATTATCATGGGAATTCTCTGGCGGTCCAGTGGTTTGAACTCCGTGCTCTCACTGGCAAGGGCCCAGGTTCAATCCCTGGTGGAGGAACTAAGATCCCACAGCCCCACAGCACAGCCAAAACAAAAAACAAAAAAAAAAAAAAAAAAAAGGAATTATCACAAAAATATTACCTATCAAAAGGTGTGGAATATAGCTAAAAGTGTACTTAACAAAGTATATATTAAGAATTTTAAATGTTTACTTTAGAGCAATAGCTCTTAAACTTTTTGGTCTCAGGAGCCTTTTACACTTACAAATTTTTGAGTAACCCAAAAAGCTTTTGCTTATAGGGGGAAAATATAGATATACTGCTATTTACTGCGATAGAAATTACAACTGTGAAAATTTAAATGTTGTTAATTTATTTAAAAATAAATTCATCATTTATTAACAGACACTGTTTTATGAAAATAACTGTTTCCAATACAAAATGTATTATATATGAAGACTGGCATTATCACAGCAATCAGATAAGAAAAAGAAAAGAAATCCAAATTGGAAAGGAAGAAGTAAAACCATTACTGTTTAGAGATGACATGATACTAAACATAGAAAACCCTATAGAGAAGCCACCAAAAAAACTATTCAAATTAGTAAGTTAATTTAGTAAAGTTGAAGGATACAAAAGTAATATTCAGAAATCTGCTGTTTCTATACATGAACAAGAAACTATCAGAAAGTAAAATTAAGAAAACATTCCCATTTACAATTGTATCAAAAATTAAATACCTAGAAAGAAATCTAACTGAGGAGGTTAAAGACCTTTACTTGGAAAACTATACTGATGAAAGTAAGTGAAGATGACACAAACAAATGTAAAAATACACCATTCTCATGGATTGGAAGCATTAATATTTCTAAAATGACCATACTCCCTAAAGAAATCTACAGATTCAATGCAACCCCTATCAAAATACCAATGTATTTTTCACAGAACTAGAACAAATCTAAAATCTGTATGGAAACACTAAACTCCAAATAGCCAAAACAAACTTGAGAAAGAAAAATAAAGCTGGAGGCAACACACTTGCTGATTTCAACTTATACTACTAGGATACAGGAATCAAAACAATATGGTACTGACACAAAAAAAGACACATAAGTCAACAGAACAGAAAAGAGAGCCCAGAAAGAAACTCACAGTTACATGGTCAATTAATCTGCAACGAAGGATGTAAGAATACACAATGGGGAAAAGACAACCTCTTCAATAAACGGTGTTGGGAAAATTGGACAGCTACATGCAAAAGAATCAAAATGGACTACTATCTCATGCCAGGCACAAAAATAAACTATAAATGGATTAAAGACTTAAATGTAAGACCTGAAACCAAAAGACTTGTAGAATAAAACTTAACGAGTACACTCTTTGACATCAGTCTTAGTAATATTTTGGGGGATGTTGCTGCAGTCAAGGGAAACAAAAGCAAAAAAAAAAAAAAATAAGAAATGGGTCTACATCAAACTAAATATGAAGCTTTTGCACAGCAAAGGAAACTGACAACAAAGCAAAAAGGCTGCCTACTGAATGGGAGAAGATATTTGCAAACAATGTTATCTGATAAGGGATTAATATCCAAAATATACAAAGAACTCATACAACTCAACATCAAAAAAACAAACAGCCTGATTTAAAAATGGGCAGAGGGGGACTTCCCTGGTGGCACAGTGGTTAAGAATCCACCTGTCAATGCAGGGGACACAGGTTCGAGCCCTGGTCTAGGAAGATCCCACATGCCGTGGAGCAACTAAGCCCATGCTCCACAACTAACAAGCCTGTGCTCTACAGCCCGTGCTCCACAACGAGAGAAGCCACCGCAATGAGAAGCCCGCACACCACAACAAGAGTAGCTCGCGCTCGCCACAACTAGAGAAAGCCTGCACGCAGCAACAAAGACCCAACACAACCAAAAACTAAATTAATTAATTTTTAAAAAATGGGTAGAGGACCTAAACAGACATTTTTCCAAAAAAGACATACAGATGTCCAACAGACACATTAAAAGATGATCAACATCACTAATCATCAGGGAAATGCAAATCAAAATCACAATGAGATATCACCTCACACCTGTCAGAATGGCTATTATCAAAAAGACAAGAAATAACAAATGTTCGGGAGGGTTTGAAGAAAAGGGAACCCTCATGCAGTGTTGGTGGGAATGTAAATTGGTGCAGCCACTATGGAAAACGGCATGGTGACTCCTCAAAAAACTAAAAATAGAACTATCATATGATCCAGCAACTCCACTTATGGGTATTTTCCCGAAGAAAACAAAAAGAGTAATTTGAAAAGATATATGTATCCTTATGTTCACTGCAGCATTATTTACAATAGCCAAGACATGGAAGCAACCTATGTGTCCATCGAAAAGTGAAAAGATAAAGATGTGGTATATATACACAACAGAATACTACTCAGCCATAAAAAAGAATGAAATCTTGCCATCTGTGACAACATGGATGGACTTCGAGGGTATTATGTAAAGTGAAACAAGTCAGACAGAGGAAGACAAATACTATATGACTTCACTTATATGTGGAATTTAAAAAGCAAAACAAATGAACAGGCAAAAAGAAACAGAAACAGATTCATAGATATAGAGAACAAATAGGTGGCTGCCAGACAGGAGGTGGGTGGGGGAACGAGAAATAGGTGAAGGAGATTAAGAGGTACAAACTTCCAGTTACAAAATAAATGAGTCAGAGCAATGAAATGTACAACATTGGGAATATAGTCAATAATACTGTAATAACTGTATGGTGACAAATGGTAATTAGACTCACCATTATCATTCTGTAGTGTATAGAAATATTAAATGTTGTGCTAACATAGTATTGTAGGTCAATTATACTTCAATAAAAAATAAAATGAGAAGCATAAGCTCTTAAAAATAAAGGTAAACATATGATATACAAACATATGTAAACATACTCTGATCAGGAAAGGCAAAGTTAAGTGAAATATAAAACTCCTTTCAATTATTCATTTTTTTTAAAGTAGCTTTATCTTACATTTTTGCTAATTTCTTTTAACATCTGGATTTTTTCAAAAATGACATCTAGATTTGAAAGGCAGAAGGATTAGCCCTGGTAGGCATCAAGATTTCATCATACACACACCATTGTAAAGCAATTATACCCCAATAAAGATGTTAAAAAAAAAAAAAAGATTTCATCATAAACTCAAATATGGACACATACAGGCCAAATGGGACAGACGAGATAACCCAGATGATGCAGACCCACACATACTTGGAAACTTGACTGTTGACCAAATAGGAAAGCTTCTTAGTAAATGGGGCTAAGACAAATTGTGTATTCATTAAAAGAAAAAAAAAAGAAGAAATTGGATGCCTAACTCAACCCATAAGGGATTAAAGATTTAAATGTGAAAGACTAAACTGCAAGACTTTTAGGAGACAACAGTTTAGGACAAAATTTTAGAAAAATTTCATGAGCTCACAGTAGAAAAGGATTTCTTAAAACAGAGAAAGTACAAACCAAAAAGGAAAAAGACTGATAAATTCTCTTTGCAGTTCATCAAGACACTGAAAGTGAAAAATCAACTCTTAAACTGAGAAAAGAATTTAGTCATACAAAAGAACTCCTGGGCTTCCCCGGTGGCCCAGTGGTTGAGAGTCCGCCTGCCAATGCAGGGGGCACGAGTTCGTGCCCCGGTCCGGGAAGATCCCACATGCCGCGGAGCGGCTAGGCCCGTGAGCCATGGCCGCTGAGCCTGTGCGTCCAGAGCCTGTGCTCCGCAACGGGAGAGGCCATGACAGTGAGAGGCCCGCGTACTGCCAAAACCAAAACAAAACAAGACAAAAAAACACAAAAAAAGAACTCCTATAAAAATCAATAAAGGATAACCAAACTGAAAAACAGTCAATAGGCATTCCATAGAAGAAACACAAATGGCCCATAAACAAATAAAAACGATATCTGACCTCTTTATCAATCAAGGAAATGTGAAATAGAAATGCAATGAGATGTCTTTCACAAAAATTAAGTCAGACAATACTAAGTAATGGGGAGTATGTGGTATCCCTGGAACTCCGGTACTACCAGCATGAACATAAACTTATTTAACCGCTTTTGACATTAGCTGGTAAAACTGAACAAAGACATAGTACAACCCCGCAAGTCCACTCCTAGATACATATACATACCCCAGAGAAAATCATGCACATGTGCATCAGGAAAGATGTGTTACAATATTTAAAGCAGCTATGTTCACAATAAATTAGGAGTAAAATAAACCATTATAAAAGACTTTGTAGGGCTTCCCTGTTGGCGCAGTGGTTGAGAGTCTGCCTGCCAACGCAGGGGACACGGGTTCGTGCCCCGCTCCGGGAAGATCCCACATGCTGCAGAGCGGCTGGGCCCGTGAGCCATGGCCGCTGAGCCTGTGCGTCCGGAGCCTGTGCTCCGCAACGGGAGAGGCCACAACAGTGAGAGGCCTGCGTACCGCAAAAAAAAAAAAAAAAGACTTTGTAACATGGAATAGTACTTAGTCTAAAAAATGTACTGTTACATCCATCAAGATGGATTAATCTTAAAAGGTTAAACAAGTCAGAAAAAAGTAAAGAAAAATAGGGGATGATAAACAAAATCCAGGAGAGCAATTTACTCTGAGAAGGAATGAGGTACAATTAAAAGAGGTACATAGAGGTGGCTTCAAAAGGAATGGTAACTTTTATCTCTTAAGCTAGATGAATATTAATATTCTTTATTATTTTATTAATATTCCTTAAAATAGTCACTTATGATTTTTAAATTCTTTTTTATGCATCATACCCTTTTTTTTTTAAGGCCACTTCAAAAAGCTTGGTTGTGAAAGGACGGAGAAGAAACTTTAGCATAAGTAAATATTTATGAGACGAATCAAAAAAAAAGAGGAAAGGGGAGTGATAACTGATATGTGAAATATCTGTGAGGAGATGTTTAGGATTAGGGACTGACTTTACAAGGGAATTGTTTTTTCAATGTTAAATGCCATGTTTATAAGGAAAAGATAGAAACCAAACTATTTAAAAATTAACCCCTTAATCTCATCATCCATTGATCTTCTCAGGGTAGTGATTTTTCTTTTTACTAATCTGTAGTTTTCCAACATTTCAACAATGAACATACATAAAAATTTAATAAAATGAATGATAACTGACAACAGTGTGGCAGATGTACTGGAGGAGTTAAGACAGAATGAAGGCCAGGAAGCCATACTGAAAACTACTTAGAAAAATAAAGAGGTGAGACATTACTAGTGAACAATCAAGATACAAAAGACTGGATTCAATAGTAAATGATGGGGGGAGTAAGAAAGAAAAAAATGAGAATGACTCCAGGATGTTAGCTTGAGTAATGGTGGTACTATTAATCTGAAACAAATACAGGAGGAGGACTAGGTAGAGTCAGCCAGTCTCTGTCTATGTGGCGTTGGAGGCAGCTGAGATTTGGACCTGTGGATTCAAGCTTCTCGTGAATATTCAGATAGACAAAAATAACTGAATCAACCAGAGGTGAAGCCTGGCCTTCTATTTTATTTTTATTTGTTTATTTATTTATTTGGTTGCGCCAGGTCTTAGCTGCAGCAGGCAGGCTCCTTAGTTGCAGTGTGCATGTAGATCTAGTTCCCTGACCAGGATCGAACCCGGGGGCCCCTGTACTGGGAGCACGGAGTCTTATCTGCTGCGCCACCAGGGAAGTCCCCTGGCCTTTTAAAACTCTAGGCTGGGTATGCTCTCTACCATGAACCTAATGGATCCATCATGTGTACTTTTTAAACTACCTCAGCTCCAGGAGGCAATGAGTTCACAACCTGAATTTCTCAAGCTAGTTCAGAAGTTATCTGTCCAGTGTTTTGGAAATTAACATTCCAAATACAATATCAAACCCGAACTTCTCAAGCTAGTTCAGAAGTTATCTGTCCAGTGTTTTGGAAATTAATGCTCCAAATAAAATATCAAACCCGAATTTCTCAAGCTAGTTCAGAAGTTATCTGTCCGGTGTTTTGGAAATTAATGCTCCAAATAAATTATTTAAGTTACCCAGAAACCTTGACTCTGAATGAAATAAAATACAGTTCTGAGTCTACTGTTCTGCCCTTGTGATCACTACATTTCATGCTATAGGTAAAAAGCAGTAATTAGCACTAAGCCTGATAAGAGTTGAGGTCTCATTTTAGCTAACCTTTTCTGACACTGGAAGAATATTTAAATGCGGTGGGTTTTTTCCTTGTAAAGGTACAATTACAAATTTTTTATTATACCTTCCAGATTTGGTTACGCTGGGCTACATTGAGAGGCTTTAATAAGTATTAATAAAGTTGCTGAAACAACAATGTCATAAAGCATAAAACATGCTATGTAGTGGAAAATGTAGACTACAGCCAGGGTTTGGCACACATCAAGCCTTAAATAAATATGCTGAGTGCAAAGTTTGGTTTGACCTACAAATCAAACTGCAGATCTATCACAAAAGACAAGAATTAGGATTTAGGATAATAGGATCTGTCACTTATTTGTTAAAAATGTAAGTAAAATTCAAGCCTTAGGAATATAAGCGCATGGGAATTCCCAAGCAATCCAACGGTTAGGACTCCACGCTTCCACTGTCAGGGGCCCAGGTTCAATCCCTGGTGGGGGAACTAAGACCCTGCAAGCCACGTGGTGCAGCGCCCCAAAAAAGAAAGAATACAAGTGCTATAAAGGATATATTCAATTGGCAAACTCAACACCTGCTTTCCAGGAGTGTATAATATGTGTGACTTTGGATAAATAATAATCTGTAGCTTAATTTCTACATAATTAAATATCTATCTCAGATTGTTAGAATGAGATGGGTCAGCAAATTTAACAATATTTTGAAATTTTTAAAAATATTTTGAAGCTCATGAAAATATGTATCAACTTCATTTGTTTAGAGGAATTTTTTTTTTTTTTAAACCTGGGACCTTGGCAGTGAAAGCAAAGGGTCCTAACCATTGGACTACCAAGGAATTCCCTGGGGTAATATTTTAAATAATAAACTTTGGCTTTCTTTCAGCTCAAATCTATAAACTGTGTCACAAATATTCTCCAAAATTCATTAATGAAAAGCTTCCTTCTAAGTAAAAATGCTAAATATGCAAACTGCCAACTTGTTTCCCTATTTTTAGCCAATAACTAAAAGAAAAATAAATAAAAATCACACCACCCCTAAAGTCAATCTCTGGTCCTTCACTTAACTCCCAGAAAAAGAAAATTCTCTCCCCTTCTTGAAACCCTCCCACCTCTCTCTCTGGATCTCATGCCTTATCAACTCATCCAGGATATTGTTCTCAGGGTTAATAATCTGGTTTCTAATAACTTCATTCTTTCCCAGTCCATAACCCCTTCCCCTCAGTCATCATTTGGGTCTCTCCTAGCTTTAAAACAGTCATCATTTATCTTCTCTGTCCATTCCTTCCTTTCCTTTCACTGTCCAACTCCATGAATTCGGTCAACACCCATTGCCTCTACTTCCCCTCTAATACATTCACTTAAACTTCAATCCCTGCAAGCTTCTCAGAGTTCAAGCCACTTGCTCATTAAACCTACTGGAGGTCTAATTTCACAGACTTATCACTTACAATCTTCCATGTGAAGACCTTTCCCCCTTTGATTCTATTGTACCAAACTTGGCTCTCTTCCTATTTCTGCGATACTAATCACATTTTACTCCCAAGGCCCTCTTTTTTGTAGGCACCCCCAGAGCAAAGTTTTCTGGCATTTTTGGTGTGCTCCTTCACAACTTTCAATTCACTATCAAGTATTTCGAGAGCCAGAAAATACCAATTCTATGACTTAGTAACAGCATTCTTGAAAACTTACCCTAAAGAATAACACAAAACTGGGTGTGGGGGGAGAGGGAGCAGCACACATGCAGCTTACAATGGTAAAAAAGTGGAAACAGGAATACTGCTAATTAGATCATGACATACTGTTAGAACAAGTACTGATGCTCAACACTCTATACCAAAAGGCAGCTTCCACAACTTTTATCTTTAAAGTTTTGTGACTTAAAAAGATTTTATAAGGTTCTTCTTAAGCTGTAAAAATAGATGGATCTTAGTTACATAGATTTATCCTTCCTCTAGATTTAGTCTCAAAGGAACACACATCTGGTTACTGTTAGAATACTCTTCTAACAAATATGTGTTCTTAAAGATGTACTGCATTTGTACTGCAAATTTTACTATTCCACGTTCAACATTTTTCAGTGAACATAAAACCTGGTTTTGCAATGGCACTCATCTTGGATAAATAAAATTGATACTATAAATAATTTGAGAACATTTTTATTCTGTCAGGCAGATTTATCTGAAAAGTACAAATTACAAATACTTTAAATTAGGGAGGCCACTTCTTGAATTGCAGGTACACCTTAAGTATCATAAACCTACGCAAGTTACCTAACTTCTGGGCCCATTTTTTCATTAAAAAAAAAAAAGATTAACTTAAATTATCTAAAGTTCTTTTTTTAAAATAAATTTATTTATTTATTTTTGGCTGCGTTGGGTCTTTGTCGCTGAGCACGGGCTTTTCTCTAGATGCGGCGAGCGGGGGCTACTGTCTTCCTTGCAGTGCACGGGCTTCTCATTGCAGTGACTTCTCTTGTTGCAGAGCACAGGCTCTAGGCACGCAGGCCTCAGTAGTTGTGGCACGCAGGCTCAGTAGTTGTGGCTCGCAGGCTTAGTTTCTCCATGGCATGCGGGACCTTCCCGGACCAGGGCTTGAACCCGTGTCCCCTGCATTGGCAGGCGGATTCTTAACCACTGCACCACCAGGGAAGTCCCTCTCTAGAGTTCTTTTAGTTCAAAAATTCCACAACCCAGGTTCTACTTAATTTTCACAAGTTAAAGCTTCCTCCACATACTGTCAGCCTAATTCAGTCATATATACCTATAATTACTTTTCTGTAATTTTACAAGTGATATACATATTCTCATTATGGTTCTAAGCACTTCTCAATATTACCTCATAAATCTTGTATGATATTATAATAACCTCATCTAATGTGAGTAGTGTTTTTTATATATATTCATATCCCTACATAACTATAATGGTTTAAAAATGTTCCAAAAAACTATAAAGCTGTTTTTAGCACAAACTTTTTGTTAACCAAATGAACAAATTACCACTATAAAACCAAATATGTTCATAACTCATGTTATCATTACCTTGTATCTTATCTAAGGCAAATAAATTTCCAGTTTTAATTAAAAATAGTATTGGGGAAAAGCTAGTCAGTATAAAATATTTTCCAGGGCTTCCCTGGTGGCGCAGTGGTTGAGAGTCCGCCTGCCGATGCAGGGGACACAGGTTCGTGCCCCGGTCCGGGAAGATCCCACATGCCGTGGAGCAGCTAAGCCCGTGCGTGCGCTACAACTACTGAGCCTGCACTCTAGAGCCCAGGAGCCACAACTACTGAGCCCACATGCCACAATTACAGAAGCCCATGCGCCTAGAGCCCGTGCTCCACAATAAGAGAAACCACCGCAATGAGAAGCCTACGCATCACAACGAAGAGTAGCCCCCACTCACCACAACTAGAGAAAGCCCCTGTGCAGTAACGAAGACCCAACGTAGCCAAAAATAAATAAATAAAATAATTTATAAAATGAACTACTAACCTTAACATTCCAGGTTAGTTACCTCACAAAACCCAAATATCCATCTAATGAAAAGACAGCTTCGGCAACTTTTTTTGTTACATTCAACGTATATAGCCATTTGTTTTTCCTCAGTATGTGTATGCTCGGTTATGCTATGCTGTGATTTTAGGGATTTCCTCCACCAACATTTTCTCTTGATAATGTAGATGGAAACTTTTATAATACTAGTTAGACTCATTAACTTTAGAAAGTAAGAAAAAAGAATCACATTTAATGCTGACGGGAAGATTTTTTAACATAAGGAATACAGCAATACGCTTAAGAACTGGTGTTTAAGGTAGACAGCAGAATATCTCATGTGTATGTAAGTGACCAAAATAAAACTGATTTTCTTCAGAAGTTTCAATTTGTGTTTTATAAAAGACAATAACAATGTGTTATTAAAAAGCTACACAGGGGCTTCCCTGGTGGTGCAATGGTTAAGAATCTGCCTGCCAATGCAGGGGACATGGGTTCGAGCCCTGGTCCGGGAAGATCCCACATGCCGCAGAGCAACTAAGCCCGTGCGCCACAACTACTGAGCCTGCGCTCTAGAGCCCTCGAGCCACAACTACTGAAGCCCACATGCTTAGAGCCTGTGCTCCGCAACAAGAGTAGCCACCGCAGTGAGAAGCCCACGCACCGCAACGAAGAGTAGCCCCCACTCACCGCAACTAGAGAAAGCTCGCACACAGCAACGAAGACCCAATGCAGCCAAAAATAAATAAATAAATTTATTTAAAATAAATAAGTTTATTTTTAAAAAAAAGCTACACAGTATAAACACCACTATTTTAAATAAAGATCAATTCAAATCTCTAAGTCTTCTTTAAAACAATTTTTGCTTACAAATTACACATTGTCAAAAATAGCAACAGTATGATTCTGAGATTCTCAGAAAGAATACCTTTAGTATGTTTCTTTCACTCTATGCAAACTCAGAAGTCAACAACTTCTTTAACATTAATATGTAAAATCTCTAGAAATACAAGGCCATTAGGATTTAATTTTTGTTTTAAAAACCAACAACTCGTTTTTTTCAGACAGCAACGTAAAACTCAGTTTATTAAAACAATAAAGAGAACATAAAATGTATTTATACCAAGTTTCATTCTAATAAAGAATGAAGAAATATGAAAGTATAAATGATTGACTTATAAAATCACGAGCTTCCCTGGTGGCGCAGTGGTTGGGAGTCCGCCTGCCAATGCAGGGGACACGGGTTCGTGCCCAGGTCTGGGAGGATCCCACACGCCATGGAGCGGCTGGGCCCATGAGCCATGGCCGCTGAGCCTGCGTGTCCGGAGCCTGTGCTCCGCAATGGAAGAGGCCACAACAGTGAGAGGCCTGCGTACCGCAAAAAAAAAAAAAAAAAATCAATTTTGGCATCCTACATTGTCAGTTTAAGAAATTATCAATTTACCTTTCAATTGTTTTTTTCAATTACAAAAACAAGGGCTGCTGAATTTTTAAAAATTTAGTCTTAATTTTTGCCAGTTTATGAGGATCTAAAATAAGATAATAAAAAACATTAATGGGGGAGCTCCCTGGTGGCCTAGTGGTTAGGATTCCGGGTTTTCACTGTGGTGGTCCGGGTTCAATCCCACAAGCCAGAAAAAAAAAAAAATTCAATGTATCTTAAATAGAAAAATCTGGTTTCAGTCACAATCAGATACAACAGTCAATTTTAGAATAGGTGCTGAGAAAAAAAGAAAGAAGTAACACCTATTCACACCACTTTTGCTATTCAGGATCACAGATAATCCTTTCCAAGCCATCACCATTAACTTGTCTTAGTTTCCTCTGGTACTTCAATCACTGTCATCAAATTTATGAAAACTAGAGGCTTGCAAGGATTAAGCCAGACATCTATATCCTTGTAAGGGTTGTTTTTTATGCTTTTTGGTAGAAGTATTCCAAATTGACCAATTTCTTCCATTATAATTTAAATTGAAAAAATCTGAAGTAAAGCTCTGTCACTTTGAAAAAACTGTCACTACCACAGATAAAGAACAAAGAGTGCTTGTTGCTCACCACCCAGTTCTACAAGAGTTAAGTAGTAACCCACTGCAGTTGCCCACCAACAGTACAACCTGAGAGGAACTCAGAGTGAAAAACAGGATAAGGAACTCTGAGCTTTGGATAAACAGGCCCTTAAATATAGATGCATATCTCAGGAAGAATTTCAATGATCCCAGATGCTTGTATCTTCCCCATACACAGAAAAGCACTAAAATCATTCACTTGAGATATCTGTTCTCGGTGATTAACAGTAATCTTTTACCAAGATGTATGCTTGACTGCATGTATTTCCTAGCCAAAAATCATATATAAATTGGCTTCTCCCCTGCCTCTTTCGAGCAGTTTCCTCAGAGCTAACTGAGTGGCTATGTCCTGGGCTATAGTCCTCAGTGAGACCCTGAATAAAATTTAAACTCATAACTCTTATGTTTTATGGCTTTCTTTAAGTCAATACTATGTTTATGGGTAATAACGCTTATCAGTCAGCCCAGTCTACACTTCACAGACCATCAACAGATGTTCTGTCCTCTGCTACATCTGAAAGAATCAATCACAAACTCGCTATACCAAAACCCCTCCACCCAATAAAACCTCATACCTCCTCCTCCCACATGCACAAACAGATCCACACCCAGACACACCCTAGGAATAAAACATTTAGAAAAGGAATACAATTTCAGGAATGAGAAGTATCCTGAGACACAACATATTTGGACTTAGGGAGAGAGCAATCACATAATTTTAGTCTCAATGAAGCAAGACCTAAAATTATTTGCTGTCAAAATAAGCGTTGTAGACTCGAAGCTTAAGGAAAAAACCTACCATAAGGAAAAAAAAAAAAAGACTTCCATTGAAGCATTATGTCCAAAGTGAAAGAATTACAAACCAAATATTAATCTAGTTGAAAGAGATGTATATAATTAACAGGAAATGAACATTAATTTTAAAATACTATATACTTTTTCCTATTCGATTCAATTCTTTAGTTTCTTTAATTGGGCCAGGGCAGAAGCTGAAGCAAAAGACAGACATCAAAGGAATCAGAGATAGGGCAAAAAAAGCAATGTTTTGATATCACTTCTGACCTATTTTGAAAAAAGTATTTACTTGAGTTGCTGTTCTATTTATTTACTCAGAAAACACCTGAGTGCTTACTACTAGTAGCACACTGCCCTTAGTGACTTAAAAATCTAATAAAGTACCTTTATAGTAAGTACAGGCAGAAGTGAAAAATCCTATGAAAGAGGTAAAAGGTGCTGTGAGGGCACACAAGGTAAGAAAAAGTGTATACAGCTGTGAGACTGAGGCTAAGTTTGGTGGATTCATGATGCCAGATATAAAGACTTAAAGAACTAATGGGGATTTCGAGTAAAATCTGAATTCAAAAAGTACAGGGACTTCCCTGGTGGCACAGTGGTTGGGAGTCCGCCTGCCAATGCAGGGGACACGGGTTCGACCCCTGGACCGGGAAGATCCCACATGCCGTGGAGCAACTAAGCCCGTGCACCACAACTACTGGGCCTGCGCTCTAGAGCCTGCGTGCCACACCTACTGAGACTTCATGCCACAACCACTAAAGCCCGAGCACCTGGAGCCCATGCTCCGCAACAAGAGAAGCCACCACCATGAGAAGCCCGCACACCCCAACGAAGAGTAGACCCCGCTTGCGGCAACTAGAGAAAGCCTGCGCGCAGCAACGAAGACCCAACACAGCCAAAAGTTTTAAAAAATAAATAAACAAGAAGACAGACAAAGAGTAGAAGGACTAACTAGGTAAGTTAGCTAGATAAGTTTAAAAAAAAATCTCAGAAACAATGAAAAGACAAGACTGAGAACTGTGAAAATACCCAGAATTCAAAGTGGAAGCTCACTATTAAAAAGTGAGTAAAAAGATTAAGTATTCATAACAGGAAAAGGCTACTGACAGAATCTACAAATTTGCAGCAATGTCCAGTTCAGCCTAAAGACAGGAAAGATAGACCCAGGACCCAGAATCATAAACAGCCTGATTCTCAGTGATTTTAACAGACTGACAAAAAGCTCTCAGCATAGGCCTAAAATGGGAGCTGCATGGGGTAACAACAATAACGGCCAAAAGACTAAAAGCAAGACTAACATTCCAAGGGCTATTCACATTTTAATACAGGCCTCCTAAGATTATTTAAAACAATCAAAAACAACCAAACCAAACTAAAACAAAAAAACTCTTAAGCCTGAAATTATTCATATTCAACTCCAAAGATTTCTGATATAAAATTTGTAAGTTTGTCTAGGTAGACAACTGGCACAGAAGAATCACTAAGCTCATAACTAAGCCTAGAAGACCACCCAGCAGCAGCATATTAATGTACTTTGTTTACTAATCCTCCTCCACAAAGAACTCTCAGGGCAGATACCTTCTTTGTATAAAATGGCCACCAAACAAGAGATTTCACAAAAATTGAAAAGGCAGTCAACATTTGCTCTGATATGTACAGAAAATGGATGTTCTTTGATAGAACTGTGATCATGTAAACAGCCAGAAACATAAACATTTTAATAGTCTCAAATTTGGTTTTTAAAAAGATCTCTCCAGAAGTATCAACTTTGAAATGTCTACCATCTCCTGAAACCTAAATCTGGAGATTTATTATATCTTATCCAATTTACATAATTTGCACAGCTAAATTCTCCCATTGTAGCTGAGTTCTCAACTTTGGTTGCAGATCAGACTTAGCAAGGAGCTGAGAAAAATTCCAATACCCAAGATGCTGCCAGACCAATTAATCAATCTCGGGGGATAGCTGTTGTTTTTAAAGCTCACCAGGTGTCTTCAATATAATGCCAACATTGAAAACCACTAACTTGGATTGTGTGGGTAACTCAAGAAAAAAACTGGGGGAGGGTACTTATCTACAGTAGAAAATGGAAAAAGGCAAACAAGGAACCTGAATGTAGTAACATTACATTTTGCCAGTTTTAACCTGGCTTCAGTACATTTCAAATCAAAGGTGGACTGAAATTTAAATCAAAATACAGTCAATTCTCATTATTCACAGTAGTTACATTCTGTAAAGTCACAGCAAATACTTAATTAGCAAACAGTGAAACACTGTTCCTAGGGGAAATACAGGGTTAGGTTTCTGTGATCCTCCACTCACATTCATACATTCAACCTTAATTTGTGTGCGTTCCTGTTTGGAGTTCTTAATATATATTGTTTATTCAGTAACACTGAACCCAAGGGCAACAGTACATGCCTGAATGAAGGTTATCTAACACACATATTTTCTACACAAGACACATCAGTCTTCTTGCAACTAGGAACACCGAATCGTACTCCAGTACTATGCTTGGGGGCCACTTTAAACAGTGAAATCACTAAAAGCAACATGTGAAAGGAAGTGGCACTAAACAGATCCAAGAAAGGACACTTGTTTATTGTATGACAGCTGCAAAGTTGCCCTGTTTTACCTGAGCTGCAACATGCACGTCAGCAACTCAAATCTTCCCACTCTGCACATGTGTACAAATCACCACAAAACCACCATGAAATCGATTTTAGGGTTACAAATAAATTTTACAAGTAGGTGGATTCACAAATACAGAATTCATGAATAATGTGGACAGACTGTAGAAATATCAAATCAAGTAGCTCAAACTAACTGTTATAAAGATAGGAATTTGAGGTTTCCAGCAACATAAAGAGCAAAGATGGCACCAATATGCCCAGCTACATAATTTTCTCCACTAAAATCCTTAAATTGGTTTTCCTATTTAAGGAAATATAACAATTTTTCTCATATCAAATCTATATACTAAAAAAACTATATTTGCTCAATATAGCTTCCTTTCATGCAGTACAAAAGTAATCATTTTATCAACTAGCTCTAATCACAAAACGCAGCAATGATTTAAAGGTACGATGGTTGGACTGGATGACCTCTAAAATGCCCAATGGCTCAATGCTTTTTGCAAGTCTATAAACCAAAGTTCGTGTGTCTATTTCAATTATAATAAAAGCCGATATATGAATACATAAATATTCTCAGTAATAGTTTATCAGGATTATAATCACATTTTTTAGTAGTAGGGCTGCAATATAAATTCTTATCTGAAAAAGAGCTAAAAGCTCCACTCACCAAGAGAAATAAGTTGAATCCAGCAGGATATTATCAAACCTGATGGACTCTCACCTATACAACTTCAAAAAGAAAACAACCTGCCATATTAATGCTATAAAAGCTAAATATGCCTCAGACCATATACAAAAGTTAACTCAAAATGAATCAGACATAAATGTAAGAGCTAAAACTATAACACTCTCAGAAGAAGAGAGGTATAATAAAGTATGTCTTCATGACTTTGAATTAAGTAATGATTTCTTAGATATGAAAACAAAAGTACAAATGACCAAAGAATAAACTGGACTCCATCATAATTAAAAATACTTGTGCTGTAAAGGATACCATGAAGAATGTGCAAACACAGCTCACATAGGAGAATATCTGCAAATCTCATGTCTGATAAATTCAGAATATATAAAGAACTCTTACAACTCAACAATAAAAGGATAACTTATCTTTTTAAATGGCAAAGGATTTAAATAGACATTTCTCCAAGAAATGTACCAATAAGCACAAGAAAAGATGTCCAACATTAGTCATTAGGGAAATGCAAATCAAAACCACAATGAGATACCACTTCACGCCCACTAAGATGGCTATAATTTTTAAAATGGACAACAAATATTAGCCAGAATATGTAGAAACTGGGACCTCTGCATACTGCTCGTGGGAATGTAAAATAGTGTAGCTGCCACGGAAACATCTGGCAGTTTCTTAAAAAATTAAACATAAGAGTTACCAAATGACTCAGCAATTCCACTCCTAGGTATATACCTAAGACAAGTAAAACATGTCCATACAAAAACATGTTCATAAATACCCATAGCAGCATTATTCAAAAAAAAGAAAAGCAGAAATAATACAAACAGTCAATTAACAGATGGGAACAGGAAACAAACCAAATGTCAATTAACTGACGGATAAACAAACTGTGGTATGTATAACCATAAAATGGACTATTACTCAGCCTAAAAATGAATGAAGTACTGATACAAGCTACAATATAGACGAACCTCAAAAACATTATGCTGAGTGAAAGAAGCCAGTCCCAAAGACCACATATTGTATGATTCCATTTATATGAAATGCCCCAAATAGACACATCTATAAAGATAGAAAACAAATTAGGGATTTCCAAGGGTGGAGGTGGGGACGTGGGGGACAGGATAACATGATACACTGGGAACAGACTGACTGCTAATGGGTATGGGGTTTCTTTTGGGGGTGACTTTGTGAGTATATTCTTTTAGTGACAATGGCTGTGAATGTATTTTGAAAACCACTGAATTTTATACTTTTAAAAAAAGGTTGTTTTATGATATGTGAGTTATATTTCAATTAAAAAAAGAAAAAAATTGGGACTTCCCTGGCGGTCCAGTGGTTGGGACTCTGCTCTTCCACTGCAGGGGGCATGGGTTCCACCCCTGGTCAGGGAACTAAGATCCAGCATGCCATGTGGCGCGGCCAAAAAAAAATAAAAAAACTGAACATGCCATGTAAAACTGATGTAAGAGGCTCAAAATTTTACTTGGCTAACTCTCAAATTCTGAAGAAGATTGGCAAAGAATACATGCTAATTAGAAATCATACTTCCTCTCTCCTTCCTGTGGTGTGTAAATACAAGGAGAGGCTTCATATAAAGGAAATTTGTTTTTTTCCATTGGTAGCCAACACAGGACCAGGAATCAAAATTTTTTTAAAGTGAGTACTTGATAGAGGTAGTTTAAAATAAGAGGCCTATAGAATTACAAGATATAACTCACAAACAATTCCAAAGGTCTATAACATGAAGTAATTTGTAATTTTACCCCATAGGATGGGTTAAAAAAAAGGTTACACAGATATTAAACGGCAAAGCTAGAATTCAAACCAAGTTTATCTGAATCCAAAAGCTGTGCTTATTCCATTGACATTTACTGAGGCCCTACTACATGCCAGGCACTGGGGTATGTCCAGGAGAAATAGTATATTAATTAACAATATGTTAGGGATATGAAGATGAAATTTAGCAGGGAAAGGGGCACTGCAAGTGCCACAGTGGAAGGACTGTTTTGTACTGGGTGATCAAGGAAGGCTTCCCTGAGAAAACTACATTTGAACAAAGATCTGAGATTAAAAAAAAGGAAGTGAGCCATCAGATATGTGGAGAAGAGCACTCCAAGCAGAGGAAATAACAGGGGCAAAGATAGCAAGGAGGCCCATAAGGCTGTAGAGAAGTGAGGAGGGTGGGGCAATGGTCATTACCAGGGATTTTGGATTATATTCTGAGTACAACAGGGAAGCCACAGTAAGGATGTGAGTGAAGTGACATTTGACTTTTGTTTTGAAAGAATCTGATGAGTTGAGAAAAGACTGTAAGGGAACAAGGGCAGAAGCAGAGAAACCAGTTAGGAAGCTGTTGATATAATACAGATGACAGATGATGATGATGATGTACATCAGGTAATGATGCAGAAGAGCGGAGAGTTGGATTCTGGATTTATTCTGAAGGTAGAGCTGGATAGAATTTGCTGATGGTTTGACTACGGAGTGGGATGAAACCAAGGTTTCTGACTGAACAACTGGAAGAACGAAGTTGCCATGTACCACATGGGGAATACTATAGAAAGAACAAGTTTGGGAAGGGAAACCAAGAAAGGAGTTTTACAAATGTTTACCTCTCTGTTAATCTACTTTTGTCTTAACCACTTCACTACACTGATTTTTGTGTAACACAACTGTTATGTAGTGAAACAGAACCTGAATCCAGGTCTTTTGATTCCAGATCCTGAGCACGTTTTTCTAATGAAGTTTTACAAAAGCAACTGAATGAAACTACAGTTTTCCTCAGAATAAAGTAACTCAAAGGTATGCACCATTTGTTGGTACTCCAAAAACTGCATTCCCAAATAAAGGCTATCAAACAAAAACATTCTTAAAACACCTGACAAACATGATAATGTATTATGTAGGTAAAATAATGAAGCAGACAATAATATAAAGATGCAATAAAATTCATCTAACAAATGCTCAATTTAGATAAATACTATGCAGAAGTATATTTTCAGAAAAATGCCAGATCACCCCTTTAAAAATTCTCCTTAATAAAGATTATCTTTGAACAGTAAAGATTTGCCATTATAATTTTACTCAGTGCACAAGTATATGCATAAAGAATCTTTGTAAAAATTTTGATAAAGTGACTTTATATTTTAAAGTATAAGGAATATTTTCCTCTCATTTTCTTAACTATAGAAGCTATAAAATATTTTTTAGTAAATGCTAAATTCTTGACTGAAGATTTAAATAATTATCCAAATGATTTCTCAACAATACCAAACTTGTTAATGTTCATTACCTCCAACTTAACAGCATCAGTAGATTTTAGAGCTTGGTTTCCAATTCAGCTTCACTACTCAGTTGCTATGAAATTTTGGGTAAGTCACTTCCCAAGTAAGTGATTACTTATCAAAAGTCACTCTTTCTCTCTAATAGAATGAAATGGGATTATCTGACTTCCCATTTTACAAGGTTGGAATAAGAATCCAGAGAGGAAGAAAATGAAAATACTTTCAAAAACAAAGTTATGGCAAACACATGTATCAAGAAAATAATCAAACTTTGGGGGGAATACACATGTAATTATAAATATGAATTTTGTTATTCCTTTATAGGTATTCAACCTTACTATAAGAAAATTGCTTACTAGATTTCTCTAAGAGGTGGGTCAGAAAGGATCCTGCTGTGATTTATGTCTTAGAGTGTTCTGCCTATGTTTTCCTCTAAGAGTTTTATAGTGTCTGGCCTTACATTTAGGTCTTTAATCCATTTTGAGTTTATTTTTGTATACAGTGTTAGGGAGTGTTCTAATTTCATTCTTTTACATGTAGCTGTCCAGTCTTCCCAGCACCACTTACTGAAGAGGCTGTCTTTTCTCCATTGTATATTCTTGCCTCCTTTATCAAAGATAAGGTGACCGTATGTGCATGGGTTATCTCTGGGCTTTCTATCCTGTTCCACTGATCTATATTTCTATTTCTGTGCCAGTACCATACTGTCTAGATTACTGTAGCTTTGTAGTATAGTCTGAAGTCAGGGAGCCTGATTCCTCCAGCTCCGTTTTCTTTCTCAAGATTGCTTTGGCTATTCGGGATCGTTTGTGTTTCCAAACAAATTGTGAAATTTTTTGGATTTCTCTAAAATAGAACTAAATTAATGCAGAATTTGCTATGTCAAGTAACTGACAAGCATTTACTGTAGTCACTATGTGCACATTTAAGGAACAGTGAGAAAGGATTTTTTTTTCCTATTCTAATAGAATCTATGGCCCAGAGGAGTGGAAGAGACCTAAAAAGTTAAATGAAAGACCCAAACCAACACTTTAGGACAAAAATAGAAGGCATCTTGTAAAGTAGTAATTGATTAATAGCAAAAAGAAAAATACCACAATGACTGCTTTGAGAATTAAGATGATGACCCCAACTTTATGCTTTTGTTCACAATGTAGTCTACTATCTACTTATGTTTCTCATTCACACAGAACACCGTCAATTCTACTCTATGCTGTTCCCCTTTTCCTTCAGCACTTGCTCCAACAGCTCTCTGTCAGCCCCATTCCTAGCCAGAGTACCTAGCCAACCTTCTCAGATACTGTAATTCTAGCTATACACCCCAAGTCTCCAGTGCTCAGTAAGCCTCAGGATCCACGATGACAGTCAGTTTTCTAACTTTTAATTATGCTGTAACCCTTCATAATGATGTCAACAGTCATATGAAATCTAATTGTCAAGGTAACATGACAACAATAATGTCAGCAAGAGGCCACACTCTACCTCTCTCAATCACTACACCAATTATTTGAGTAAACAGCAATGCAGAGTTGTGAATAATCCAAAATAATTTATTATTTCTAACTCATCTAAGAAAAAACACACATTCATAATCCATCTCCTGTTACTAAATCTCAATCTCCTTCCATCTAGTCAAGTCAACAGTCAATAGTCTGAGACCCAATTAAGTGAGAGGAAGATAATGCAGAAAATCTGCAAGAGTAATTCAACTGACCATTTCTTTCAATTATATCACTATTTCTGGAATTGACAAATATCAACTACTATACACTGACTTTCTAAGATCTTAAGACATAAGGTAAAAGTAGTTCATTACATCAGTAAATCTAGATGGTTAAATTAGAAAAGTATACCAGGTATACTTAAAAACTTCTAACATAAAGGCTGAATCAAACAGCTAAATTCTAAAATCAGAAATATCCAGGAGGCAATATTAATTATTTTATGAAATGAGCCAATAGGGAAAAAAAAGATTATGTACAAAATGAAAAAAGAAACATAACACAAAAAACACTGTTTTATGGTTTAGCTGAAAACAGAATACCCTAATATTGCTACACTTTTAAGAAATGTTTTGAATCACATAAAAATTCACTTTAATAATGCTTTTGTAGTTTGGGGATAGAAAGTTTGTACCAAATTATCTAAGTCCCGAAAATGCTAAATCTAAAAATTTGTTATCGACAACCTTCCACATAGTATTTTAAGAATTCTAGAATCATCAAAATTAAACGTAAATCTATTTCTTTACTCTAACTCCTGCCAATTTTAAGTATCACCATGAACCCACCATTCTCAAAGAATGGTTTCTTAAAACATAATCTAATCATATCTTACTTGGTGATTTGTGACTTTGTTCTAGGAAGAAAAAAGAAAAAGAAAAAAATGGGAAAGAACATCTCAAAGGGCTCATATAAATCTGAAAACCACAATCTTGAACTATATATTGAAGAACAACTCTAGCAAAACTACAGAGCAGAGCTTCCCCAGCATTACAGGTGTACCAGAATACTGATCCTCATCCCCAGTGTTTCACTCTGAACTGCTTGGCCAGGTGCTTCTAGCCTCCAACAATCTCACCCACCCTGGTGTGCAATTCAAAACGTATTTTCTGTGTGTGCCACAGCCTAAAAAAAGGCTGAGAGGCACTGATAAGAGTATACTGCAGTAGTTACAACATCAACTTTAAAATACATACTCTCCGAAAAGAACCTAAAAAAGGATATATATAAATGTATAACTGAATCGTTGTGCTGTACACCTGAAATTAACACACTGTAAATAAACTATACTTCAATAAAATTTTTTTAAAAAAGATAAAACAACAACATACTCTCCAAAGAAGAAATTCAAAGTCTACCTTTACTTGATATCCTGATGATCCTAAAGGCTAATTTGTTTTATTCATTTATTTATTTTTATCAATGTAAGTAATCAAGTCTTATGTTACATTTGTATAATATGCATGTTTTTAAAATACAGTTCCTCTTACAGCTTAAGTAACCTCCTCATCAGCAATAATATCCTGGTGCGCGTTAAGATAAAGAAATCTACTGAAAACTTTTTTAGGTAAGGACATGGTTAGAGCAGCATTCATGTATAGCTTATTTTTTCCTAAGCACTCAAACTAAAATCCGAAAAATATTTCCTAACCTCCTTCCACAATTTTTCTCCATAGCACTATCACCTTCTAATATAATAGCGATTAACTTAAATATTTTGTTCTTATCCATTACCCCTAACCAGACTATTACATTCACAAGGGCAGAAATCTTGCCTGCTTTTGTTCACTGCTGTATCCCCAGCACCTAGATGAATACCAGACACATAGTGGGCCCTCAAAAAAATAACTGATGAGTGAATGAACAAATTTCATAATTTAGCTGTAGTTTTATGTATAATTTATTTGTTTTGAGGAGTTAAATTTTGCCATTAAGATGGTCAGGAAAAAATTTTGTTCTAAGACACAGAATAACCACACAGAAAGTGTTGTGTTTCAAAAAGCTCAGTTTATCTATATTAAAATATTTTTCAAGATACTACCAGAAAAGGATGTGAAGAAAAGGGAACCCTTGTACAATGTTGGTGGGAATGTACACTGGTGCAGCCACTATGAAAAATAGCATTGAGGGTCCTCAGAAAACAGAAATTAGAACTACTATTTGATCCAGCAATTCCACTCCTGGGTATATATCAGAAGAAAATGAAAACACTAATGTAAAAGATACATGCACTCCAATGTTCAAAGCAGCACTATTTACAATTGTTAAGATATGAAAGCAATCTAAGTATCCATCAACAGATGAACATATAAATAAGATGTTGGCGTGCGCACATGCACACACACACAAACAATGAAATATTACTCAGCTGTAAAAAAGAATGAAACTTTGCCATTTGCAACAACATAGATGGACTTGGAGAGTATTATGCTCAGTGAAATAAAATCAGTCAGAGAAAGAAATACTGTACAGTATCACTTACATGTGGAATCTAAAAAGTAAATCTAGTGAATATAACAAAAAAGAAACAGACTCACAGATATAAAGAACTAGTGGTTAACACTGGAGAGGGAAAGGGAGAGGAGCAAGATAGGGAGACAGGGTTAACACGTACAAACTACTACGTATAAAATAAGCTACAAGGATATATTGTACAGCACAGGGAGTATAGCCAATATTTCCTAATAACTATAAATGGAGTATAATCTTTAAAAATTGTGAATCATTATATTGTATGTCTGAAACATAAACTATTGTATATCAACTATGCTTCGATTAAAAAAATTTTTAATAAAAAAGATACTACCAGAAAATCTGTATCAGGTATTTTAAAAATACAAATAAAAGGAAGAATTTAGTTTTAATTAAAATAGGAAACATCAGTTTTCCATTCCTCTAATCAGAAGACATAAAGGAATAAAGGATGAAAAGACAGTCAGAGGTAGTACTTGGGATGCAGAAAAACGCAGTATTGCACTGCCTAGTATTGTTTCCATTGCTTAAGTCGCCATGTAAAATTCAAGACTGTCAACACTGTTTTGTACCGACTCAAGTTTTTTTCTCTTAAAAACTGAAATCTGTCTTCTCCAGACACTAAAAGTCTAAATCTAATCAGCAAATTAGTTATCCCTATAATCCTCCTGCCAAATATAATCACAAGTATAGTGGATTTTAATCTTTCAATACAAATAATCTTAAATTGGTCATATAGCCGATCTACTGTTCAACTAGTGTTCTACAGTTCCTTTTTTGGCCCAAATGATGAAACTTCTCTAACGTCTCTGGGGAGATTAGGGTAAAGTATAATGTTTCCTGAAATTGTTCTTGTTTTTTCTCTGGATTACTTCATGACATCTCTTCAACTAGGAACGTTATATACAGTTTTCTTTTTCTATTCTGCAGGGAAGTCCAGAGGGAGAAGCAAAAGTAAAAAGAGTCTTGAATGGAGAGGCTGAAAGGGGACAGACAACACAAAAGCACAGAAGTAAATGTGAAGCAAATACGTGCACAGAAGAGGAAGAAGATTCAGAAAAGAGAAGAGATGAAAGAAAAGCACTTTTCTCTCCTAAAAAGAGGAAAAAAGGGACAGGGAAACGTGCTTATTCTTCTAGAAACAAAAGCATAAAATCCTTCCAAGAAAAACGTGGTCTCTTTCTTTAAGATGTTGTTAAAACTCTAAAAAGCGCTCAGATGACACTCCAAACGGGAGTTCTGCCTTCTCTTCCTATGTTTTGACAGAGCTAGTCTTCATCTGTAAATTAAATGCAAGCTATAGATAATGCAGAGTTAATCTCTACAAAACTGCAACTGTGGATGCCATCTTTGCCTGAAAAAAAATCAAACTCCTTGGATTTGGTAAAAAGGAGCCTATTAAGTTGGAAAACCAGAAAACCACGCATTGCCAAGTCAGGTAAATACAACACGGGTTAATAAAACACCTCCTACCAAACTAAGGTTCCACTAAAGATCTGGCGAAGAGGGGTAAAAGGCTGTAGCCTAACCGCGACCGCAAGGGTGGGGCACCGTAGGAAATAAAAAGATTTGAGGGCGAGCTATCTATCCCGGGAGCTATGGGGAGCTGGTGACTTGTCTCTCGGGGAGACTGCATATTAGGCGGCAAATGACTTTGATGGGCTAACTGCAGCTTCGGGGAGAGTAAGAAAATGGGCTGCTGGACGTATGTTCGTTGAGAGTGCGGAGGCTGAAAGAGGAAGGTACCCCTGGGGCAAAGGACTAAGAGTCAAAAGGGGAGTCGAGGGGCCGAGCAGGCCAGGGAGGCCGGGCGTGGGAGGCCTGAACAGAGGCCGCGAAACGCCTCTGCAGCCAGCCGCCTTCTCCGGGAACGCCTTTTCAGCTCCCCACACTCAGCCCCTCTCAGGGCCGCCCCTGCCCCGGCGACAACGGCGACAGCAGCTGTTTCCGCCCAGCCGGGGACCGCGGAGGAAAAGACATCCCTGGGGCGGGGGTCAGGCCAGCGGGAGCCGTCCGGGTTTGCTGGAGATGATTCCGAGACCACTGCCCCTGAGCGAACATCAAACTTCGCCCTTTCCTCCCCTTAGCCTTCTTTATCCCCCAACTTCCCGGCCGGCTGGTGTCCGCTTCGACCGACAGAGAAACCCCCTTCTTCTCGCCGCCTCTCACCCCTCCCAACGCCCGGACGCTGGGGAAGGACCGGCTACTGGGGCCGCTCCGGAGCCGGCCCAGGTACCCAGAGTCCCAGACACCCCCCCGGACGAAACGCTCGGATCCTCCCTGTGGCTCCGGAGCCCGCCCAGATGCTGCAAACTCCTCTTACCTGCATTGACGCCATGATAGAACCATCCCCCCCAAGACCGGCGAGGCCAGAGACGCAGGGGGCGGAGCTGCCGTGCTTGCGTCACGCCGCGGGGGCCCAGCATCCTGGGCGCGGGGGGCGGGGCCTCCAATGGGAAGGGGAGTGCGCGAGGGGATTGGCTGGCGCAGTAGGCGTCCGGAGGGGGAGGCGCGGACCCGGCCGCGGTGAATGGCGGTGTCGGTACGTTCGGTCACATCCAGCTCCCCAGCCTCCACTAAGATTCCCCACTCGCTACCCCGATCGCTTAGGAAACGCTACTCGGGTTTTGACCCGAGCCACGATTGTTCTCTTTTTTCTGTCTATACCTCGAGATCCTGATGTCCAGATCCGTGGGTTTTGGGGTTTTTTTTCTGTTTTGTTTTGTTTTTCCAACCACAGGTGTATGGTTTACAGATTTTTTCCATTCGGATGCTTTTTCCACATTACCATGCCCACTTTCACAGCTTTGGGGCAAGATAAAACTTGCCGTAGGGCTGCTTTCTAGTCTTTACGGACCTGGAAGTCTTCTCATATTCCTAATTTGGGGAAGAGAGACACAGATTTCCTTGCACAACGGGATGAGAATTGAGGGCAGAACAGCACTTTGATATTTTAAAGGCAAGGGTAGATTTGTGGAACTGAAACTTGCCTGAAGGGGAAGAGAACATTTGGAAGTTTTTCTTTTGTTTGTGTGCAATTTCTGCCCCGTTACCCTAGCCCCTCAGTTTGAAACTTCACGTGTATCAATAATAGTTATAGTGTTACGGCACTGACACTTGGTTAGAGATTTGACCCTAGACATGAAATTGTTATTAATGTATCAGTGTCACGCTATAATATACACATACCTTCTGTCACATCCAGATTTCTCTTCAGCCTGTTTTGTAGTGGGCAGTTTTGTGGTCGTTCCACCTAGGGATGTATATGAGTAGGGAGAGCTGAGTACACAGAATTTATTCTGGGAGTGCACCAGTTCTGCCAACATTTATCAGAAGCCACATAGAACTGAAGATGTTATTGGTTTATAAAAGGAAAATGGAAGCCAAATGCTTGCACTTCCTGTTCTGTTTTTTGTTTTTTTTTTAAATGTAGGTGGCTGATACATGAGTAGAAGGCTTTTAGTTTACCAGAATGAAAGCTTAAAAATCTGTCATTTTATTAACTTGGAGTTCTTTTAAGAAATTTATGTAAGATTTAAATATAAGAGCAATGTAAGATATCATCCTTCCCACTCTTTAGATCATTATGTTCTCTGTGAAATTCTCTAAGGTAAAATGTGTTCAAAAAAGGAAAAAAGATCCTTAAAATACCCTACTTATTCTATGGTATAATACTAAACACCCTATTCTTCATCGCTAGAGAGGAATTTATATTGGTATACTTTTCTTCCTCTTAGACTTCCACCCGATTGCCAGAAATGGGCTGGTTTTCCCTTTGTTGTGCAAAATGACTGTGTCCTTGAGGAATGTTTGCAGGCTTCCGGCAACCAAGGATGATCCAGAAACATATCAGGTGTCAGCCCAGTTGTGTTGCCTACATTTCAACTGAGTAAAACTCATATCATGAAAGAGGAAAGCTTTTCCAGATGTATTTTCTTCTGGAGATCTTTATCCCTATGATCTCAGAAAATTGATCGTTTTACCATCTAAGGTTTACTTTGTTTAAAAGCCAATTCTTCCTAAGGTATGTGTCTTTAGATGACCCCACAAACAAAGCATTATGACATCATCAGAATCAACAACCTGCCATGACAAATACTAATAAGGAAGAAAGGGTTACAGGAATCCTAATACTCCTCACAGTAAAATCAACATCTGGTCCCTTGGATTTTATATGTGTTAAAGAGGATCTTCATAGGAGGGAAAAGTCAGTACCAGTCATATCTTTCCAGGAAATAGTAAATAGTACATAATTACCTCACTACCTTCTTCATTCTTTCATTGATATATAAAAGATCCTCATGTACTCAGGAGCTAAAACAGTCACTTTCAGGTGGGGTGGGAGCATATAATTATCTCCAGGAAGCATGAAATGTTTATATCTAAAACAATTGATTATACAGTGTTTGAGGACTAGGCTCACATCTCATTTCTTCAGTTTTTGTTTTGTTTTGTTTGTTTTTTACACATCTCATTTCTTTACAGAGTGGAGCTTCCTATCAGATAGGCAAAAGACAAAATGCCTGACAATTCCAAAAGTAGGAGAGGAAGTGGAGCTCTCATAAACTCTATACGAGGACTTCCCTGGTGGCGCAGTGGTTAAGAATCCGCCTGCCAGTGCAGGGGACACAGGTTCGAGCCCTGGTCCAGGAAGATCCCACATACGGTGGAGCAACTAAGCCTGTGCGCCACAACTACGGAGCCTGCACCCTAGAGCCTGCGAGCCACAACTACTGAGCCCGCACGCCACAACTACTGAAGCCCGCAAGCCTAGAGCCTATGCTCTGCAACAAGAGAAGCCACCGCAATGAGAACCCCACGCAATGCAACAAAGAGTAGCCCCCGTTCGCCGCAACTAGAGAAAGCCCGTGAGCAGCAACAAAGACCCAACATAGCCAAAAAATAAAAACAATAAAAGTTGTCTCTTAAAAAATAAAGATATCTTGGAGACAACTGGAGAAATTTAAGCAGAAAATAGGTATCAGATAATATTAAGGAATAATAGCTGTCTTTGTTAGATTTGATAATGATGTTCATTTTTTAATTTCCATAGCAATTAGAAATGACCATCAGGTTCAAGGAAGTGATTCTCCTTCACCTCACAAACTACCCCCACCTCCATCTCCCTGGAAGAGAAAAACCAGGACGTACACAAGCTGTGTATGTGCCTGAGGTCTTCCCTGCCAAGGGAAAGGCAGAGCCTGTGACACAGGGGACTGAAAGCAACTGGACTTTCTGGCAGAAAAGAAGAAATATGGGAAACCAAATAGTCTAATTTCTTAAAGGACCCACAAAGGGATCAATGGGCAAATCCTGCAATATTGATAATGTCATGTGATTTATGAATGCTTGAGTTCTAGTGATTCAGTAGACCGGTGAGTTAGGCGCAGTCCTATGAGAATGTGCTTGTTGGAGGATGAAGAGGCAGAGCTGACGAGTCCTTACTTGAGTCTGTGTCTCCCCAGAGTGGTTTATTCTTAGTCTCCCACTAGCTGATCTCATCAGAGAAACAGAGGCAGTTTAGCAACCAGCAGCTTGGTTATTGGATTGGAAGAGGCAACAGGCCAGGAATCCAAGGCTTGTATTCTTATCGCAGCTCTGTCATTAGCAAGCTTGGTCAAGGCTCTTAATATCTCTGGGTTTATTTCCTTATCAATAAAATGAGTAAATCAGACTGTAAAATCTCCAAGTTTTCTTTCCAGATGTCAAATTCCACGCACCTATCAGAGGGAATCAAAATTTGAAATGATGTGTTTAAAATACTATGTTTAGGGCTTCCCTGGTGGCGCAGTAGTTGAGAGTCTGCCTGCCGATGCAGGGGACACGGGTTCATGCCCCGGTCTGGGAAGATCCCACATGCCGCAGAGCGGCTGGGCCCATGAGCCATGGCCGCTGAGCCTGCGCGTCCGGAGAGGCCACAACAGTGAGAGGCCCGTGGACCGCAAAAAAAAAAAAAAAAATACTATGTTTAAAAGTCTAAGATAAAATGCAATGGACATGATGTACTATTTTGAGTTTTAAAAAATCACTTTTATAAGTATAATAAGGAACTTGGTTTCATTGTAATTTTTGTAGAGATACTGGGGTGCTTTAGTTAACAATTTAAAAATGCTAATGTAATCCAACTGAGCTGTAAATGGGATTTCAAAAAGTATCAGGGGAATTCCCTGGCGTTTCAGTGGTTAGGACTCCGTGCTTTCACTGCTTTGGGCCCAGGTTCAATCCCTGGTCAAGGAACTAAGATCCCACACGCCGCAGGGGCGCAGACAAAAAAAAAAAAGTATCGAAAACTCCAAATTCATGATTTAGAGTGATACTTTAAAAAAAAGCATATCTACAAAACAAAAGTATTATTTTTATAATTTTGAATCTAAACTAGTCATTTCATGTGGATCTCCTAAGAAGAGACAATGAAAATTAACAAAATAACAGATGGTTTGTATATGTGACCTATTCTGCGTGACTTACTTTACACGTCAAAAACGATTGATTTATATACATATCTGGTTTGTAGATAAGATTGTGACTCCGGAGAACCTTGTCTTCACTTTCTCAGCTTTCCTTTTCCTCCCTATCAGAATTCTTTCACCCAGGTCTGCAGACCTTGAGCACATTCCTAGCTTGCTTCTCCCCTAGACCTCTTAGAAAGTTATCCTTTTGCGGGGAAAGAGGAACCCTTTAAAAACCGAATGAAAACCATGGACCCACTCCACAGAAAAATGCTCATACTCATAAAATTTTGTATTCTAGGGGGTTACCTGACCCTCAGAAGTCCATCCATTGGCGGAAGTTTGTAAACCTCAAGGTAAGAACACCTCTACTGAAGAGGTGATGATGGATACCCTTTGCCCTTTTCAAAACCTGTCTATCTTTTATGGAGACACAATTTCATAGCACTTGTTTTCTTTTTTTCACTTGTTTATTTTCCGGTCCTTCTGAAAAGCAGTGTGCTATGTGAAAAGCTCTGGATTGGGAACCAGAAGAGTTGATAATTTACCTTGATTCTTCCCAGGGGTGACACTAAACTTACTTAACAACAGATGTGGCACAGGTACCAACTGTGCAGAACAGAAGTTGCTCAGTG
The DNA here is from genome assembly GCF_949987515.2 of Delphinus delphis. Classification (NCBI taxonomy): domain Eukaryota; kingdom Metazoa; phylum Chordata; class Mammalia; order Artiodactyla; family Delphinidae; genus Delphinus; species Delphinus delphis. Next base: position 17,982,162 of record NC_082699.1, read on the forward strand.
CTGGAGCAAGGGCCTGGTTGCTCCCTGCCCCAAGGGCCAGGTACCTGTAGTTAGATCATGGGTAGCTGTGGGGGGGATTCCGAGGCCACAGAAGGAGATTCTTTTGGGGGTCTGCGGGCAGTGGCTATTTACTCACCACTATAAAAGTATTTCAGTGTTTTCTTTTGGGAGTGATAGAAATGTTCTAAAAATTATGGTGATGATTGACCAACTGTATAAATTTACCGAAAATTATTGAGTAATTATTATGGGTGACGTTTATGGTATGTGAATTATACCCTAATAAAGCTGTTTAAAAACAGAGAAGAGCATTTCAATATTTTAACAAAACAGCCATAACAGTAAGTCCCAGCTGGCCTTCAGACTGGCTTTCCCATTAATGATATAAGATCAGAGGCTGGTCAGGTGTCTACCTGGGTCTAGATTTTTAATCTGTAAAATGGAGAGTCAATGGTTTCTTCAAAGCTTTCCAGATAAATTCTTTTCTTGTCAAAAAATCCCATAATTGTGTTATCATAATTTATACTGTCCTTCTTTATCTACTTATAAAGCCATCATTGCCCAAACACATATTTACCCTTCCTCTACTGTTTAAGGAGGGATAGCAGCCCTAGTGATTTTGTCCCTGCCAGACAGTTCTTTCTTATCCTATGACTTTACCTCCTGCCTACCTTTCCCATCCTTTGTGTGTGTGTGTGTGTGTGTGTGTGTGTGTGTGTGTGTGTGTGTGTGCGCGCGCGCACGCGTGTGTGTGCCTCTTTTTCGCCTATCTCCACTTAACACGTATTGGAAAAGGCACTAGACTTGGAATCAGAGGGCTAGACTTTGAATCCCAACTCTGCTACTTCTTAGTTCTGTGACCTGGAGTTGGTCATTTAAATTTCTCTGAACCGGGCTTCTGTGGTGGTGCAGTGGTTGGGAATCCGCCTGCCAATGCAGGGGACGCGGGTTCGAGCCCTGGTCTGGGAAGATCCCACATGCCGCGGAGCCGCTGAGCCCGTGCGCCACAACTGCTGAGCCCATGAGCCTAGAGCCCGTGCTCCACAACGGGAGAAGCCACTGCAATGAGAGGCCCACTCACCACAGGGAGGAGCGGCCCCCGCTCTCCGCAACTGGAGAAAGCCCGTGCGCAGCAGCGAGGACCCAGCACAGCCAAAAATAAAATAAATTAAAAACAAAATAAATTTCTCTGGACCTTAGTTTCATCATCTGTAAAATGGGGATGAAAATGCCAACATGTGGTTGGTGGTGGAGTCCAAATGCAATCATAGATGTGAAGGAGCTTGGTGAACGGCACATCACCACATGGATGAGAGGTGATGCCTCGTTATTCTTCTGAAATACTCTGTTCTCTCTGCAGTGGACGGATGAGATGCTGGCTAAGGAGTGGAGTGTATGGCAGTGATTGAGAAATACCCATGTCAAGATCCCCAAATTTCACACCAGTTTGTGAATATAGAAGAGACTGGACACTCTGCTCTGAACTGAAAATTGCCATACACAAATATTCAAGGTTGAAATCTTGTATCTCCCGGGCCCACCACTGCCCTTCTCCACATGGCATCCTCCCAGATCTGCCCTTATTAATGACGATAAGAGAACAGCTACCTTGGATTGAATATTTATATGTGCCACACAGGCACTGTGAGAGGCACTTGTATTTCCTGTATTATTTAATCTTTAAAACAATTCCCATTTTATAGGCTAGGAAACAGGCTTAGAGAGACTAAGTAGTTTGCCAGAGTCACCCAGCTTCTGAATAGAAGAGTCAGAATCTTACCTTGGAAATTCTAACTCCATTAGTCTACAGATCGAGTTCATTAACTAGTATGCCATATTGTCCTTCCAAATCCATTCTCTTAATGACCCGTGTAAGTGAGGTTTTAAAATAAAAGTAACCCTTGGGCTTCCCTGGTGGTGCACTGGTTGAGAGTCCGCCTGCCGATGCAGGGGACGCGGGTTCGTGCCCCGGTCCGGGAAGATGCCACATACCGCGGAGCAGCTGGGTCCGTGAGCCATGGCCGCTGAGCCTGCGCGTCCGGAGCCTGTGCTCCTCAACGGGAGAGGCCACAACAGTGAGAGGCCCGCGTACCGCAAAAAAAAAAAAAGTAACTTTGCAGTGGAGAAACCTGACGAACACTACTTCAGTCATGTGATCAAGGTCAACCTCGGCAACGATAAGTCATGTTGAGTGTATGTACCCTTGATAAGATGTGATGCAAATGACACTTTACCTCTGTGGTCTCCCCCCCACCCCCGAAATCACATAACCCCTGTCTAATCATGAGAAAAAACATCAGGCAAATCTTAAATAAGGATATTCTACAAAAGACCTGATCAGTACTCCTCAAATCTGTCAATGTCCCAGTACTCCTAAAATTTGTCGATGTCATTGAAATTAAGGACAGTTTGAGAGAAACTGTCACAGCCTAAGTAGGAACCTAAGAAGACAGGATGCTAAATATAATGGGATTTAGGAATAGAAAAAGGAGATTAGGTTAAAATGCAGAAAATCAGACTTAAGTATAGGTTTTAATTATTAATAGTGTATCAATATTTGTTCATTGATTGTAACAAATGAACCATACTAATATAAGATGTTAATATGAGAAATTAAATGAGGAACATAGGGAATTTTTGTACTGTCATCACAATTTTTTTTATTGAGATATAGTTGATGTACAGTATTATATAAGTTACAGGTGTACATTTAAAAAAATGGAAACCTGTTCTTAAATCAAATTTTTAAGAAATACCTTAAATCATTGATGGAAGGAGGTGAGAGACAAGAGGCAGCCAAGATCTGGCCATGGAAGGCTTTGTTGGCTGGCAAGGTTGGACTTTATCTTAGAAACCATTTGGTGGGACTTCCCTGGTGGCGCAGTGGATAGGACTCCACGCTCCCGATGCAGGGGGCCCGCGTTCAATCCCTGGTCAGGGAACTAGATCCCACATGCATGCAGCAACTAAGAGTTCGCATGCCACAACTAAGGAGCCCACATGCCTCAACTAAGGAGCCTGCCTGCCACAACTAAGACCCCACGCAACCAAATAAGTAAATATTAAAAAAAAAAAGAAGAAGAGGAAAGAAATCATTTGGCAAATTAGAGTTATTTTCAGAGGGGAGGTGGTGAGGCCAGATTTATATTTTGAAATGACTGTTCTGAACAGATTTGATCAGGTCAGATCAGAAAAGAAAAATCAGAAAAGGAGGCTATTGCAAGGGCCTGACAGATGGAGGATGAGGGCTTGGACTAGGGAACGTAGAAAAAGGACTCTTGGGATATTTAGGAAGGGGAACAGACAGGACTGCGATTTGTTGCATATAGGGGACAAGGAAGGAGTTGAATGCAAGGTTTCTGATTTGAAAGTAAAGGAGTTGGTACAGACAGAAGAAATGAAAATAGAAGGGAAAGAAAAAATGATTCCATTTTGGACATATTTGAGGATTTAAAGTTTCCCATAGGTCATCTGTCATGCCTTTTAAAAATGAAACTTGTAAAATCTATCTCAAATGAATTCACTAGGAAATCCTGGGAACAGAGGCTCAGCTTATGTGGAGGGCCCTTTTTCTGTCAGTCTCTGTGGTGTTCAAGATGGCCTCTAGTCTCCAGACTCATAGCCAACCTACCAGCTCAGTAACCCCAGTGGATTATTCTAACAGCAAAGATCTGGGAGGGGGGTCCAATTGGCTTAGCTCTAATCAGCTTCATCTCTCAACCAAACAGTGATCTGACTGATCAGGCCTGGGCTGTAGCATGGGTGGGAGTGGAGCCAGCCCCACTCAAATCACATGAAATGAGACCTCCCATAAGAAAGAAGCTTCTTACACTAGAGTGAGGGGAGATAAGAGATGCAAGAGAGACAAAAAGTACAGATGTCCACTACTACATCTCAACTGGAATATATTCAGCAGACATTCTACACCACAGGCTTAAGCTGGGAGAGGATAGGGGGGAGCTTTCATTTAAGTGAAGTTTTGGATTATGATGTAATACTAGATGGCCTGAAATTTTTTTTTTATTTTCGGTACGCGGGCCTCTCACTGTCGTGGCCTCTCCCGTTGCGGAGCACAGGCTCCGGACGAGCAGGCTCAGCGGCCATGGCTCACGGGCCCGGCCACTCCGCGGCACGTGGGATCTTCCCGGACCGGGGCACGAACCCGCGTCCCCTGCATCGGCAGGCGGACTCTCAACCACTGCGCCACCAGGGGAGCCCGTGGCCTGAAATTTTTAATGACTGATAAGAAACTGTTCTTTTTTTTAAAGAAACTGTTCTTCTGACAGAGGGACTGCAGATATTCTGGAACCTTCCTGAGATTTCATCCAAGGCAAGGAAAACCCACGGAGCGGGTTTTAAAGGAAAATGGGCGACAGCACCACATGGAGTCCAGCTCATTCAGTAAAATGATTACATTTGAAACCATGAAAATAAAGAGATCACTCCAAGAGAGAGTTTAGGGGAGAAAAAAACCCATAATGCTGAGGTCAGTGGCTAAAGGAACACCAACATTTAAGAGAAATGTGGGCTAGAAGTCAAAAGGGTCTTGAGGAGGGAGTAAGTAATCAATAATGTAAATTCATTCAAGATTTGTAAAACAAACACACACAAACAAAAACTGAATTGGCAATGTGGAGTACGTCAATGCTCTTCATCAGATTACTTTTTGTTGTAGTGAACTGTGGAGCGAACTGGTAAGTGAAGATAAAGAGGCATCAAAGGCTTGGACTTCCCTGGTGGTGCAGTAGTTAAGAATCTGCCTGCCAACGCAGGGGACACGGGTTCGATCCCTGGTCCAGGAAGATCCCACATGCCGTGGAGCAACTAAGCCTGCGAGTTGCAACTACTGAGCGCTTGTGCCACAACTACTGAAGCCCACGCGCCTAGAGCCCGCACTCCGCAACAAAGAGAAGCCACTGCAATGAGAGGCCCGTGCACCGCAACAAAGAGTAGCCCCTGCTCACCGCAGCTAGGGAAAGCCAGTGTGCAGCAACGAAGACCCAACGCAGACAATAAATAAATAAATTTATATTTTTTTAAAAAAGAGACATCAAAGGCTTGGAGGAGATGAGAAAAAGGGAGATAAGACTGCACTAGTGACAAATGCAAGGTCAAGAGTAGGGAGAAGTTTTGTTTCTTGTTTGTTTTCAGAAAGTGATTTGAGCATTATCATAAGCTAAAAGGAGTCAGTAGAGGAGGATATTTGAAAATGTTAGGCATTTAAAGAGGGAAGGCTGTGTGGGTCACATACCTTTGGTTTGATGTGGAGAAAGATTCCTATTAGCTTCTTAAATCATAATACGCACAATGAAGACCCAATGCAGCCAAAAACACAGAGAGAGAATCAATGATAGAATTAGAAGATCACTGTTTTACAACCACCAATGTAGTAACTGATTCAGGCAAAGAGCATCAAGGGACACAAATTCTATTAGGTGAAACATTGTTGCAAAGTATCAAAGTATCAACCCTCAGATTCCTTGTCAATTTTCACAAAGTATAATCACAAAGTATCAACCCTCAGATTCCTTGTCAATTTTAAAGGGGAAAGCTTATCTTTATTAATAGAGGAATCTGGCAGACAGTGTCTGAACCAAGTGATGAAACCAATGATGAGACAAACTAAAATTATGTGCCTCCTGGTGGGATTCGGTGGTAATATAGCATTATGCATTTAGTATTCTTTGACTAAAATTTTAACCTGAATCTAATCATGAAGGAACAATCAGTCAAATCCAGACTGTGAGACATTCTAGAACACAATTGGCCTGGGCTCTTCAAAAATGTCAGTGTGACCAAAAAAATAAAAAAGTGGAGGACGGCTCTGGAATTAAAGAAAAATAAAAAGACAAAACAATTAAAGGCAATAAATAATCTTCAATAAATGCTAGATTTAAAATTTATTAGAACAGTTTGGGAAATTTTACTGTTATCGAATCAGTGGAATTAACTTGTCCTCACTGTATTGTGTTATGTTGGGGAATAACCTAGTCCTTGGGAGAAATATGTTCAAGTATTTATGGGTGAAGTGTCAGGATTTCTGCAACTTTCAGAAAATTGCAAATTTCACACACACACGTATATGTATTCTATATAATGAGAGAGCTATAGACATATAGAGAAATATATAGATAATTTTTTTTTTTGGGCTGCGCCTCATGACATGCAGGATCTTAGTTCCACCACTAGGGATCAAAACCGTGCCCCCTACAGTGGAAGCGTGGAGTCTTAACCACTGGACTGCCAGGGAAGTCCCATATAGATAATTTTGATAGTTAACTTGATGTGTCAATTCAGCTAGGCTATAGTACCGAGTTATTTAATCAAACACTAATCAAGGTATTGCTGTGACAGTACAGTTGGCTCTCCATATCCGCAGATGTGAAACCTGCAGGTAGAGAGGGCCGACAGTATCCATATTGTGCTATTTTATTTTATTTTATTATTTTATTATTTTTGGCTGCGTTGGGTCTTTGCTGCTGTGAGTGGGCTTTCTCTAGTTGCGGTGATCGGGAGCTACTCTTCGTTGCGGTGCGTGGGCTTCTCATTGCGGTGGCTTCTCTTGTTGTGGAGCACGGGCTCTAGGCGCACAGGCTTCAGTAATTGCGGCATGTGAGCTCAGTAGTTGTAGCTCTCGGGCTCTAGAGCACAGGCTCTGTAGTTGTGGTGCACGGGCTTAGTTGCTCTGCAGCATGTGGGAACTTCCCAGACCAGGGATCGAACCCGTGTCCCCTGCAGGGACAGGTGGATTCTTAACCACTGTGCCACCAGGGAAGTCCCTGTACTATGCTATTTTATATAAGCAATTTGAGCATTGGAGGATTTTTGTATCCGCAGGGGCTTCTGGGTCATCTGGAGCCAATTTCCTGGGAAAAGGAGGGACAACTGTACTTTGTAGATGAGTACATCTAGAATTCAGTTGACTTTATTTTTTAAAAATATTTGTTTATTTATTTATGTAGGTTGCACCGGGTCTTAGTTGCAGCGCTCGGGATCTTCATTTCAGAATGCAGGATCTTTTAGTTGCAGCATTCAGGATCTAGTTCCCCGACCAGGGATCGAACCCAGGACCCCTGCATTGGGAGCAGCGTGGAGTCTTACCCACTGGACCACCAGGGAAGTCCCGCATGAGACAATTTCTTAAACTAAATCTTGTTTTATATATTTCTATCTATCTACCTATCTATAGAGAGAGGGAAGGAAGGAGAGAAAAAGAACTTTATGTCTATATAGAGCTACAGATTGATAGAAAGATAGATATGGATATATCCTATTGGCTTTGTTTCTCTGGAGAATCCTGACTGATAAAATAATAGATATAGATATAGATAAAGCAAATGTGGCAAATGTTAACAACTGCTAAATCTAGGTAAAGGGCATATGGATGTTTATTGTACTATTAACTTTTCTCAACATTTGAAAGTTTTTATCATAAAAATTGATGGAAACATTAAAAGTGTGTTTTAATGAAAATTTTGAAAAGGTAATACAGCTCAATCAGCACAGAGACATAGCCTAATAAAAATACTGGAATTTAAACATAAAGAGTGGTGATCGTACAGCACAGGGAATACAGTCAATATTTTATAATAACTATAAATGCAGTATAATCTATAAAAATTTTGAATCACAGTGTTTCATGCCTGAAACTAAGATAATATTGTAAGTCAATTATACTTCAAAAAAAAGAAAAAAGAAAAACTGTAAATATTGCCTTAAAAAAATCAAGAAGAACAAATCAGTTTATCATCAGAATCCTCCACTTTGGTATTAGCAAACAGTGAATTAGTGTCTTAAATATCCTTGGGGGGCTTCCCTGGTGGCGCAGTGGTTGAGAGTCCGCCTGCCGATGCAGGGGACACGGGTTCGTGCCCCGGTCCGGGGGGATCCCACATGCCGCGGAGCGGCTGGGACCGTGAGCCATGGCCGCTGAGCCTGCGCGTCCGGAGCCTGTGCTCCGCAACGGGAGAGGCCACGACAGTGAGAGGCCTGCGTACCGCAAAAAAAAAAAAAAAAAACCTTGGGTAAGGGAAAATGTGGTCCTAAATTTTAGAATCATTTAAGCAAAAGCTCATGGAAGTGGGAGCTCAGTAGTTGTGGCTCACGGGCTTAGCTGCTCCACGGCATGTGGGATCTTCCCAGACCAGGGATTGGACCCGTGTCCCCTGCATTGGCAGGCAGATTCTCAACCACTGCGCCATCAGAGAAGCCCTGGTTATCTGTTTTAAATATAGCAGTGTGTACATGTCAATCCCAATCTCCCAATCTATCCCTCCCGCTCCCCGACCCTTTCCCCCTGGTAACTCTAAGTTCATTCTCTAAGTCTGTGAGTCCGTTTTTTATTTTTTTTTAATTTGCCCTGCCTCGCAGTTTGTGGGATCTTTGTTCCCTGACCAGGGGTTGAACCCGGGCCCTCAGCAGTGAAAGTGCGGAGTCCTAACCCCTGACTGCTGGGAATTCCCGTTTCCGGTTTGTAAATAAGTTCATTTGTATCTTTTTTTTTTTTTAGATTCCGCACATAAGCAATATCATATGATATTTGTCTTTGTCTGACTTACTTCACTTAGTATGATAATCTCCAGGTCCATCCATGTTGCTACAAATGGCATTAATTTTATTCTCTTTAATGGCTGAATAATATTCCATTGTATATATGTACTACATCTTCTTTACCCATTCATCTATTGATGAATATTTAGGTTGCTTCCATGTTTTGGCTATCATAAACAGCGCTGCAATGAACATTGGGGTGCATGTATCCTTTCAATGTTTTTCTCTGGATATTTGCCCAGGAGTGGGATTACTGGATCATATGGTAGCGCTATTTTTACTTTCTTAAGGAACCTCCATATTGTTCTCCATAGTGGTTGTACCAATTTACATTCCCACAAAGAGTGTAGGAGGGTTCCCTTTTTCCATACCCTCTCCAGCATTTATTGTCTGTAGACTTTTTGATGATGGCCATTCTGACTGGTGTGAGGTGATATCTCATGGTAGTTTGATTTGCATTTATCTAACAATTAGCGATGTTGAGCATCTTTTCACGTACCTCTTTGCCATCTGTATGTCCTCTTTGGAGAAATGCCTACTTAGGTCTTCCGTGCATTTTTTAAAATTAATATTTATTAGAGTATAGTTGCTTCTACCTATTTTTTGATTGGGTTGTTTTTTTGATATTGAGCCACATGAGCTATTTGTAAATTTTGTAGATTAATCCCTTGTTGGTTGCATCATTTGCAAATATTTTCTCCCATTCTGTGGGTTGTCTTTCCGTCTTGTTTATTGGTTTCCTTTGCTGTGCAAAAGCTTTTCAGTTAATTAGGTCTCATTCATTTATTTGTTTTTATTGCTTTTCAGTTTAATTAGGTCTCATTCATTTATTTTTGTTTTTATTGCCATTACTCTAGGAGATGCATTGAAAAAGATATTGCTGTGATTTATGTCAAAGAGTGTTTGCTGCCTATGTTTTCCTCTAAGAGTTTTACAGTACCCGGTCTTACATTTAGGTCTCTAATCCATTTTGAGTTTATTTTTGTGTATAGTGTTAAAGAATGTTCTAATTTCATTTTTTTATGTGTAGCTGTCCAGTTTTCCCAGAACTATATATATATATATATATATATATATATATATATATATATATATATATATATATATATATATATATTGCCCGCTCCGCTCAGCATGCAGGATCTTAGTACCCCAACCAGGAATCGAACCCTCACCCCCTGCAGTGGAAGTGCGGAGTCTTAACCAGTGGACCACCAGGGGAGTCCCCTCCCAGCACCATTTATTGAAGAGGCTGTCTTTTCTCCATTATATAGTCTTGCCTCCTTTGTCGTAGATTAATTGAGCATCAGGTGCGTGGGTGAGAATATCTAAATAAATGCAATACAACACACCTCCACTAGAATGGCTAAAATAAAAATATCAATACTGAGTGTTGGTTGGTAAGAATGTGGAGTAACCGGAATTCTCATACACTGCTGGTGAAAGCATAAATTGGTACGACCACCTTAGGAAACCGTTAGCTGAAAACGTATAACACCAAGCATATGCATTCCCTATGAATCTGCAAATTGACTTCTGGCTTTTACACAAAATGTGTATATATGAGCCCTAAAAACCATGTACAAAAAAGTTCATAGCAGTATTTTTTGTAACAGCTCAAAACTGGAGACAACTGAAATGTCCATCAACAGTGGAATGGATAAATAAGCCTATACTGTGTTGCATGTCAATTATATCTCAGTAAAACTGGGAAAAATAAGCACTAGCCCCTCTTTTCTTGAAGAGGAGCAACTGTCTTGCCAATTACTGAATTAAAAAAAAAATCTGGGCTTCCCTGGTGGCGCAGTGGTTGAGAGTCCGCCTGCCGATGCAGGGGACACGGGTTCGTGCCCTGGTCCGGGAAGATCCCACATGCCGCGGAGCGGCCGGGCCCGTGAGCCATGGCCGCTGAGCCTGCGCGTCCGGAGCCTGTGCTCGGCAACGGGAGAGGCCACAACAGCGAGAGGTCCGCGTTCCGAAAAAAAAAAAAAAAAAATCTGAGTTCTCTAAATAATATCAGTTTCTTGTCTAGTTCTCTTGTGATCCCCTCAAGCGCTAATTATAAAGTTAAACCTCCAAAAGACCTAAATAAAATAGTGGTGGAAAAAGGAGATGGTGGGAAAAACAGAAAAGGAAAGTAGTTAACACATATAAATATACGCAGGGCATAGCAGGGAAGAATATAAAGGAAAGGTTGTAATTGTCATTTCTACAACGGGTAGTAAGGTCAAAGAAGGTTTTTATGATTTTCCTCTTCCATTACTGTTTCCTTTGCCTTCAGCCAGTAAACTTCCTGGCTGGAGTTTTTTACCCAGTAGCGAGACTTAAACTTTTATTCCTGAGGGATCTAAACTCGTGGTGACCTTGTCTTTATGGAGTTGGCAGTAATCTTCCATTAACTTTGATGCTGAATCCTGGGAGTCCCCAGGGATCCATTTGTATTCTTACTCTGAAACAAAGGCAGGTGAGGTGAGAACTACCTCTCCCCAGAAGGTATCTCCAGGTATAAGGGAGTCCCTGCTTCTTACCAAAAGATGGTGGCAGATTGATTTAACTGTTGAGGAGGGTCATGAGGGGTTCAATATGATCCCTGTTCAGTTTTTTAGGTTACCACCCTTTTCTCAATCAATATCTTCAATTTTACATGGTAGACATATAACCACCAGACACTAACTGAACTGACATTTTAATTCGGCTTATTGGATCAATCTTCAAGTTTGGTTTTACAATGATCAGAAAGCTATCTGTGGTTAAATAACAGAATACTAGAAATTTCCTAGAATTCTACCGTGCCTTGAAATCTGTGGGATTTGAGGTTGTCCTCTTTCTTTAAGCCATCCAGTACCATTAAAAGCAACCACTCCAGGGAATTCCCTGGTGGTCCAGTGTTTAGGATTCCATGCTACCACTGCAGGGGGCACGGGTTTGATCCCTGGTCAGAGAACTAAGATCCTGCAAGCCACACGCATGGCCAAAAAAATAAAAAAGAAAAGCAACCATTCCACTTCTCAGGCTATAAATTCACACCGTTAATTCTTTTTTGTTTTCTTTAATTGAAAACAGGGTTTAGTCATTTTAACTGATAATTGGAGTACAGGCTAGTGGTAAGATAAAATCAGAAACTGAGTTTAGTACATTTTGCTTTTGTTCAGAACAAAATATCAACTGATGAGTTTTTAATTTTTCCTGAAATTATTTCCATTAGATTTTTAAAAATTATTTATTAAATTTTTATTGGAGTGTAGTTGATTTACAATGTTGTGTTAGTTTCAGGTGTACAGCAAAGTGAATCAGTTATATACATATATCCACTCTTTTTCTTTTAGATTCTTTTCCCATATAGGGCCTTATAGAGTATTGAGTAGAGTTCCCTGTGCTATACAACAGCTTCTTATTAGTTATCTATTTTATATATAGTAGTGTGTATATGTCAGTCCCAATCTCTCAATTTATCCCTCTCCCCCTTATCCCCGGTAACCGTAAATTTGTTTTCTACATCCGTGACTCTACTTCTGTTTTGCAAATAAGTTCATTTTTACCCCTTTTTTTAAGATTCCACATATAAGCGATATCACATGATATTTGTCTTTCTGTGTCTGACTTACTTCACTCAGTATGACAATCCCTAGGTCTATCCATGTTGCTGCAAATGGCTTTATTTTGTTCTTTTTGTGGCTGAGTAATATTCCATTGTATTTATATACCACATCTTCTTTATCCATTCCTCTGCTGATGGACTTTTAGGTTGCTTCCATGTCCTTGCTATTGTTAATAGTGCTGCAATGAACATTGGGTGCATGCATCTTTTTTTTTTTTAATTTTTTTGGAGTACAGTTGCTTTACAATGTTGTGTTAGTTTCTACTGTACAGCAAAGTGAATCAGCTATACATGTATATATATATCCCCTCTTTTTTGGATTTCCTTCCCATTTAGGTCACCACAGAGCACTGAGTAGAGCTCCCTGTGCTATATGGTAGGTCCTCATTAGTTATCTATTTTATACATACTATCAATAGTGTATATATCTCAATCCCAAGCTCCCAATTCATCCCACCCCCACTTTTCCTCTTGGTATCCATACGTTTGTTCTCTATGTCTGTGTCTCTATTTCTCCTTTGTAAATAAGATCGTCTATACCAATTTTTTCAGATTCCACATATATGCATTAATATACGATATTTGTTTTTCTCTTTCTGACTTACTTCACTCTGTATGACAGTCTCTAGGTCCATCTGCATCTCTACAAATGACCCAATTTTGTTTCTTTTTATGGCTGAGTAATATTCCATTGTATATATGTACCACATCTTCTTTATCTATTCCTCTGCTGATGGATATTTAGGTGGCTTCCATATACTGGCTATTGTGAATAGTGCTGCAATGAACATTGGGGTACATGTACCTTTTTGAATTCTGGTTTTCTCTGGATATGTGCCCAGTAATGGGATTGCTGAGTCACATGGTAGATCTATTTTTAGTTTTTTATCCTTTTGTCATAGATTAGGTGACCATATGTGTGTGGGTTTATCTCTAGGCTTCCTATCCTATTCTATTGATCTATATTTCAGTTTTTGTGCCAGTACCATACTGTTTTGATTACTGTAGCTCTGTAGTATAGTCTGAAGTCAGGGAGTCTGATTCCTCCAGCTCCGTTTTTCTTTCTCAATATTGCTTTGGCTATTCTGGGGTCTTTTGTGTTTCACACCATTCATTCTTGATGTCTTCCATCTTATTCTTTCATAGGTGCATTGAAATCATCCAAAGCCCTGTCCTCAACAGGCAAGAAATAACTTGAATAGCTATTTAACTTTCCTGAGCTGTTTGATTTCAGATCCCCATTTATGAATATTGTGGAATTGCCACCACTTTGGGCCCTACCTGGGCAAAGCAATCACAGTTAGATTCCTCCATTTTCTGGAGGGTTTGCTGCCTGCAACCTACCCTTAATATCAATTTCTGTAGGAGTTATAATTCTCAACAGAAAGCCTAGGTAGAAAAGAGAAGGCAATTATTGGAAGGATGTGGAGGGTTCCTTGGTCATGTTCCTGTGCCCTGGCAGTCAGGAGGCAGGGAAGAAGTCTCTGTCTTTTTTTAAAATTTATTATTTATTTGGTTGTGCTGGGTCTTAGTTGCGACAGGTGGGCTTCTTAGTTGTGGCACATGGGCTCCTTAGTTGTGGCATGCAAACTCTTAGTTGTGGCATGCATGTGGTATCTAGTTCCCTGACCAGGGATCGAACCTGGGCTCCCTGCATTGCGAGCACAGAGTCTTAGCCACTGCGCCTCCAGGGAAGTCCCCAAGAAGTCTCTTGATTTCTGTAGCAGGGTGTGGGGATGCCCCCTTCACCTGAATTTAGATAATGGTATTTCCCAAACCCAGGATGGGGATTTCTATGCTGTGCAGCCAAAAGAAAAGAAAAGAAAAGATTCTACAAATGTCCACTACATTTTCTACTTCTCTCTTTTAGATTTAAGAATCTTTCAGTTGAGACTTTTGGGATTTTCCTGTGAGATTCTATATTGCCTGCAGATATTTTTGTCTCCTCTTTTCCAGTATTTATACCTACATAAAAAAAATTTACAGCAATGTCTGGATATTTCCAAGAAATGCTAAATAGTGTATTGATAGCAAGTATTCTCATGTTTTTTTTTTTTATTTTGAGGTATAGTTGACATGTAACATTATATTATTTTCAGGTGTAAAACAGAATGATTTGATATTTGTGTATATTGCAACATGATCACCACAATAAGTCTAGTTAACATCTGTCACTATACACAGAAAAATCTTTTTTCTTCCGATGAGACGTTTTAAGATTAACTCTCTTAGCAACTTTCAAATGTGTAATATAATATTACTAACTACAGTCACCATGCTGTACATACATCCCCATGACTTATTTTATAATTGGAAGTTTGTATCTTTGTCTATTCTTTTGAGGTACGCAGGCCTCTCACTGTTGTGGCCTCTCCCGTTGCGCAGGCTCAGCGGCCATGGCTCATAGGCCCAGCCACTCCGCGGCTTGTGGGATCTTCCCGTACCGGGGCACGAACCCATGTCCCCTGCATTGGCAGGCGGACTCCCAACCACTGCGCCACCAGGGAAACCCCGTAAGTTTGTATCTTTTGACCTTCTTCACCCATTTTGCTCACCCATCACCCCCCACCTCTAGCAACCACCAATCTGCTTTCTGTATCTGTGAGCTTGGGTTTTTGTTTTCACATACAGGTGAGATTGTATGGTATTTGTCTTTCTCTGACTTATGTAAGTTAGCGTAATGCTCTCAAGGTCAATCCATATTGTTGCAAATGGCAAGATTTTCTTCTTTTTAAAGGCTGAATAATATTCCATTGTATTTATATACCACAATTTCTTTATCCATTCATTCTTTGGTGGACATAGGTTGTTTTCATATCTTGGCTATTGTAAATAATGCTGCAATGAACAGGGGGGTGGTGCATATATCTTTTTGAGTTAGTGTTTTTGGTTTTGTTTTTGGATAAATACCCAGAAGTGGAATTGTTGGATCATACAGTAGTGGTATTTTTAATTTTTGAAGAACCTCCATACTGTTTTCCATAGTGGCTGCATCATTTTACATTCCCAACAGTGCATGAGGGTTCTCTTTTCTCCACATCCTCACCCACACTTGTTAAGTGGTCCTCATTTTCAATGAGAGCCCCTTTGATAAATGTTTTTTGTTAAGTATGATAACTTTAGCTTAATGTTGCTTTAAAATAATAAATGAAACATTCTACTCGTAGTGTATTAGTTTAAAATTAGGAGTGGAAATGATATTTTGCCAAATTATTTTTAAACCTCTATTGAAACGATCCTACATTTTTTTCAGTAAATT
Organism: Delphinus delphis; assembly: GCF_949987515.2. Lineage (NCBI taxonomy): Eukaryota > Metazoa > Chordata > Mammalia > Artiodactyla > Delphinidae > Delphinus > Delphinus delphis. The sequence continues at coordinate 17,997,569 of NC_082699.1, forward strand.
TATATCAATAAAATTTCTTACCTTAAACAATCCTTGTTTACTTAGAATAAACCTCATTTAGTTATGGTGTAGTATACATTGACTACAGTCTGGATTTGATTTGCTAGTATTTTATTTAGGATTGTTGTCTCTATATACCTGTGGTATAGGCCTATAGGATTTTCTTTTTTTAAGTCTGTTATCTCAGAATTTGATATCAGTATTATACTAACTTTGTAACAGGAATTTAGAAATTTGCTATCTTTGTGAATCATGCTCCATGAAGATTAAAAAAAATAGTCTTACGTTTCTTTGGGAGAAATATCTTGACAACTACTTCACTTTCCTTTCATGGTTATTGATGTATTCAGATTTTGTCTTGGTTTAATTTTCATAATTTCTATTTTCCTAGAAAATCACTCAATCACAATTTAAAAATTTGGTATAAATAATAATCTCTTATAATTTAAGAGCTTTTCTCTGTTTTGGGGTATTAACTTTCTCATAACAAATGTTGAGTATTATTTTCTATCTCATCCATATATTTTTGCTTCCTCATTTTTCTCTTGATATGTCCCATGTTTTTCTACTGCTCTGAACCAGCTCTTCTATTTATAAATGTCCTAATTTACTAATTCCTATTTTCTAATTGTTTTTGCTATTTTTGTTAATTCTTTCATCCTGATTTTGTTGGCATTAGTTTCAAACATTTTGAATTTAATGCTTAGTTTGTTTTCTCATTCTCTCATATATAATAAAGGCTATGAATCTGCTTAGGATGGATAGCTGCACCTCATAAAATGTTACTCTATCCTTTCTTTAAAGAGTAGTCTTCAATCATAACTTTCTTCTCTGTGGCTGTTTATTTTTTTATTTTTTTGCAGTACGTGGGCCGCTCACTGTTGTGGCCTCTCCCGTTGCGGAGCACAGGCTCTGGACACGCAGGCTCAGCGGCCATGGCTCATGGGCCCAGCCGCTCCGCGGCATGTGGGATCTTCCCGGACCAGGACACGAACCTGTGTCCCCTGCATCGGCAGGCGGACTCTCAACCACTGTGCCACCAGGGAAGCCCTGTGGCTATTTATTTTGATGTTTAAAAACTTCCAACGGGTACTTTTGAGTATATACCTAGGCCTATACCATGATGGGTCACATGGTTTGACGTTTTGAAGAGCCACCAAACTATTTTCTACAGTAGCTGCACCATTTCACATCTCCACCTGCAAGGTTGAGTTGTAATTTTTACACATCCTGGTCAATATGTTAATGTCCATCTTTTTTATTATAGCTATCTACGGGGTGTGAAATATCATATTGTGGTTTTGATTATCATTTCCCTAATGCCTCACGACTTGGGCAAATTTTCAGGTATTGTTCGTCATTTGTACATCTTCTTTGGAGAAATGTTTGTTCAGAGACTGCTATTATTTTTCCTGGGAGAACACCAAGAATCTAGTGCAGCAACAACAATCTTGAACCCAGCTTTCCTGCCTTCGCATTCAGTATTCTCCCCTGCAAATGGCAGACTAGATGATGTGCAGACATCTGCAGTTAGGCTCAGACAAAGATTTTATCTCAACGTTAGTTAAGACATAAAACTTAAGGATCCAGTGGAATATGATTGAGGTACTGCCTTTCCACACCAATGAGCTTGTTTCAAGTCAACATTTATTGAACACCTACCATGTTTAAAGCACCCTGAAAGGGACTGGGAGAGACAATGAGATCAACACCCCCTCACAATATGAAATAATTCCCTTCTTTATTCCTGTTTTCTTACAATCTAATTTTTAGAAGATAAGGTAAAAATTGCCATTAGGAAAAGAAGAAAAACAGTTCCATTTAAGAACAATCACATAACTTAAATTGTGGTTTCATTAGCTCTTGGCTTTTTATGACTTTACTATTGCCATTCCACCAGTCAAAGTAACTTCATAGACTCAGCTCTTTAGGAATGTAAGTTTTCATTGGAGAGTTCCTTCAGTATTTGAGGGCGGAATGGTACTTTATCAGGTAGATCATACTCTTCCCGGTAACAGAAAAACTGTCTTTTTTTGGGGGGGGTGCGGGGGCGGGGAACATGCAGCCCGGCTTGCGAGATCCCAGTTCCACGTCCACGGATTGAACTTGGGCCCCCGCAGTGAAAGTGCAGAGCCCTAACCACTGGACTGCCAGGGAATTCCCCAAACTGTCTGTTAATATGATGTTGCAGAGAAACCAAACTGCTGGAGGCACAAGGTTTAAACCTTGTCTACTCTGAGCAAAGTAACACAGATGATGTTTTACACCGTAAGGCAGCAATTTTATAAAACCCATTTGAATCACAACTCTGATGCAACTTTCTTAAATTTGGTTTTGTGACATGTCATGATCCTGGCATGACTACTGGCTACATGAGAAAGCTACTCTAATTCCTTTAATTATATATCTTCTTCCTGACCTGGCCTGGCCACTCATCTTTATTCAGTAGGTTTGGATCAAAAACATTCATTGACTGTTGCAAAACATTCAAAGAAAAGCATCTCCCACCACTGAGGCTATTCAAAAGAACATTTATTATAAGCTCTGAAGTCAGTTCCAGAAACATTTTTGAGCAACAATCGCCCTACTAAGGATGATGTTCATTTGGATAGAAATGTTATGTACTTTAAAAGGCATTTATTACTTTATAAGCCCATCTCATGCATTAACTCCCTATCCCAATTCCACCATTTCAATATTCTGTATATTATTTATTTCAGTACTCTTAACAAACATCTTTTCTAGATGTACCATTCATAGGGTGTTTCTAGAATCTAAGCACCATGTTTGTTCTAATTCGAACTATGATCTGGATCTAGAATCTCACCATAAATTAGCTTGTGACCTTGGATTACCGTAACTTTTTGTCTTGGATCCTCATTAAAACAAAAAACAAATATCAAAAAGGAACATATTGGCTGATTCAAATGGTGGCTGTAAGAAACTAAGGAAACATGCATTTTCAAAAACATCTGAGTGAAATTATGGAAAAACAAAAATTTTCTTTGATGGTCTGAAGAAAATGTACTTTACAATTCAAAATTGTACTTGAGATGGATGCAGATCCTTGAAGTTTTCTAGAGCAGAAATGACACTATACTGATTCAAAAGGAAAATATATTTGATAAGTTTGCATCAACATTTAATACGCCTATAGTTAAAATTCTACTGATGTATTTAAAAAATCCTAACAGTTGATCTGGGCCAGTTGGTATGCATAGGCAGAATTAATCACAAGCTTTACTTCATGATGTAAAAGGCGGCTCAAATTAAAATATTTTAGACAATTCTGGTTGAATAAAAAAACATGAAATTTGAATTTTTCTTATAAGCTGTCATCTTATACATGCTTCTCTAAATAATGAAGCAATAGATGCTATCACAAATAAGAGTGTTAGCATATAAATATATACCTAAATAAATATAACATTTTTGTATTAAAAATGATGCTAAGCATCTAGTTCTATAAAGAGGGAGAAACAAGCCTAATACTGATGCAACTGTGTCCTATATTAGAACAATAACATAAACACAAAACTTATAGAACAATATGGTGATTAAGACCATGAGTTCTATCTCAAAACAACATTAAAATTTTCCCAGTTTCAAAGCTTTTGCACAGCAAAGGAAACCATAAACAAAACCAAAAGACAACCCTCAGAATGGGAGAAAATATTTGCAAATGAAGCAACTGACAAAGGATTAATCTCCAAAATTTATAAGCAGCTCATGCAGCTCAATAACAAAAAAACAAACAACCCAATCCAAAAATGGGCAGAAGACCTTAGACATTTCTCCAAAGAAGATATACAGACTGCCAACAAACACATGAAAGAATGCTCAACTTCATTAATCATTAGAGAAATGCAAATCAAAACTACAATGAGATATCATCTCACACCGGTCGGAATGGCCATCATCAAAAAATCTAGAAACAATAAATGCTGGAGAGGGTGTGGAGAAAAGGGAACACTCTTGCACTGCTGGTGGGAATGTGAATTGGTACAGCCACTATGGAGAACAGTATGGAGGTTCCTTAGAAAACTACAAATAGAACTACCATATGACCCAGCAATCCCACTACTGGGCATATACCCTGAGAAACCCATAATTCAAAGAGTCATGTACCAAAATGTTCATTGCAGCTCTATTTACAATAGCCTGGAGATGGAAACAACCTAAGTGTCCATCATCGGATGAATGGATAAAGAAGATGTGGCACATATATACAATGGAATATTACTCAGCCATAAAAAGAAACGAAATTGAGCTATTTGTAATGAGGTGGATGGACCTAGAGTCTGTCATACAGTGTGAAGTAAGTCAGAAAGAGAAAGACAAATACCGTATGCTAACACATATATATGGAATTTAAGAAAAAAAAATGTCACGAAGAACCTAGGGGTAAGACAGGAATAAAGACACAGACCTACTAGAGAATGGACTTGAGGATATGGGGAGGGGGAAGGGTGAGCTGTGACAAAGCGCGAGAGAGGCACGGACATATATACACTACCAAACGTAAAATAGATAGCCGGTGGGAAGCAGCCGCATAGCACAGGGAGATCAGCTTGGTGCTTTGTGACCACCTAGAGGGATGGGATGGGGAGGGTGGGAGGGAGGGAGACGCAAGAGGGAAGAGATATGGGAACATACGTATAACTGATTCACTTTGTTATAAAGCAGAAACTAACACACCATTGTAAAGCAATTATACTCCAATAAAGATGTAAAAAAAAATAATTTTCCCAGTTTAAGAAACATACAGTGTGTGTGTATAGGGAGGGGGGCCGGTGGGCAACTAAGCGAATGTGGAGAAAGGAAACTGAATATTCTATAGGGCATTAAAACAAAAGTCTTCTGTTTTCAGATAAAGAAATATGGAGTAAATAAAGAAAATACATTATGTACCTAATTCAGGATAAATACTATATTAGAGCATAAATGAAAACTGAGTTTGGGGTTGACCTGGCATTGCATATACTGGTATGAAAACTGCACATAAATTTCCCTTTGTATCATAAAGTTAATGATGACCATCACTAAAATTGAATTTTCTTTATATAGCAGGCAACAGAAAACAAGTATCTAAATTAATCTAGTTAATGTATTTAGTACTGCTTGTAATATTTAATGCTTAATCAAAAGTAGCAAAAGCTGAAATTTATAGACTGTTACTTAAAAGATGCAGCAAGAAAGGCATTTTTTCTCATTTATAATTCTTCTAATCTGATCATCTGTAATGTTACAATCTTAGATTTAAGCAATATCCACAATCTTGTTCGTTCATTAAAAAATGTGGTAAACATCACCCTATTGATGTGTAGTCTCCTTAATTTCCTAGAAGTGAAATGAAGAACCAGTCCCCTGTTCAAGATAACTTGGCTTACTAGCACAAGATTTTATACTTTTTAACTCTTAGTTTGGTGCTGTGATATACCAAAATACTTCTAGGCTAATAAATATTTGTTTAAACCAACAAACCATTAGGTGTGATATATAATATTTAAGAGTTTCTTATTATAGCCTAATAGGAATATAAAGACTTAGCACAAATATGACTAGCCTGGAATTAAATGAGATTTATATATTGCAAATAAAACACCATATATAAAATCAACTGCATCTATTGATTTCCAGATCTTATGTGTTTTACCAAACTTAGATATAACTAAGCAGAAGCTCAACTTAGCACTGCTAAGTCTAAATATAACCAAGCTTTGTTAATTTGTATGAATTTTCCTCTACACAGATAGGAATTACTAGCTTTAAACACTCTTCGATCTTTAACAGCAACTTTATATAATTTCTCAGAATACCTGTACCACTTTGAAAGAATAATTGATAAGTTTAGCAAAACGACCCACAGCTAAGATGACAGCTCCATATATAGCAAGATGTCTCTAAATGTATTTCTCTTTTAACATGAGCTGAATTTACTTATAGTAGATTGTATTCCTCAATATTGACAGCTCTTCAAAAGGAGACTTATCTGCCAATAATAATTGCATGAAAGATAAGCAGTCTAAAAAGCATAAAATAATCTAGACAATACAAAAATGAAATAGTAACTGAATAAAACAGAGGATTTTGTGGTACTATTTTCTGTGCAGAAAAAGTATTGGGTAGGTTTGCACATAATTCAAAAAGTAAACTAATCACCAAGTGTCAGAAAACTATTTAAGGTCTCAATACTATATAAAATCATCTCTTAAATTGAACCGAATAAAAATTCCTGCTATTCAATCATATGGCAAGATGTCCTGAAGCCAATAGTTTCATACATCCTCAGAAAAAGAGAAAATTAAGGCTAAAAAGATCAAACACCAAGTGTTCATCAAACCTTTCAGTCAATAGTCTTTATTAACATGCAAGTATCATTTGCCGCAAGCTATACAGTTTTTCCTAATCTTTCAGTTCTATTTCAATATTTTGAACTTAAGGTAACTTCTGGACCTAACATATAAAGTAACCTACTAAAATGGGTCAAAGTTAAACTGTATTCTAGCTATCACCTTGACCTTTAAGATCACCACTTAGGTTTATAATCGGCATTATTTGTCACCAAGTAGCAGAATATAATTCTAGTACTTGGTAATTCTACACTAAAATATGTAACAGTATGTCTTAAGATGTTACTAAAATATATGCAACTAACATTTATATTTAATTGCTTTCAATAACAATGTTAGGTCTTCTAAGAGGAAAAATTACTTTTATTGATCTTGTTTATGGTCTTTGCAGGTTCCAGAAAAACTGGTCCATAATGAACCAGTCTTAAAGAAGTAAGCTGAAGACTTAAATTTATAGACCCTATAATAACAGCTTTGTTTTACTACTAAGATAGAGACAATAATAAACCCAACTCTAGTGCTTCTTTTTCCACGACTAAGCAGAGACGCTCTATTATAGTTCTTCAAACTTTTTTTGTCTTAGTGTAAAAGTTGAATGACCTCTTCTGTAAGTTTGAGTTCAGTAGAAGACCCAGATTATGGATAACTAGTGGGACATACTTTAATTAATAGAAGATAATTAATATACTATATAAAAGTGCATTATTAGATTTGCACTGCATCTCTCCACGTTTTTCTTATTTTATAATATTTCAGTTGAATGGAGGAAGACTGGAATTGTCAGAGAAGTCTTGCTCTTAGGATCTAGATGAAAAAGTTCATAGTGAGTCTTTTAAAACATATTTAAATAATGAGAAGTGTAACCACAACAAGGGACTATGTAAGAATGAATACTGCAAAGGAAACTTTATACAATGGATTGGCCAAAATGCACAATGCACATGAAACTGAAGTCATGTAGTTTACTTGTTGACCATGTGGCTAAAGTTCAAAAAGTCTCTGCTCCAAAAGCTGTACCTAGTAATCTTCCAAAATTGATTTTAAATAAAGTTCTTAAATTGTAGCAATAAACAAAAAGACAAGATACACTTAAACAATACTGCAGTTTATCAAAAGACACATAAGAAATTTCAACTCTCATGTCTTTGACAGTTATAAAAATCAATATTTTGGCTAAGTTATAAACATGTTTATAATGCAATTATATGCAATTGCATAACCCTAGTAATGCTAATGACAGCTATAAGATCAGAATAGGTTTTTAAAAAAACACTAAAAACATAAAAATATGTAGCCCCATTATTTACCTGTAGAACGTGTTGAATTTATGCCTAAATTTCAGCATTTACTATATCACCACTGCTCTAATTTTAAAAATCACATCCAAAGGATAAGGCAAAACCACCTACGAATTGGCATATTTGTTTATTTCTCAATTTGTGAAAATGTCCTTAATTTGTTGATGTAGCAAACAAATTTCAACTCTGATTGCTATGCAAAAGAACAAGATAATCTGCTTTGCAATGAACTTTAAAGTTCAATTGCACACAGGCAACATGCTATATATGAAAAAATTACTAACTGAACTACAGGTATTAAATACTGAAAAAAGTTAACAGTTTATTATAATTTATTTTATTTAACAATCTAGGAAGTTTGCAGCCATCAGCAGTTCCAGTGCAATTTCAGGTGCAATTGGAAATTCAGGAATCTCCGTGGAGCTGTTAGTGTAGCGAACCTTGTAGGTAAAATACATGCATACTTTTGATAGCACATGTGAAGGGATCTCTCTAAAATTGACTTCATTAGTTTCGTTCTCAGCAAATTGACCTGGAAAAGAAAAGGAATTTGTTCGTGATACATGGGCTGACCTGTGTTCCTCCAAAATTCATATGTTTAAGTGCTAACCCCCAATACTTCAATGTGACTATGTTTGGAGATAGGTAATTAAGGCCCTAATCCAATATGACTGGCATCCTTATCAGAATAGGAGATGAGGCTGCAGACACACAGAGGTAAGACAACAGTGGGAAGACACAGGAAGAAGACAGTCATCTACAAGGCAAGGAGAGAGACCTCAGAAGAAACCAACTCTGTCAACACCTTGATCTCTAATTTCCACCCTCCAAAACTGTGAGAAAATAAATTTCTGTTTAAACCATCCAGTCAATGGTACTTTGTTATGGCAGCCCTAGCAAAACTAATATAATGCAAAAAGGATAAACCCAACTAGCATCAAATGAAATATGTAGATTTCTGAGTAGAAACATAAAAAAAATCTTTATTAAAACGACTCAGTCTAGGGAATTAAGTACTTATAGACCAGCAAGAGCTCTGTGCTATGTTGTCATGTAAATATAAATGATAAGTGAAAACACTATCCTTAAAGAATCTTTTCAAGAGAGTAAATGCATTGTTTTCCCCTTTAGTTTTTAAAAATACGGTCATGTTAATGAGCTCTCATAAGCTACTTCCTCCCTTTGTTTAATAACAGTTCATACACTGTTTTTAGTGATCTCTCAATTTCTTTAGCTCTATGATTTCTTTACTATTGGGATAAAATATTTTCTTGGCAGTCTAGCACTAGCACTGTGCACTGAATATAAAAGGCAGAAAAATGTACTTTCTGAGAATGTAGTATTTTAAAAGTTTTCTAGTAATTGTCTATTGGTTGGGGGTAGGATGGGATGCGGAGAAAGGAAAGAAGGATTCAGCAGATAATTCATAGCAATGAGGTAAATTTTTGTTTGCCAATAACGAAAACTCTCTTTCTTAAATGTATGTATGAAATATTACCAATAGGCACTTATTAAGCCTTTGACACTAGACAAACATTAGTGTTTTCTTTAGGTGAAATTCGTATAACAGGTGGGAATATAAATTGGTATAGCCACTATGGAGAACAGTATGGAGGTTCCTTAAAAAACTAAAAATAGAGTTAGCATATGATCTAGCAGTCCCACTCCTGGGCATATATCCAGAAAAGACGAAAACTCTAATTCGAAAACATACATGCACCCTTATGTTCACAGCAGCACTACTTACAATAGCCAAGACATGGAAGCAACCTAAACGTCCACTGACAGATGAATGGATAAAGAAGATGTGGTACATATATATATATTGGACTACTACTCAGCCAAAAGAAAAGAAAATAATGCCATTTGCAGCAACATGGATGGACTGAGACACTGTCATACTGAGTGACATCAGACACATAAAGACAAATATCAGATGATACCGCTTACAAGTGGAATCTAAAAAAAAAGGGTACAAGTGAACTTATTTACAAAACAAGTAGAGTCACGGATGTAGAAAACAAACTTATGGTTACTGGGTGGGAAAGAGGGGGTGGAATGAATTGGGAGATTGGGACTGACATATATACACTGCTATGTATAAAACAGGTAACTAATGAGAACCTACTGTAGAGCACAGGGAACTCTACTCAATGCTCTGTGGTGACCTAAATGGGAAGGAAACTAAAAAAGAGTGGATATATGTATACGTATGACTGACTCACTTTGCTGTACAGCAAGAAACTAACACAACATTGTAAAGCAACTGTGCTCCAATAAAAATTAATAATAATAGAAAAAAGAAATTCATATAAAAGTCACCAACTTAAGATGTGCAATTCAGTGTACATTCACAATGCCGAGCAACCATCCTCTCCATCTGGTTCCAAAACATCTTCGCCACCCCAAATAAAACCCACACCGCAGCCCCTGGAAAACACCAACCTACTTTCTTTCTCTATGTTTTTGGGGTTTTTTTTTGCCACATTGCGCGGCTTGCATGATCTCAGTTCCCTGACCAGGAACTGAACCCAGGCCACAGTGGTGAAAGCACCGAATCCTTAATCACTAGACCACCAGGGAACTCCCCTCTACTTTCTGTCTCTATGGATTTATCTATTCTGGATATTTCATACAAATGGAAGTATACAACAATGTGTGTCTGGCTTCTTTCACTCAGCATAATGTTTTAAGGTGCATCCACCTTGTAGCATGCATCAGTACTTCATTCCTTTTCATGCAAACATTAGTTTGGTGCCGAAAGTTTGAAGCTTCAAAGATAAAACTCTTGTTTTTAAATTAAAGGAGATCAGACTTTGTAAAAGTCCTTTAATCTCAATTTTTAGTTAAAATTTTGTTGGCATCGGGATTTTTCCCCTAAAGTACATCCTAGTTCTGTCCAGTAGAAAAGTCTAAAAGCACTTCAACCCAGGAGCAATGAGTATTGCTAGCACCCACAGTGGGGTATCTAAGTACCATTTTCCATTAAAAAATCAAACCGAAAAAACCCACCCCCCCAAACCGCAGGGCTCTTTAAGGAATGGCTGTTTTTAGGATTGAGGAATAATGTACAAAATGAACCTGAGAAATTTTTTTATTACAGAAAGTAGTATAGCTATTCAAGGCTAATAAAACTGTGTCAAAAGGACACAGGAGCCAACCTTATGTGCTCCTTCTGGCATAAAAACGGAGCCGTTTGAGCATCAGTAAGAATGACTGCAGCTAACTGAAAAATATCCAATAAAAAGTATATATGCAAAAAAAACAAACAAAACAAACACTCTTTACTGTTGGAGGATGCTGGAGAACCAATTCTTTACTCTGAAAAATTGCATGTAAAGGGGAAAAAAAAAAAAAATCAAGCATTTATCTTTTCTTTCCCGTACAGACTATATTTCAGCATAACCAAATAGTTCTTCTTTATAGGAGAGTTCTAACTAATAAATGCAGAAGAAATTACAGAATTGGAAAATCTCTGTTTTATAATTCCAAATGAAGTAAATCTCAGCAATAATCACAGTGAATGCTAAAACTAAATATTATATGAAAGTCTGACTGGGGAATTGCTCATGGACAAATCAGCTTGATAACTCTGGAACCCACTAATCAGTCTTGACATTGCTAAAAGATGTGATACAATAGGACTACAAGAGTTCCACCTATAAAGTATTCTTGCTAGAAAGATAAAACTGGATTCTGTTCAAGGCTCTAGAGTTCTAATTATGAATTTACAAAATGAAACATGATTAAGTATAACCTGGATGTGGACATTATACAAATAACTTTGTTTCTAGTAAAATTAAATAAATAGTCTGAAATTAATTAAAAATAGTCTGAAAAAAAAAGCAGGGGGGAGGTTGCAGGGGGACTATCATAGATTTTGCAAGTGAAATAACCTAATGTCAGGAATTTGCTTGAAATACTCTTTTAAAAGAAGTTAGGATAATAGACAAAACAAAACTGGCAAAATGTTGACAACTATTGAAGCTAGTTGATGGGTACAGGAAGGTGTGTTATGTTATTCTCTCCAAGTCTGTGTATGTTCTAAAATCTCCATAGTAAAAAATATAGAAAAGGGATTGCAAAGGATCAGAAACAGCCAAAACAATTTTGAAAAAGAAAAACAAAGTTGGGGGCCTCACAGTTCCCAATTTCAAAACTTACTACAAAGCTACAGAAATCAAAACAGCGTGATACTGGTATAACCACAGATACATAGATCAATGGAAAATCGAGAGCCCAAAAATAAACCTACATATCTATGGTCAACTGATTATCAACAGGGATGCCAAGACCATTCAGTATGGTCTCTCTGACAAACAGTAATGGGATGTCCACATGCAAAAGAATGAAGCTGATTCACACTATATGCAAAAATTAACTTAAAATCAAGAACCTAAATGTAAGTGCTTAAAACACAACTCTTGTAAGAAAACATAAGGTAAATCTTCATGACATTGAATTTGGCAATGCATTTTTAGACAGGACTCCAAAAATCAGAAACAACAAAAGGGAAAATAAATTGGACTTCATCAAAATAAAAAACTTCTGTGCATCAAAAGATACTATCAAGAAAAAACAGCCTACAGAATGAAGAAAATATTTGCAAATCATTTATCTCATAAGGTATAAAGAATTTATAAAGAACTCTTAATAAAGTTCAGAATTTATAAAGAACTTATAAAGTGTCCAAAATTTATAAAGAACTCTTAAACTCAACAACAAAAAGACAAGTCAATTAAAAAATGGGCAACAAAATTGAATAGATATTCGTCAAAAGAAAATATACAAATGACCAGCAAGCACAAGCAGATATATTTAACTTCATCAGTCATTAGGGAATTGCTAAGCAAAATTACAATGAGATACCACTTCACACCCACTAAGATGGTTACAATCAGAAAAATGGAAAATAACAAATGTCAGGGAGGATGTGGAGAAACTGGAAGCCTCGTACACGGCTGGCAGGAATGTAAAATGGTTCAGCCACTGTGCAGACAGTTCAGCGTTTCCTCCAAGAGTTAAACACAGAACTACCCTATGCTCCAAAAATTCCAACCCTCAAGAAAAATTTTCTTGAGGTAAAATGGGAACAGTAGATATGTGGGAAGCAATAACTTCTATAGGTAAACTTTACATGTAACCAGGAGCAAAAATCACCAGTCCTTCTGTGGTGAACTGACCATGGAAACATAGGAAAATGATCCTTCCTACTACAAAAGAATCAATTAGGTTTTATTGAAACTATGGTAAATAACTGAAAACAGGAAATAGCAGAAGCCACTTTTTTCCCAATGCAACATAACCATGCAGTAATTAATGTTAGAACAGTTACTGTCTTTCTTTTAATGTTATGAGTCATTTAATTCAACTTGAAAACACATTCATCAAACATTAAAAAAGTGAGTATATATTAAGAGGAAATAAAGAAATGTACCTACCTGGGCCACTCAACATGGCTTTTATTGTTCCTGATGTTAGCGCATGTTCTCTTTTCACAATAAATTCATGACCATCCGAAGATATCAATTTGACATACATGGCGTCAGGGCCCTCACAGCCACCATAGGTTTTCTCTTCTCCATCTAAAGTATGTAATAAGATAATTTTTGAATCACAAAATTTATTAAAAATAAACAGGTTTACCAAGGTTAGTATATGAATAACTCAGAGCAGAAACATTTCTGGAGAGTAATAGTCACCAAGATTTTAAACTTTTTAACTCCTTATTTTATTATTCTCTAAATATTTTCCAATATCAGAATAAACTTTACATTCAAGGATGTTTACTTTATTTATTTTTATTTTTAATTTTTGGCCACATGGCTTCTGGGATGTTAGTTCCGCAACCAGGGATTGAAAATGGGCCACAGCAGAGAAAGCGCCAATTCCTAACCACTGGACCACCAGGGAACTCCCAAGGATGTTTACTTTAGATGAAAATTTACCAGTATTTTTCATGGAAGTATTAACAATTTGTGAACACAGCAGCACATTTAAATTTGAAGACTAAAAGAAAATATTCAAATAGTAAAACTTTAATTCTATGACCTGAAATACTCATTTTTAAAGTAAGATGCATAGTGTGTTTATGAATAAATGTTCATATGCCATGTGAGCGCAACTTCTGACAAGCCCCGTATTCTAAAATTTAGGGCCTTCTTTACTCAGCATTTTACTCTTGATCCATAAAAAAAGATCAAAAAATTTTACTGCCCAGTTTAAATTATTGCATGAATATTGAAACAATGACTACAGACAAATAATCAATCTTTAAAAATTCAAAGTAGAGGTGAGGTAGCTACCAGCTATCCTCAATGCCACCATGCCGGCTTCAGCCACAGGAATTGGCTCAACGTAACTTTCTGAGGGAGTATGTATTTTTATACAACCCTTTAAGATCTTTTCTCACACGTATAACTTTACAATTTTGTACCGACAGAATTTTAATTTTTATGGTACCAATATCTGAAAGAAAATATCTTAAGGCTTATTCTAAAAACTTAGGAAGACTTAGCGAGGAGAAGTACAGAGGATGAAGCTGAAGTACTGTTCAGTTACAAACATCCATTTACTCATTCATTTGTTATTAATTTAGAAATCCCTAAAACTGAGATTAACAAATATCAAAGTCACTTATGTACTACCACTGCCAAAAATGTTTAACCTGAATCTAATGGAAATACTCAGGAGGAGGAAATACTCAGACAAATCTAAATTTAAATGAGTCATGAAAGACCTCACTCCTCACCCAATCCCAAAAGTAGGGAACTGTTTAAAGAACACAAAAGAGATAAATTAATGCAATAAGTAAATCCTTGATTGGACCCTGGATTTAAAAATAATAAACCCACTGTAAAGAACACTATTGAAAAAGCTGAAATTCTGAATATGGACTGAATTACGAGATGCATGCTTAAGCATTTAGGTGTGGAGTATTACATGTACAATTAATAAATAGAACAGAAAAAAAAAGCTTATGTGTGTTTTTGTGTGTATATGTGGGTATATAAACACATACAAACGTATACACGCAGGAAAAGCAAATATGACAAAACGTTAACTAGTGAAGGCTATAGTGTATTATTCTTGAAATTTTTCATAATAAAAAGCTGGGGGACTCATAAAGATGCATGTAACTTCTAATTATAGACTATTCAAGAGTACAGATTTTTAGCAGTTTTTGCCAGCCTCTGAGAACAAAAATAAAAATTATCAATTATTTAAATTTATACTTCCAGTATTTTTTTTTTTTTTTTTTGGCAAGAGAAACCACTTTCTATGTATGTTGGGAGAGTTTCTAATTTCCTAAGGTACAATAACTAGCAATCACAAATTAAATTTGGCATAATAATGTTACTGATCTGCTTTTCAGAAATATATAATAAACATAAGCTGCTGATTTAAACAACTAATTTCAGTCTACTCTACTTTCTTACTTGCATTCACTGACTTCAAAGGCCTATCTTTGAGAAGAAAGCTTCAACTAATTGAACTACAAAATGACTTTTATATAACTTACCCATTATGTTCTTATGAAATTCTACTTTGAGTCCACAGGAACTTTAGTAGTTTCCTGAAATATAACAATACTATATTGAGATTAATGCCAGAATAACATGTTTTCCCATTATTTTTTAATACGTCCTTGGTGTTACAAGTGCAAAGACTCTCTCTCTCTGCTATGTAAGTTTCCCAGCCACCACAATATGGAACAGTATCAAGTTTCTGAACATCTGAGAGAAGATGATCACCTCCAGGACAGTAAAGTCTAAATACAGATTTCCCCCCCCGCCTTTTTAAGGTAACTATTCTGACAACAGTTTAAAAACACATATGTTGTTCCTTAGGAGCTGAACTGAACTTGAAGGAGACACCCTTGGCCTTAATCATCTTTGTATACTATAGCTACTAGATACTGGTAAACATTAAAGCAAGTATCTGCTAAATGAATGACAACATGATAAATCCAAGGACGTGAAGTAGCTTTCCTGTGAATAAAAAAGGTACGGCTTGCCCTCTTCTTATGTAAGTGTGCACATCTATAATGCATTTTACTGTTCCATCCCTTCTGCACAGAGGCTACCAAAGTTCTGAGATGTAACAACGAAGTGTTAAAAAAAATTTTAATTTTTGAGAAATCTTAAATTTCACGAAAGAAATGACTACCAAAGGAAAAGAGCTCATGTTTTCAGTAATTTGTATTTTAACAGCATTTCTTCGAAGGAGGATTTTTTTATCCGAATATTATTTTTTATGTCATTATCAGAAAAACAGTGTATCCTAATTATCTTGTTCTCTAAGAAATTCCTGACCAATAAACCTATGTAATCCCTCACCTTAAAAAACATCATTGATGTATAGAGAAGCTGAATGCTCCAGGTGTTGACAGAGTCAGGGGAAAAATTAAATGTTAGTCTAGAACACTCCCCAAGCATGTAGGGAGGTATTTAAAGTACCATGTCTAATGTGAGAGAAAGGCAGCAGGGGCAATGTAACGTTTTTACCAACCATTTGAGGGCCTAATGAGTGTAAACATTGCATTAAATGCCTTGCATACATTGTCTTATTTTAAAACAACACTTCCACAAGGGAATTATCATTCCCATTTTAGAGATGAGAAAACATGAGGAGGCTGCTACCTGCTCAAGGCTTCTACAGCCTAAGTGGCAACATGAGAATTTAAACCTGGGTAGCTTTGCTTTAGAGCCCACGCTCCCTTCCATTATTCCATACCACCATGGTAACAAATTCTGGCTCCTGTTAAAACTTCTTTTCCACTACTGCTGAGAGGTGCTGATATAAATCCTTAGTTATCTAAAATTTAAAAACAGTACTCTGTCATTTTTTGGTCATAGTAGTAAGCAATTAAAAAATTTATCAGTCATTATTGTTTTCTTCTGTTCATACTGCTTTGTACTCCTTCTAAAACACAAAAAAAGGAAAACATGCTAGAAAAGCTAGAAGAAGAAGAATTTCAAGTGCCAACTTTTCTCTGGAAAATCTCCAGAGCAAAACATCCAGGTTGTTTACTTAACCAGCAGTAGCTAAGCAACCATGAAAAGTCACACCTGAGAAGCCCTTTGGGTAGCAACAGTTTTTCTACAGACTTCTTAACATAGTAAATCAATTCCATCATTTACACAAGGGTCAAGGTTGCGGGAGGAGGGAGCTCCCCATCACTAACAAAGAAAGAGTAAATCAACACTAACAATTAGGAGTAAACACTGATTCCTACGTGGAAGTTAAAAATATTTGAACTATGATTAAATTTGGACTTAACCCACAAATAACCTATACAAATCTAAGTTTGGGGCTACAAAATCTCAGTGTGAACACCTGAACATCTACTCCATAACCGAATTAGGTATATATGAATTAGGTAGGTAAGAGGAAGTGGTTGAACAGTGGGTTGAGAATAGTTCCAGGCAGAAGACATGAACAAAGGCTTGATGTCATTGTGCTTTTAGAGTGTTATATATAAACATTACTTTTTTATAGTTTTCTATTTTTTAGATTTTTATTATCTAACAAATACTTAGAAATTCTAGGTGAGCCTAGGGCCTACACTGAAATCAGTTTTTATCCTAGTATCTTTGAACACCGAAAAGATCTTTAAACAGCCCATCCCTTTTCTGATTTGAAATGTTACCCTTATCATATACTATATTACTACATGGATTTCTAGACTGTATTCTGTTCCATCAATCTGTTTATACCTGACCAATATCCCCACTGTTTTAATTACAATAGTGTGATAAACATGTTTTTGCTAAGGAGTTGGGCAAGTCCACATTTTGTTATTACACATTTCTCATTAGGTCTACTTTTAGGTACTTTACAGTTCCCATTATGAATGGGATCTGTTTTTTCGATTATACTTTCTGAAAGGTTATTGCTGGTGTTTTAAAGAAAACCTTTTAAATTCGGTAAGTTGAGCTTGTATTCCATGATCTTCACAAACTCTTATTAGTTCTAATAGTTTTCAGCTGACTTGCTTGGATTAGCTAAGTAGATGAGAGCAACAGCTGCAAATCTATTCTTTGTATCTTTTTGCTTTTTTTTTTTTTTTTTTTTTTTTTTTTTTTTTGCTGTACGTGGGCCTCTCACTGTTGTGGCCTCTCCCGTTGCAGAGCACAGCCTCCGGACAGGCAGGCTCAGCGGCCATGGCTCACGGGCCCAGCCGCTCTGTGGCATGTGGGATCTTCCCGGACCAGGGCACGAACCCGTGTCCCCTGCATCGGCAGGCGGACTCTCAATCACTGCGCCACCAGGGAAGCCCTCTTTTTGCTTTTTTACATTGGTCATTTACCTGGAAAAAATAAGGTTAGATGTCTAACCGACATCACTCACAAAAACACACTACAGTTTAAAGAACCAAATGTAAAAAAACCCCACTGAACTCTAGAAAAATAGCAGAAGAAAAAATACAAATAGCTCATAGACCTGTATAAAAATGTTTGACCCCAATGGTAATAAGAAAACTAAAACATTAAAACTTGCTAAGAACCAAGTTTTGGAGGGAAGGGGAAATGGGTGATACTAAACAAAAATAGTATATTTATACTTTTGAAATATTATGGGGCAGTGAAAAGGAAAAGTTAAACCTATGTATATAATAACATGGAAATACCAAGATAAACTGTTAATTTTTTAAAAAGCAGATTAGAATGTTAGGTACAGGTTGATGTCATTTAAGTAAAATAAGGGATTTCTCACCTATTAACCTCATGTTTTCTGCTGGAAAAAATAAAAAAATAAAAATAACCCTGAATAGCCAAAACAATTTTGAGAAAGAAGAACAGAGCTGAAGGTACCATGCTCCCTGATTTCAAATCACTACTACAAGCTACAGTAATCAAGACAGTACGTAAAAAACAGTCGCATAGATCAATAGAACAGAACAGAGAGCCCAGAAATAAGCCCACACTTATATGATCAATTAATCTATGACAAAAGAGCCAAGAATATTCAGTGGGAAAAAAGACAGCCTCTTCAATAAATGGTGTTGGGAAAACTGGACAGCTACTGCAAAAGAATCAAACTGAACTACTGTCTCATACTATATATAAAAATAAACTCAAATAATTAAATGTAAGACCTGAAATCATAAAACTCCTAGAAGAAAACATAGTGCATTCTCTGACATTGGTCTTAGCAGTATTTTTTGGGATATGCCTCCTCAGGCAAGGGAAACAAAAGCAAAGATGAACAAATGGGACTACATCAAACTAAGTAAACAACTTCTGCACAGCAAACAAAACCATCAACATAATTAAAATGCCACCTACTGAATGGGAGAAGATGTTTGCAAACAATCTGTCTGATAAGGGGTTAATACCCAAAATATATAAAGAACTCATGCAACTCAACATCAAAAAAACCCCAAACACCCCAATTAAAAAATGAGCAGATGGGCTTCCCTGGTGGCGCAGTGGTTGAGAGTCCGCCTGCCGATGCAGGGGACACAGGTTCGTGCCCCGGTCCGGGAAGATCCCACATGCCGCAGAGCGGCTGGGCCCGTGAGCCATGGCCGCTGAGCCTGCGCATCCGGTGCCTGTGCTCCGCAATGGGAGAGGCCACAGCAGTGAGAGGCCCGCGTACCGCAAAAAAAAAAAAAAAGTGCAGAGGACCTAAATAGACATTTTCCCAAAGAAGACACACAACACACAGACAGCCAACAAATACACGAAAAGATACTCAACATCATTAATCACCAGGGAAATGCAAATTGAAACCACAACGAGATGCCACCTCAGACCTGTCAGAATGGCTATCATCATTTTTGGCAAGGATGTGGAGAAAACGGAACCCTCACGCAGTGCTGGTGGGACTGTAAATTGGTACAGCCACTATGGAAAACAGCATGGAAGCACTACCATGGATCCAGCATTCCACTTCTGTGTATTTTTTCTAAAGACAACAAGAACACTAATTCAAAAAGATACACACACCCCTACATTCACTGTAGCATTATTTACAATAGTCAAGATATGGAAGCAACCTAAGTGCCCATCGATAGATGAATGGATAAAGATATGATACATACACACATACATGCTACAAGATTACTCATATAATGGAATATTACTCAGCCATAAAAAAGAATGAAATCTTGCCATGTGTGACAACATGGGTATTATACTAAGTGAAACAAGTCAGACAGTGAAAGACAAAAACTGCATGATTTCACTTATATGTGGAATCTAAAAACCAAAATGAATGAACAGACACAACAAAACAGAACCACAGACTCACAGATACAGGAGAACAAACCAGTGACTGCCACGGGGGAGGGGGTGGGGGAATGAGTGAAGTAGGCAAGGGAGATTAAGAGGTACAAACTGCCAGTTAGGAGTCCTGAGTCATGGGGATGAAATCTACAGCGTGGGGAATATAGTCAATAATATTGTAATATCTCTGTATAGTGACAGATGGCACCAGACTTATTGTGGTGATCATTTTGTAATGTATAGAAATATAGAATCACTATGCTGTGCACCTGGAACTAATGTAGTGCTGTGCGTCAATTATACTTCAATTTTCAAAAAAAAATCATAAAAATACGTGTTTGAAAGTACAAATAACTAGGAAACTATGATTTAAAACTGATTTTTAAAAAGAAACAAGTATGTGGAACTAAGCCACTCATGAAGGAAACAATCGTCAGTCAGCCTGATGACTTATTCTTAACAATATGTAAGAATATGATTAATTTGGAAAACAAAGTAAATTACATTAACCAAAAATTATCTAATGTTTAGGCCTATTTGAAGAGGCAAGAAGAGCGGCTTTGGCCATTAATACAAATTGACAGAAGTTACACAATTCCAGTTTGTAACAAGACATCAGAATATCTTGCCTAGAATGTGCTTATAGTGTCGCTGAATTTATTTATCTCAGGATGAGATAAAATTCTCATTCTGGCTTATTCAACTTATAACAATGCTCCTATAGTACTTAACTCTTGTGCAGGCAGTTTTAATACTTTTGGCAAAGTAACTCAGTGTCGTTAGAAGTCCATATTTGAATTTCTACTCTGCACATTTCTATCTTGAGACCCAGATAGGTTAAATGATAAGACTTCTGTTTCTTCATCTCCCAAATGAGGAAATTGGACTCAACTGTGCCTAAAGTCCCTTCCAGCTCTACCATTTCATGACTGAACCCATGTGAAATTCACCCTCCCTCTACAACAAACTGCCCATAACTCCCAATTTCCCACTTTATTAAGCAAGAGTCACTCCCACACAGCACACAACTCAAGAGCTCTAGAGTGCTGTGTGTTCCCACTGAGGCTGTCTTGTCTGCCTTACCCTGTAACCTACCTAATCTCCCTCTTAGACAATGATCTCTGAACTCCTTTGTTTTGGTCTAAAAAGTATGAACAAGTACTTCACTATATAGTGTGTACCTAATTATAGATTCTACACACAATAAAACAATTAAAAAGAACCTTTAAATGATGGGCTGAAAGTAAACAAATATAAACCCAACCCTGACCTTGCTTCATCCCACTGTGAAGAGTTCATGAAGACCGGCACCATGCGTGCCTCGCAGCCCTTACACCCTTAACTCCCTGCCCTCTCCTCTGACGTAGCTACCCACCCAAATCCCAACCCTGGCCAAACCCGATTCTCCACCGAGCTCAGGCCTCAACCAAAGACTGAACTGGCTGAAGAAAAGTCACAACCATTGTGACTGGTCTCAATTTTAAATTTATGGCCACACACTTTAAACAGATACTTGGTGTCGGACTGATCCTCCTACCTAGTCAACTGGCTTTCCTACTCTGAGAAAATTCACGGCATCCCCTAAACCTCCAACATACCTCTCCTCCCTACCCTGACAACTTCACTTATTTCACCAGCAAAACAGAAACAAGTCACTTCAACTGCCTTATCTTTCCACCTTCATCCTACCTGCATCTATATACCATATACTTCCTGTTTCAAAAGTTGAGTAAAAATCATCCTTCCTATGCAAGGCCAACCTTTCCAGCTAAGCACAGTGATCCAAGGACTTTGTCCTGCCACAATTCAACATATCAAAATGCTGTAACATCATCACTACCATACACTTCTCTGTAACCCATACTGATCAGACTTTTTAGACCTCTAGTCCATGCAAAGTGCTCTTGTCAAATTTCAACTACTTGGTCACTGGGTCAATTTCTTAAATTATTTTATTTATTCATTTAAAAATATTTATTTATTTATTTGGCTGCATGGGGGTGTTAGTTGCGGCATGCATGTGGGATCTAGCTCTGGACCAGGGATCGAACCCGGGCCCCCTGCATTGGAAGCGCGGAGTCTTGACCACTGGACTGCCAGGGAAGTCCCCTTTGGGTCAATTTTTCATCATCATCTTACTCTTAGGGTTTTACAGTTGACTCTGCCCTCTTTTCTGAAACATTTTCCTCCCTTAGCATTACGGATGCCACACCCTCCTGGCCTTTCTGCTTCTGTCACTATTTGCTCTTCCTCTGACCCGAGTGCTCCCAGACATCTGCCCTCTTCTCCATTAATACTCTTTACTTGATGTCCTCTGGTCCATAGTTTTAAATATCGCATGTAAAATATGACTCCAAGATTACCTCCCTAGCCTGACTTCTCCCCTGAGCAACAGCAGTGGATATCCTACTTGCCTACTGCACATATTCTGAGCAGTATAAAGTCATCCACCTGAGTACACTCTATACAGAACTCCTGCTTTATTCCTCAGAAACCAGTTCACCTGCCCCAGTCTTCCTCATTCCAGTAAATGGTGCTACTGTTCACCCAGATGCTCGGGCAAAACAGGTGACTCCTCCAAATTGTTTTTCGTCCTGGGGCGAAGGTAAGAACCATTTGGCTCCACCTTCAAATTACATTCCAAATCAGACCACTTCTCACTAACTTCCAACTCTACATCTCTAGTTCAAGCTACCACATGGCAACTGAACTACCAGCCTCCTTAGGAGCTGGTTCTTCCACTTTCCTCCAACTCTCAGTTTGCTACTCAGCAATCAGTCATCAAAAGCATAAGCCAGGTATCACTCCCCTGCACAAAATCCTCTAATGGCTTCTCATTACAGACAGAACAAGGACTGTAAAGTTCCATCTTAGTTACTCCTTGCTAACCACTCTGATCTCATCTCCCATCACTCTTCCTTCATTAACGTCCAGCCATACTGGCCTTCTAAGTATTTTAATAGGTCAAGTTCATTCCTCCCTTAAGGTCTATGCATTTACAGTTACTGCTCTCTGAAAAACTCTTCTTTCAGATCTTTATTATTTTAGTCTCCAGGCAAAGCATTAACGCCTCAGAGAGGTAGGTCTTCCTTGATCACTTCCTTTCAAAAGCAGACACCACACCCTAGTCCTCTAACTTAATCTAACTCTAATCTAGATACAGTCTCTTCACATTTATCACCATCTGAAACTGTATTTGCTTACATAATGTATAGCCTCTTTCCTCAAGCTCAGTGAGGGCAGGCCTCATTTAGTACCTAGCATACAAAAGATGCTCAATAAAGAGTTGAGTGAATGGCACTACTGTTTTCTTAATTACCAAGGCTTGAAATTTTGAGCATCACTGGGTGAGCTTTTTCTGATCTTATTTAATAACGGAACAGTAAACATTTAGTACAGGTTAGCTGAAATGCATTAACACATACCAGTGTAAATACAAAGATTTTCCAGATTATTTTCTAGTACTGAAAAAAATCTACCCAAAAAACCCAAACAAGCAATTTATAAGATATAAATATTACTTTGGAACTTGATATATAGAACTGACTATAACTTCTGACTACAAACTACTGACTATATTACAGAATTACCATAATGTAATGAAACTAGTATCTTCCATTTGAAATAAATTTATATCCATATATATTTTTTGGAATGGTAGGTAGTTATTAGGTAAATCTCACACTTAAGAAAAAAAAGGACAGTCATTTAAAAATTAAGTATGAAGCCAAAATCATCACTGGCAATAAGCACTTAATACCCACGATGACAGGGACCATAGTTGTCTCCTTGCCACTGTATCTCCAAAATGAATGAATCCACGTGTGAACAGTGGTATTTCAACATCATGAATTATACCACAATTATAATGTAAACGAGATCCGAGACGTATCATTTTAGTCCACTAAGCAAAAAAGGAAACTAGTTGGGGATCCGAAAGCAAATCTGGCAGTTTGAAAATGAGGTTTTAAAACTCTGAAGGATTGCGGTTGTTTTCCACACTGAAGGCGATGCTGAGTAGAAATGCTCGCACTAATAATTCGAACTCCATAGCTGTATTAAAGAGGTTCCATAAGAGAAACTTAATGGCCACTGTATTTGACACTAGATACCTCCTTTCAGATGAGACTGGGAGGCAGATGCACGGCAGCCCCAAAACACCAAGTCGGGCAGAGATCACCCAACAAGTTGGTAAACTTCTCAGGGTCCCGCAACTGGGAAAAGCGAAGGCCCTCTTCTATAACTAGGGGCTGACCCCAAGGAAAGAACGAATCTGAGTGCACCCGGGGAAAGCAAAAAGGGAAAGAGACAGGGCTGCCATGCTCCTAACTCCACCCTGCCCGCGTTTAACCCCGAGGAGGCCCAGTCTCGCCGGCCGCCGCCCCTCCTTCCACCCTTTTCCAAGCCCACCGAGCGGCGCCAGGAAAGGTCCCGCCGCCCTCCTCTCCCCTCCCCCAAACCAAGAGCCGAAGAGGCCAGGGAAGGTTAAGAGCTTCCGTTCCTTCCCCGCCCAAATGGGAAGGGGTGGGAAGTGGGATGGCGAGCGCGCCCACTAGGAGCCTCCCCCGTCCCCCACGCTGGCCCGGAGCTCCGTTCCCACCCCAGACCGAGACTCACTCGTCAGCCACGCAGCAACCACAGCCACCGCACCGGGTCCACGCGCACCGCCACAGCCCCTACACCAGGGCCGCCCCCCCACCCCCAGCTGCTTGCCGCCGTGGGTTCCGGGGCAGTTGGAGGAATCACTTCCGCTGGGTCACGGACGCTTTCTACGCGCGGGAGATTAGTACCTAGTGAGGCGGGGACTCCCTGAGTCCGTCGCCCGCCAGCGTCTACAGGAAGTGCGCAGCGTCCCCTCCCTTCTCCCACAGGCCAAGCCTAAAAGGACGGTAGTCCCTGGAAAGTCTCAACCAATCCTATTCTGGGTCTTTTGACTCCCAGCATGCAGCGCCAATCCTGATCTGATTTCCGCGGGGACTGCATCCTCAAAGAGGTGCTGGGGGTCGGGGGGCTGGAGGGGGGGGTGGGGGCCGAGGCAGCATTGCGTCCTGGGATTTGTAGTTTATCTGGCGGGTAGTGTCGTGTTTGGTTGAGGCAGCACTGCAACCTGGGACTTGTAGTTTCTCACGCTGAATGTTAAGAACCTTGTAATTTTGGAGGTTGTTCCTGCCGCTCGTTTGGGGGTACGCGTAGAGGTCGGAGACTATCTGCAGAGGAAAGATTGGATAGTGGGAGTGCGGTTGCTATGCGAACAAGATCGTGCTCTTTATGAAGCAGCTTGTCTTTTGTGAAAAGTTGCAGAGCTTGTCGAAGAGCATCCCAACAGCTCGCGAAATCGCTGGCCTCATTTCCTCTCTTCCCGGTACCTTTCAGTGTTTACTGAAAACTAACCACGCCCCCCACCCCCACTCTGAGGCCTTTCCCCCACCTCCTGCCCCCTCCCAGCCACAGGGTTGCTCAGCTTCTGGATTCTGAAATCACTCACCAAAAGTCCTGCCACCAGTAGTCAGTTCTGACACCATCTTTGTCACTCCACGCCCCCTTTGCCCCTCCTTCCTCTCCTCTCCCGGTCTCTCCCCGGCGCGCTTCCCCCCAACCCCCCTCCACCTATCATTTTTACAAATCTTACCTCCACTTAAGATGGGGTTATGTCCTGATAAGCCCAGTGGAATTTGAAAATGTCGTAAGTCGAAAATGCATTTAATAGACCTAACATAATTTAGCCTAGCTTATTTTAGAATGTGCTCAGAATGCTTACATTAGCCTGCAGTTGGCCAGAAATCGTCCAATGGAAAGCTTATTTTATAATGAAGTGTTGATTATCTTAGGTAATTTATTGATTACTTGTACTGAAAGTGAAAGACACAATGGTTGTATAAGTGTATTGGTTGTTTACCCTCCTGTTTGGGTGGCTGATTAGGAGCTTCAACACCGGGGAGAGAGTTTCATACTGCATATTGGTAGCCCAGGAAAAGATTAAAATTTCAAATTGTGTATGGTTTCTACTGAATGCATATAGTTTTGACACCATCGTATAGTCAAGAAATTGTAAGTCGAACTATCGTAAATCAGAGCCGTCTTTGCTCTCTTTCCCTTGGTGAAATTTAGGCACCCTTCCAGGAAGGGTGAAACAGCTAAATAAAGTTCACCCTCTGTTTACTGGACTGTGGCATGAAAGGAATGTAGGGCCAAGACTCTCACCATTGCAAGTTGCTCAACTCCTACTGTTGTGTAATGATGTCCGCAAAAGGAAAACAGATACAGGCGATCCAAAGTTTGTTGACCTAATTAGTGACTTTTGCCTGCAAGACTTTTTTAGTTCATCTGGCAGATAAAAGGTGTTGCAAAAGCAATACCGGACAGACCGTCCTGGGTAAATTTTTCAAAGCCTTTGCAAAAATTATTAAACAAAGTTTTTTGGTTATAATATCGCAGAGTAGAATTTGGTGGGGAGGAGAGGCAATGGGGTGAGAAGAGAAGGATGTGGGCCCATTTTCAATTATACTTTTCCTCCTCTACTTCAGAAGTGTTGTTTTCTCCAAAACTTTCCCTTTTCCTCATTGCATTATCACATTCTATAAGGGTCACTCTGTTAGTTGCCTAGAGAATGATAGAATTTTCCAGGTGAGGATACTGAGGCCAGCTAAAGCCAGATTTAGGGCTAATCTAGTCTAGGACTGTTTTTTAAAAAACACAAAATTTTACTTAAAAATTTTATTTATTATGTAATCAATATAATATATGCTTATAAAATGCAGAAATAATCAATATAATATATGCTTATAAAAATGCAGAAATTGCAGATAAATTTGGTTTTTTAATACACTTTTACATAGATTATACAGTGTATATATATGGTTATTTATACTATTTATTTTCCAACTTAACAAACCTCAATAACCCACACTTCTGTAACCAAAATCTCAACAAGCATCATTTTTATTGTCAGTATATACTAACATTGTCTAAATGTACCATGACTCACTTATTTCCTTAAATGTTGGACATTGACCATATTTCCATTTTTAAATCACTTCATGTAATACTGTGTTCAGTATCTGCAGAAATCCTTGACCATGTTTCTATTTCTTTAGAATATGAACATTTTAAAAGATCTTGATAATCTGTTGACAAATTCTTTTCCCCGAAGATTCTCGTAATTTATTTTCAAAACTAGTAATGCATAAAGAAGCATTTAGGGTCCTTATCAAAATACTAGCTTTACCACAATTTTTCTTTTCTTTTTTCCATCACACCATTCTGCCCTTTAGCTCATGTTAAAGGAGGGGAAGGGGGCTGGTGGATGGGGAGGAAAGACAGCCAAAAAACAAACAAAAAATACATACAATAATGGTGGTCATACATTCTACAAGTGATAACCATTTTCAATTTTTCCATCACCCTCCATCTTTAAAGGGACCCTCTCAGATGATATGAATGGGGAATCAAGGCTTATTTTGTAAACAGCCTTAGTATCATTCTAAAATCCCACTCAAATAGTATATATTCAAAAATTGTCTCTAAACTACTAGAATCGGGAAATCTTTCTTTTTTGTTTTTTTAAAGATGTTGGGGGTGGAAGTTTATTAATTTATTTTTGCTGTGTTGGGTCTTCGTTTCTGTGCGAGGGCTTTCTCTAGTTGTGGCAAGCGGGGGCCACTTTTCATCGCGGTGCGGGCCTCTCACTATTGAGTCCTCTCTTGTTGCGGAGCACAGGCTCCAGACGCGCAGGCTCTGTAGTTGTGGCTCACGGAGCTAGTTGCTCCGTGGCATGTGGGATCCTCCCAGACCAGGGCTCGAACCCGTGTCCCCTGCATTAGCAGGCAGATTCTCAACCACTGCGCCACCAGGGAAGCCGAAGAATTGGGAAATCTTTTTAACCATGAATGACACTTTCATATAATTCTATAGCACAGAATTTTCAGAATATCATCTCATTTTAGCTACTTAGAAACCTTGAGTAGACCAAATATTATTATTTCCATTTGCTTACAGTTTCTGTGGGAAGAAACTAAGCTTAACAGAAGATAAAAATTCAGGTTCTCTCAATATATATTTCTAAATTAATTATTTAATTAATTTTTGACTGCGTTGGGTCTTTGTTGCTGTGCAGGCTTTCTCTAGTTACTGAGATCGGGGGCTACTGTCCATTGTGGTGCGTGGGCTTCTCACTGCGGTGGCTTCTCTTGTTGTGGAGCAGGGGCTGTAGACGTGCGGGCTCAGTAGTTGTAGCTCGCGGGCTCTACAGCACAGGCTCAGTAGTTGTGCTGCACGGGCTCAGTTACTCCACGGCATGTGGGATCCTCCCGGACCTGGGCTCGAAACCCGTGTCCCCTGCATTGGCAGGCAGATTCTTAACCACTGTGCCACCAGGGAAGTCCCTCAATGTATTGTTGAAGTAATCATACAAAGAGACCATTAGACTGAGATGGCGCTGATGCCTTGGTAGTTTAGTGAGCAACCCAAAAGCTAAGCCAGATTCAATCCTTATAAATACCTCAAGGTATTTACAACCAATCACAAACAGCCAACTAGATTTTCTCAAATAATGCAACAGCATAAGCTATAAGCAGGGACTTCCCTGGCGGTCTAGTGGTTAATACTCCACGCTTCCACTGCAGGGGGCATGGGTTAGATCCCTGGTTGCGGAACTAAGATCCTACATGCCTCACAGTGTGGCATAAGCTATAACCAATCAAATAATTTCCTTGCTTTGCATGTGCATCTTCTCCATAAAAACCTTGCCCCTAGCTCCTGTCAGTGGAATGCTCCTGACCATTTCCAGATTTGGTGCTGTCTGATTTGAATAAATTTTTGCTCAAATAAACTCAAAAATTTTAGCATGCCTCAGTTTATCTTTTTAAAGCTATTAAAGAAAAACACTGTATGAACAGAAAAATTTACATACATATCAGTACAATAATGGCTAATTGATATTGTTTGTAATATGAATTACACTAAAACAAGAGTTTTTGAAAGGTAAGTGGAAGATAACTTTAAAAAAGGGAAGTTACAAAGCAAAGACATGGAAACAATCTAAATGTCCATCGACAGATGAATGGATAAAGATGTGGTATATATATATATATATGTGTATATATATATATATATATGTGTGTGTGTGTGTGTATATATATGTGTATATATATGTATATATACAGTGAAATATTACTCAGCCATAAAAAAGAATGAAATAATGTCATTTGCAGCAACATGGATGCAACTAGAGATTATCATACTAAGCAAATGAGTCAGAAAAAGACATATGATATCACTTATATGTGCAATCTAAAATATGGCACAAATGAACCTATCTACAAAACAGAAACAGACTCACAGAGAACAGGTGTGGTTGCCAAGGGGCAGAGGGAGGGGGAGGGATGGACTGGGAGTTTGGGGTTAGTAGATGCAAGCTATTACATTTAGAATGGATAAACAACAATGTCCTACTGTATAGCACAGGGAACTGTATCCAATCTCCTGGGATAAACGATAATGGAAAAGAATATGACAAAAGAACGTATATATGTGTGTAACTGAGTCACTTTGCTATAATATATAATGTGCAGAAATTAGCACAACATTGTAAATCAACTATACTTCAATGAACAAACAAAAGAAAGAAAGTGAAGTTATCCATGAAGAAATAGTATAATTTTATCCTTCTGGATACCCAGAAAAAAGTAGACAGGATTTGGAGTTGCGAAGGTGATACTATTTTTGACTATTAGTTTGTTCCTCCCCTATGCCAATAACATATATATTTTATTTTATTTTATAAATTTATTTTATTTTTGGCTGCACTGGGTCTTCATTGCTTTGCGTGGGCTTTCTCTAGTTGCTGTGAGCAACTACTCTTGGTTGCGGTGTGCGGGGTTCTCACTGTGGTGACTCCTCTTATTGCAGAGCATGGGCTCTAGGCACATGGGCTTCAGTAGTTGTGGCACGCGGGCTCAGTAGTTGTGGCGCACGGGCTTAGTTGCTTGGCGGCATGTAGGATCTTCCTGGACCAGGCCTCCAACTCGTGTCCCCTGCATTGGTAGGCAGACTCTCAACCACTGTGCCACCAGGGAAGCCTGCCAGTACCATATTGAGTGAAAAACATGGTTCTGAAATAGCAAACAAAAGCGTCCTTTACTAGTTGGATGCTCATCCCTCAATACTCGGCTGAACCTGAAGCCTTTGGACATTCAGAGGCCAAATTAATCATTCTGTCTCTCGGGCCTCTGCAGCATTTTGTAAATTGGTATATGTCAATTATATTTCAGCATTATATTTTAGTTTATTTTCAGGTGTTTCCCTCACTATGTAAGCATTGTGGATTTCCAATTTTCTTCAGTATCTTTGTATCCTCTGCTTCCAACTTAGTCCTGGTAGTTGGCGAGGCGCTCAAGATCTCTAACAAATAATGAACGATTGTGTAAACGGATGAGAGTGATTTCCGAAGACAAATTTGACAAGTATCAACATTATATGAACGAGTTCCACTCATTTTCTACCAAACTATTGGTTGGATTAAATTACTATTCATTTTTGTTCAAACGTGCACTGTATTATTCCTCTGTGCCAACAGGTTAGAAACATTTTCCGCAGAGAAAATGGTGTTTTGGGCACAGAAAATGATGCCCACGAGAATGAAAGATTTAACCCTGCTTCCAGGCTTTGTCCTTCGCGCGTGTCTCTCCCCTCTGTCCTTCCACACGGTTGTAAAGAGCGCCAGACTCCGACGAGGGGAAGCAGCGCTCAGGATGGCCGTTTGCTGGTCCTGGCAGCGAGGGTCAGGTCGGATTCAGATCTCAGCCCACAAGGAACGCGTGTGCCTGGGCAGGTTGCCGGCGGGCCGTCCATTCTGCGCACGCGCAGGCGGCCTGTGCGGCCCGCGGACCTGGCGGCGGCGCCGGGTGCGCGGCTCGTTTCTGCCGCGGTCTGGTGAGGAGCTGCGCCTCGGCGTGCTCGGCTGCCGCCGCAGTGCAGTCGCCGTTTCTGGTCACGCGCGGGATGCTGCTTCTGGCGTTGGGCGGCCCGTGGGCGGCCGGACTGCGGCTTGGTGGGAAGAGGACGGCACCGTGGGCAGCCACTGCGCTCCGAGGCCCTAGGGCGGCCGTCTGCCGGGCGGCCTCCTGCAGAGGCTCCTCGGGGCGGGGCGGGGGCGCGGGGCTGTCGGCAGCCGCGACGCTTCTGCCGTGTCGGGTGCGAGCGCAGGTCGGCGGTCAGAGGGCTCGCGGACCCGAGTAAGGGTGGGGGTGGGAGTAGCACCGGGCCTGGGGAGCCCGGCTCTCCCATAGCTTCTCCCCGGCCTGCACGGCGGCTCTGGTGCTGAAGGAGCCCCGTGCTATGGGGCTGGTAGGAGTGCCCGGCCTCGGCCTGGCCAACAGGCCGGTGCTCCCGGGGTTCGCAGCCCCCGCGAGTCCAGCAGTGCCCCTTGGAAAGTGCCTATTTTCTGGGCGGTTCCAGTCACTTTACAGAGATGGTTGCAAATCCATTGGGCTTGTGAGGACTCTTATTTTTTTTTTTCTGTCCTTGAGCGCAAGCTCGGAAGGGTTAATTGGCAGCGAAATTTAGATGCTCCACGTGGAGACCGAACTGAAAGAACTCGGGAAACCTGATTTTGAGTTTGTTCTGCTTTTTATTAGGTGGCTCTATTTTTAGGAATTCCTTTGCTCCCTGGAAAAATGGGATGGAGACGTTAATCCTTCTCATTTTAATCTGAATAAATTGTCTCCTAATCCTGCCCTGTAAAATATTAGGATTAGCAAACATGGTTGAAACTTGGGAGGAAAGGCCAACGCGGGAATTGGAATCTCATTAAATTTCAGCATAAAGGGATTAGGCATGCCTTTTACATCTTGAAGAGTGTGTGTTGTGATAAGTTTTCTTTTTATTATATTTTACAAAATAAACTTAAAAAATTTAAAAGTTTATCATGTACTCACATTATAATGGTCTCTTTCAATAGATACCTGTTTCTTGGGAAAGATGTGTTCGATGTTTACATACACAGCTTGAAAAATCAGAAGATGGAAGGCTGATTTATACTGGGAATCTGGCCCGAACAGTATTTGGTGGGTAATCAGAAGTGAGGATATTTCCTTTTTCCCCCCCTTTTACTTATAAAAAAAGGTTCTTAGCATATGATAACTTATTATTTTAGCACTTCGTAATTGCAAGACAGAAGGAAAAATTATAATTTTTTTCTTGTGGTCTGTTGATAAAAGATTTAGAGGTTAAGACCTTTGCATTTTTAGGAGATTTTTAAAAGGTTTTTGTAGACTCTTATGATTTTGTGATCTTATGGCTGCGCACTAAAGATTCCATCCTTTGGTCACCTCTTGGGATGTTTAGCAACAAAATAAAACAGAACAAAAAGTGTATGTAATGTTTGAATATGCAAAGGAAAAAAATATGGGCGAATACCTCTTAGGAGTAGTTATTTTGGGTAAGTAGACATTTACAGTATATGTTTCTAGATTTTACAGTTAAAATGAGCAGTAATACTTTTATAATTCAAAGATATATTAATTTTACATTTTTTAGGTCACCTTAGAATTTTCAGCAAACATATTTACTTAGTGGTTTTCTAGGTAGTAGGGAGTTATCGTGGAGAAGGAAAGGGCAGTGTATTAGATAGCTACAAGTTTAAAGCTCTTTCCTTAGGTCATAATTCAGTATTTAGTATGGAATATTTTAGTAGGGAAAGTCAGAAGAACTTAGGTTTGTGATTTGTTCAAGTTCCTGAGGTTGTATTTCATTTTATTAATCTTAAAAAAAAAAGTATAACCTGAAATATCTGGAGGATTATTTTATAGCCAAGATGGCCACAAGATTTCTGTGCCCCATTTGCATGTGTGTTTTTGATCATGCTGGTGTTAACCAGTTGTCTGAAATTTAATCTGGAAGTCTGTAAGTTCTCAAGAGTGTGACATTAAAATAGAGTATGTTTAAAATACAATTTTAGCTATTTAAAACTTTCTGGGAATAAGGAGTGATTATAATCACTATTGAGTGGAGTTCTGAAGTTACTGGAATAATCAGTTTTGGATGGTAGAAATTTCTTCAGAAGTCACAACATGAGTGGGCCACTGAGCCTGTGTCTCATCTCTGGATTGAGCCTGGGATCCCTAGACTGATGCCCTTGAGATGTGTTCACCGTGACCCCCGTGGTACCCTTCTTTCTGAATACAGACACCGTTCCTTCAAATGAAGGGAAGCCTTAATCAATTTTTTTCATGTTCCCACTTGACTCAATTCTGAAGAGAAGAGAATATAAATAGGAATTAATTTTAGTGTGGGTACAATATAATATTTGTGGAAGAGCAGAGCTACGCATGATATTCAAAGTTCTAGAACTGTAACTTGTAGAAGAATTTAATGTTTGAGTTCCTTCAATATTATAGTAATAGAAAGTCACTATACTTATCAGGGATTAATATTTTTTCTGTGTAAAACTGAGTGAGAGACATTAACATAGCGGTACCATTTAAACTACCAAATTGGGTCCTAATTTAAAGATATTTGAAGGGACTTTTAGTTGATGGTTCTTGTTAATTCAGCAACAGAAAATTACGGATGTCATAGTATTCTCTTTTTAAGATGAGTAGAATTTGAACATGAAGATGTTGTGAAAGAAGGGCATCCCAGGCACGGAAGTAGTATGAGCAAAGGCATGAGAATATGTTTAGAAAATAGCAATTGCTTCAATCCAGGCATAATAAAGTATATGTATGTATTAGTTTCCTAGGGCTCTTACAATACATTTCCACAGGCTTGGTGGATTAAAACAACAAAAATTTATTCTCACAGTTCTGAAGGCTAGAAGTCTGAAATCAAGGTGTTGGCATTCCGTGCTGTCTGAAGGCTCTAGGAAAGAGCTTGTCCTTGTCTCTTCCAGCTTCTGGTGGCTCCCAGCAATCCTTCATGTTTCCTTGGCTTGTAGCTGCATAACTCCAGTCTCTGCCTCCTACTTCGCACGGCGCTCTCTGTGTCTCTGCTTGTCTTGTTCTGTCCTTTTAAGTATACTCTCATTGGATGTAGGGCCCACCGTAATCCAGTATGATCTCATCTCAACTTTTAATTGTCTGCAAAGACCCTATTTTCAAATAAGGTCATGTTCTGAAGATCTAAGTGGATGTGAAGTTTGAGGGGACACTGTTCAACCTACTATAGTGTGAAAGAGTAATGGGGAAAACAGGTAGTTGGAAGGGCTAAGGAGGCTTTTATATAGAAGGCAACTTGGTCCCCATTGAGTCCCATGTGTACCAGTGTCATGGCATCTACCTGTGGGGGGAAGGAATTATTTTAAAATTACTAATGCAAGATAATTAAGGCTTCAAGCAAGAGTGATGTATGAGAGTGTCTGCTTTGTTATAGCCTCACAAACAGAGTATGATGTCATATTTTCAGTTTTTGCCAGTTTGGGGGAAAAACGGTATCTCACTGTGTTTTTATTTTTTTATTTTTTTTAACATCTTTATTGGAGTATAATTGCTTTACAATGGTGTGTTAGTTTCTGCTTTATAACAAAGTGAATCAGTTATACATATACATATGTTCCCATATCTCTTCCCTCTTGCGTCTCCCTCCCTCCCAGCCTTCACTGTGGTTTTAATTGAATGTTTCTTATGATTGAGGCTTAGCATCATTTCATCTGTTGAAAGGCCGTGTGCATTTTTGTTTCATTGAACTGTCTGCTTATATTTCTGGCATGTTTGTTTATTGGGTTGTTGATCTTTTCTTCTCATATACTAGAAACCTTTTGTGTATTGGGGATATTAACCCTTTGTCATATAAGCTGCAAATATTTTTCTCATTTGTCTCTTTGTTTACGGTATTTATGTCCATGTACATTTTTAAAAGATGATCAGATTTATCAACTTTCCCCTTGATTGCCTCTGTATTTTCAGTCATAATTAGAAAAGTTTACCTATTCTCAGATTATAAAGGACTTCATGGGTATTTTCTTCTTATACCTCTCTTATTTTAAACACTTAAATCTCTGGATTATTTGGAGTTTTCCTGGCATATGGTATGAGGGATCGATTGAATTTTCTCTGAATCTGGTTGTCCTAGCACCATTTATTTTAGATTGTATCTTTGTTCTATACTAAATTTCTCTATGCAGTTAGGTTTGTGTCTAGATTTCCCGTTTTTTTCCATTGATCCGTTTATGTACTGAGCCACTACCACACTGTTTTAATTATACAATCTTATGTTTTAGTATCTAACCCTCCCCCCTTTTTTTCTTCCTTTGTTTTTCCAAAATAACTTTATAATCAACCCTTCTAGGATCTCAACTTGCCTGTTTTCCAAACAGATGGTATTTGATCATGTTAAAATTGTACATTCAAGCTAAGAAAATTTACATTTTAAGTTATTTATTTATTTACTGTGGTAAAATAGACATAAAGTAAAAGTTACCATTTTGACCATTTTTAAGTATACAGTTCAGAAGTCACTGATTTTTTAATCTTTCTAACGTGATAAGTAAAAATATCTCCCTATTTTAACTTGAATGTTTTTCCTTGGTAAAGAAGTTGATTACCTTTCCCATATGTTTCTTAACCACTGGTGGTGTTTTTTGTTTGCTTGTTTTTCGATTTGCTGTTTTAATGCTGGGCACTTAGCCTGAAAAAGCCCCATATTGGAACGTTTTATGTTAGATCTGTGGAAGTGCTTGTTAATAGAGAGCTTTATTTGATTATCTGCTGACTGAATTAACTTTTATAGTATTCATAAAGATTTTTGAGTAATAGTAAACCTTTTATTGGGAGCTGAGATAGAAGCCAGTTAACCCTAAAGCGGACTTCCCAGCTGGAGAGGCAGCGCACTGTAATGGCCAACAGCCTGGACCCTAGAGTCAGATTGCCTGGGTTTAAATCCCGACACAGCTACTTGGTAGCTATGTGACATTGAGCAAGTACCTCGTATTTTCTCATCTTTTAAATGGGAGTGATGATGATGATAATTATACATCAGTCTCATAGGATTTTTTTCTAGATTTCATGAATGAAATTTGTAAAGTGCTTAAAATAGAGCCTGGAATATAATAAGCACTATATAGGTGTTTTGGTTTTGTTGTTTTGATGATGATATTGTAGGGAGAAAGGTGGAAGAATTAATTGGATAGGTTGATTCTTTTATAAAAGTTAAAAATGTTAATCTTCTCCCATTTTTTTTCTTATTTAGGTGTGAAATGTTTTTCTTACTCTACAAGTCTGATCAGCCTTGCATTTCTACCATACATTTTTGCACAAAATAATATTATATTTGGAAGTCTGCCTTTGCAAATCTTATTTTATGGCATCATAGGAAGCTTTACAGTGATCACTCCAACACTGCTTCACTTTCTTACAAAAGGCTATGTCGTTCGGTTGTACCATGAGGCCACAACAGACACTTATAAAGCCATTACTTATAATGTTGTGCTTTTGGAAACGAGTACAGTGTTCCACCAGAATGACGTGACGATTCCAAATAGCACACATGTGTTTACCACATTTTATGCTAAAACAAAATCACTGTTAGTTAATCCAGCACTCTTTCCAAACCCTGAAGACTATAACCATCTAATGGGTTATGACAAACCATTCACTTTTGATGTGGAAGAAGCCAGTGAAAAGAAACAGCTTAAAGAAGAGAAATGAGTCTGTCGTTTTTATGTTTGCTTAAATGTGATTTATGTTCCAGTGTATAATAATTGCCTTTACTTATGATTTTTGTTAGTGACTGATTGTTAAAAAAATAATTTGAAATTGTATCACAGAACTTTCCATTTCCAGAGAATTATGTTCCTTTATAATAAAAAAAGTTACATTTGAAAAACAAAACATACAATACTCTATCATTTGTGTTAAAAGGGTGTGAAAATACATGTATATGCTGACATATGCATGGTTACTTTTATATAATAAGTGTGATTGCCTCTCAGCTGGGGATTGGATATCAGAAGCAAATGGGAAAGTTATTTTTCCTTTGTGTTTGGATTTTTCTAAGGATATAGATATTACCTTTTCCCACATTGAAAACTCTTTAAAAATTCACGGATTATGGGAGACTGTTAATCTGCTTCCTTTGGCTCAGAGCACAGGTTTTTGCCTATCATCTCTGGCATGGCTGCCCGTGTTAAAGATATCCATGTCCAGTAGGGTGTGGTTAGCTCTTGGGGAAGTGGTGACCTAAGTAGTATCGTCTTCGGTGGTTCCATTTGTCCCTCCATGTACACTCTCCTTTGTTACACCCTGAAACAGTGGGAAAATTGTATGTACTACACAGATGGATAGTACCTTTTATAAAATAAAAGTCTCCATGCTAATGTTAAGTTGGTTCTTGTGAAGGATTTTCAGCCAGGAACAAAGGGCCTCAAATCATGCTATTTAGACTAGTAGATACTGATTAAGTGCCTAGAGGGTGTCAGGTACTGGGCTAGTTGCCAGAGTCACAGTTGAGAACAAAACACCCAGTCTGTAGAGAGCTGCCTAACGTCTATCACCTGCCACGATGATAAATCTAATCTTTCTGGCTTGCCTGTGGTATGAGGGAGGTGGATGGAGAAAGCAGGGACATCACTAGTTCTTAGGGGAAAGATCAAGTCCGAAGCTGCTAGAAGGTTATAGGAGACAGCTTAAGGTAGAACAGTGCTCATCTTTCTGAGACTTAGAGCCTGCCCTCTGCTAGGATCAGCCAGCTTGTGGCCTTAGTAGAGGGCGGGCTCTATTCTTAGATGAACAAGCTGCCACCACCTCTGTCCTCAGTTTGGGCCTCTGCCTGTCTGCTTTTCTGTCCTTTGTCACCTAGATGTGGACCTGTTGCTATCTTAGCAGTTAATGTGATTTATATCTTTCTGTAAAAAGATTATTCCAGGGCTTCCCTGGTGGCCCAGTGGTTGAGAGTCCGCCTGTCGATGCAGGGGACACAGGTTCGTGCCCCGGTCCGGGAAGATCCCACATGCCGCGGAGCGGCTGGGCCTGTGAGCCATGGCCGCTGAGCCTGCGCGTCCGGAGCCTGTGCTCCGCAACGGGAGAGGCCACAACAGTGAGAGGCCCGTGTACCACAAAAAAAAAAAAAAAAAAAGATTATTCCATAATCAAATACTCATTATCAAATGTTAGATAAATATTAGAAGAAAACAGTGTTGTTAACATTTCAAAGTTTTCTCTCAAGGGTCAGTTTTCTCATAACTTGTTTTTAGTACATCCTATCTCTTTCTTTAAATGTCCTATATCCATGCAACCATTTTGTCACCTGTGGAGTGGAGTGAAAATCCTATTTTTATGAGTATCAATAATTCCTCAATTGTTTAGAGAAAAGAAAAAAGGCTTAAAGTACTACACGAGAAAGATGACTTCTCAAGGGCATGATTTGGAGTGAGACCAAGATGTAGAAAAGGATCAGCATGCGTAGGATACCCTAATGGTTCATCACTGAAGTAAGTCCGCAGAAACAGCTCAGGCCAAGGTAAGAAATATACGCACGTCCTTCCATGCCACTTTACCACCCTCTCCCCAGGCAGAGTAATCTTGGAAAGATTAGGAAGGTGGTGAGTCTCCCTCTACCTATGGGAAGGATATTGAGTCAGTTTTATTTGAGTCCCAAAAGGCAGGGTGATCCCCTTGGACCTCTGGGTTACATCAGATAGTGTACCCTTTGATGATAAGATATAATCCTTTGCCTCAACATAGATTACGTCATACTGAAAAACTTCAGCTTTTGGAAGCAAAAGTAACAAAACGGTCATTAGGTATGAATGACAGCCTTAGCTTGGACACATTCGTTAAAATTGTACTCTGATTTTTTCAGAAAAAGTGACTCATCATCCAGATTCATTGTTTCATCTAGACCACTTGCTGTCTACTTTTATTTGGAACCAAATCCCAGACATCATAAGATTTCTTTCTTAAACTTTTTTTAAATTTTTATAAATTTATTTATTTATTTTTGCTGCATTGGATCTTTGTTGTTGTGTGTGGGCTTTCTCCAGTTGTGGCGAGCGGGGGCCACTCTTCGTTGCGGTGCACGGGCCTCTCACTCTGGTGGCCTCTCGTTGTGGAACATGGGCTTTAGGTGCATAGGCTTCAGCAGTTGTGGCACGTGGGCTCAGTAGTTGTGGCTCACGGGCTCTAGAGCGCAGGCTCAGCAATTGTGGCACACGGGCTTAGTTGCTCTGCGGCATGTGGGATCCTCGCAGACCAGGGCTCGAACCCGTGTCCCCTGCATTGGCAGGCGGACTCCCAACCACTGTGCCACCAGGGAAGCCCAGATTTCTTTCTTAAATATTTAATTTTGTGACTCTACAAGATAAAGACTTAAAAAAATAACAATGCCATCATAATACCTAAGCTGCCCTTGACCCCAGTGTTATCAAATATCCAGTCTACTCAAATTTCCAATTGTTTCATAATTTTCACCCCCATTTTGTTTGGATTAAGATCTAATTAAAGTTCCCACCTTATTCACACCTATTTTCTAAGTCTCTTTTAAGACTTCTAATCTATGGACCCTTCTATATTTTTCAGTTTGTTTTTGTTTTTTTAGGCCCTGCCACGTGGCATGTGAGATCTTAGTTCCCCAACCAGGGATCAAACCCGTCCCCCGGCCGCAGAAGCACGGAATCCTGACCACTGGATTGTCAGGGAATTCCCTCTTTCACTTTGTTTCCCCCGCCACCCCCCGCCCCTTGCAAATCATCTGTTGAAGAAACTGAGTGTTTTGTCCTATATATGTTTTCATGGTCTAGATTTTCTGATTATATCCCCAAGGTATAGTTTAACATGTTTGTCTGTCTACTGTATTTGCTATAAATTGAGGCTTCATCAGGTTGAGGTTTGATTATTTTGGACAAGACTGATTCGTAGCTGATGTTGTTTGTATTATTTTTCTATTGTTGCATAACAAATTGCCCCTAAAACTTAGAGGTTTAAAACATCAACAGACGTTTATGATATTGCACAGTGTCTGTTGGTCAGGTATTTGGGAATGGCTTAGTTGAGGGGGTGTGGCTCAGGTTCTCTCATGGGGTTGCAGTCAAGATATCAGCCGGTACTCCTGTCATTTGAAGGCTGGGCTGGGGCAGGAGGAACTGCTTCCAAGGTGGCTCACTCACATGACTGACAAATTGGTGCTGGCCTTTTGGGAGGAGGCCTTGGTTTCTTACCACATGGATCTCTCTTTAGAGCTACTTGTTTCCCCCAGAGCAATTGATCCAGGAGAGCAAGGTAGAGGGCAAAATGTCTTTTATGATCTACTTTGGAAGTTGCACATTATCATTGTGCAATATTTTCTTAGTTACACAGTCACCCTTATACATTGTTGGAGGGGACTACACAAGGATTTGCATACCAAGAAGGTAAGGGTCATTGGGAGCCATCTTGGAGGTTGGCTACCACCATGTTCACCCATCAAGAAGAATACAATGTCTTTCTGTCTCTCTCTCTGTGACATTAGCAACTACTAATGCTCAGTGCCCAAGTTTACTAATTCATTAGGTGTTGCAAAATGGTTATATTCTATCATTCCTTTTTCATATATTAGCTGAAATACTTCTAAAAGTAGAGAAAAGAGTATGAGAAGGCAAGGGAAACTTGCCTCTCTGTACTATTTGGTTACCGGTAGTTCAGTTTCTATAGAAAAGTCAGGATAAATGCTTGATTCTTTCCCTTTATCAGGTTTCAAAATAGAGTTGGTTTCCTAGCATCATCTGCTGATTAGACTTTAAAAAAATTATTATGAGCTGATTGATTTGAATATATTTGATGTATTTCAATTCATTGCAGTTACTATCTTATTAATGATAGTAATAGTCTACAGGTAGGCTGAATGTTCATGTCTGGAAGCTGTGAATGTTATGTTAAATGGCAAAAGGGATTTTATAGGTGGATCTTGAGTTGGGGAGATTATCGTGGATTATCCAAATGGTTCTACTGTAATCATAGAGCCCTTATAACAGGGACGCAGGATATCAGGGGAGAGGCGATGTGACGATGGAAGCAGAGATGACAGTGCTGAACTTTGAAGATGGAGGAATGGAAGGATTGCAGCTCTCAAACTGAAAAATGCAAGTAAACAGAGTCTTCCCCTGGAGTCTCCAGAAGAACTAGGTATGCTGACTCCTTGCTCTTAGCCCATTGAAACTGATTTCGGACTTCTGACCTCCAGAACTGTAAGAGAATTCATTTGTATTGTGCATATGTGT
Organism: Delphinus delphis; assembly: GCF_949987515.2. Taxonomy (NCBI): domain Eukaryota; kingdom Metazoa; phylum Chordata; class Mammalia; order Artiodactyla; family Delphinidae; genus Delphinus; species Delphinus delphis. The sequence goes on from NC_082699.1 coordinate 18,038,637, forward strand.
GTGTGTTTTCCACATAGCATGGCTTGTGGGATCTTAGTTCCCCAACCAGGGATCGAACCTGGGCCCTTGGCAGTAAAAATTCAGAGTCCTAACCACCGGACTGCCAGGGAATTCCCCATTTGTATTGTTTTTAAGGCACTAAGTTTGTGGTTATTTGTTACAACTCAATAGGAAACCCATCTTTGGTCAATGGGACTGTCATCAAATTGGGTGTCTAATATGATAAGATGTTTTAGGCTCATCTTGAACGTTTTCTGCCTCAGACCTGGAAACAGTAATTTCTCTAGAGTATTTTTTCCTTTTAGTAGGAAATGGTATTTTGAGACTACTAGAAGCATTCATGGATTTGTCCTCTTTTTTTCCCCCACTTAAAAAATATGTAAAATACATATAACATAAAATTTACCATCTTAACAAAATTTTTCTTTTTTTGGCTGCACTGGGCAGCTTGTGGGATCTTAGTTTCCTGACCAGGGATCAAACCCATGTGCCCTGCAGTGGAAGCGTGGAGTCCTAACCGCTGGACCTCCAGGGAATTCTCCATCTTAACCAATTTTAAGTGTACAGTTCATTAGTGTTAACTGTATTCACATTGCTGTGCAACAGATCTCTAGAACTTTTTCACCTTGCCAACCTGAAACAATACCCATTGAGCAACTCCCCATTTCCCCAGACTACGCCCCACCCCATGGATATTTACCTTTAAAAAAATGGGAAAGTAGTACAGTTTTTAGTAAAACCTTTTACAAATATGATTATTTTCCTCTAAACCTGTAGGTTTTTAAGGCCCCAATTCCATGCTATTTTTTGGCTACTAATCCCAGACCATGTCCTTTAAAGAATTTCAGGTAGCAAAGCATCTAAAGGGGTGGCTGTTTTTCTAGAACAAAGTGAGAGTTTTGGAATGAAATACATTCCACACACAAAATAATGACCATTTTAAGGTATTCCCTGGACCTGTAATTTGCTAAAGTGAATGCATTCTCAAGCCTGGTGAGACACCCCCCCCCCCGCCCACCATGCAGAACTACAGCTAATGTCCTGTGTCTGGGGTCTCATCCAGCTGGGCTCTACCCTCTGGCTGAACCTGTTGCCGAGCAGAAACACTTTGTGTGAGCCTGTTCAGTTCAGAGCTTTAGGTTCTGCTTTCTGGCCGTGAGAATTGTTGTATAAAGAACTTGTGGGAAGGAATTCCCTGGCGGTCTAGTGGTTAGGACCCCACGCTTCCAAGCCCAGCGGCACGGCCATAAAGAAAGAAAGAAGGAATAGGAGGGCGTGCTTAGGGTTTAAAAAAAAAAAAAACTTGTGGGCGAGAGAATAGCAATGCAGAGGGATAAAGAGTGCTAGTCTTTTGATCTTTTAAAGAAGACCTACAGGCTGGTTTCTTTACTATTGATTGGGAAATACCTGATTTTGTTTTTAAAGCTCTGTGCCCTCATTTGTATCATGTGTTCGCAAAGAGTACATTCTGAATCATTTTCCTTTCCTCTTGCAGCAAGTGCTCAGATATTAAACACACACACACACACATTCAAAAGAGGAAACAGTCGGATAGGAACTCAGAAATCATGTGACTGATGACTAAGTTAAAGTTTTTCTACTTATTAAAAAGGAAGAGTCTGATGATTAGTTACTGACTGTCCTTGCATTTTTAAAGTTTTGAAGATACTGAATCATGTTCCCATTTATGCTTTTTTCCGCCCTGTTTTCTTCCACATTTACTGAACCTGGAGAGAAACGCTGGATCTGCAACTCCTCTGACACAAGTGTTTGGTACTCCTACTGTGGTAAGTACGAGGGCAAAAGCAGGTACTCATAATGTGAACTGTTCCAAGGGCAAGTTTTCACAGGAACCTTTTTCTGCTATCGCCGGGAGGCAGGAAATGACCGTATGTTCCGGCTGCTGGGGAGGCTGCTGGCAGCAAAAGTGATGTCTGGTTCCTGCCCTGGGTGGATTTTCTCGATCCGTCACTGGCCTCACAGGTCTCTGAACTGTGTTGCACTTGACCTCCAAGTGCTTCTGTCCTTTCCTGTGGTCAGCTATCTCTACCTTGAACCCAGTTTCAGATTCTTCCCAGTTTGGGCAGAACTATCTGCTTCTGAGATTTTGCCTCAGCCCCAAGACTGACCGGGTCTTCTTGAGAAGGTAGAACAGTCCTAAATGCTGCTTCGAATTGATTATAGCTCCAGGCCATGATTTTTTTTTTTTTTTTTTTTGCGGTACGCGGGCCTCTCACTGTTGTGGCCTCTCCCGTTGCGGAGCACAGGCTCCGGACGTTTAGGCTCAGCGGCCGTGGCTCACGGGCCCAGCTTCTCCGCGGCATGTGGGATCTTCCCGGACTAGGGCTCAAACCCGCATCTCCTGCATCGGCAGGCGGACTCCCAACCACTGCGCCACCAGGGAAGCCCAGGCCATGATTTTTTGTTTTCAACGTTATGTTGGGTGTATAACAGGTGCTCTGTGTTTCAGGCTGTGGTTTTTGAAGGCTCTTGGAATTACCTCCCTAATTGGATGTAAGGCTGATTCTGTCCGTTATTGTGTGACCTTGAGCAAAGTCTTAGCCTCTCTGTGCCTCAGTTTTTTTATCTGTAAAGTGAAAGTGATTTTCGAACCCATTTCACAAGGATTGTTTTGAGGTAAAATTTTTAGCACAGAGCCACATAGAAACAATAATATTGATTACTTAAAAAAAAAAAATCAGCCACACTCTAATGCTATTTACTGGTTGGATCACTGTTGTTTTGTTTTATCTTGTTTTGTTTAGTTTTCCCTCTTTCTCTACAAATATCTGCTGGTCTGAAAGCACAGCTTCGGGGCTTGACTACTGTTTTGGTTTGGTGCTTTGCATTGTGTTGCTCACTATAGGTTGGTTGACCTTTTCTACCCACTAGTGGTATCAGGAAGGTTTAAGGGGATGCTCCCGAAAATACTTGCTAGCTGAAATCCTCATGGGAAAAAAGGATTTATGGTCTAATCATTTGGGGGAGATTTACAAATGTACTTTGAGTTCTGAGAAGTTCTGCAATAAAGAAACCTATTTAATCCCCCAATTTTCAGTTTTATTTTGTTTTATTTTTTGAGTGTGTGTTTACAATCCTGCAAATACACTCTGGCAAATATTAATATAAAGTTACTTCTGGGGGGCTTCCCTGGTGGCGCAGTGGTTGAGAGTCCGCCTGCCGATGCAGGGGACACGGGTTGGTGCCCTGGTCCGGGAGGATCCCACATGCCGCGGAGCGGCTGGGCCCGTGAGCCATGGCCGCTGAGCCTGCGCGTCCGGAGCCTGTGCTCCGCAACGGGAGAGGCCACAACGGTGAGAGGCCCGCGTACCGCAAAAAAAAAAGAAAAAAGAAAAAAGTTACTTCTTGGGAATTATGGTAATTGCCAGATGTGGGAACAAGACCTAAGTGTATGACTAGTCTCAGGCTGGTGGCTTTTTTTTCTGTTTGTGATTATGCTGCATTCCCTGAAAATTCCCCACCCCGCAAGGTCAGTTTACACTGCCCTGTTCCAGGCCCTCTTCAGTGCACTCGGCCCCCTTCTCTCCACTCCTTTGGCGCTTCTGCTCCATGCACTGATTATGCCACCTTCTCTGTGCTGTATTTCCTATGGCCTTTATTTATATAACACTTCATATTATTATTTAGCTTTTAATCTTCCAGTAACACTAACTCAATTTGTCTTCTGATTTGATTTTTGAGGAGAGATTTTATGTTTCTCTCCAATGCTGAGAAATTCTGTGGTCCTTTCCTGCTGCCCCATGGATATAGCGACCGTGGAGAGCAGGTGGGACATACAGCTAAGCGAGACCCTGCTTGCTGCCATGCCCCTCTCCCCTGCCCCTGCCACGTCAACCTTTCCCTGCCTTAGAGAATCCATCCTGACTGAGATGGAAACGTGTCATTTGTGGGAAGCACTGATCCCTCTGGGTATTATTGTCAGGAAGTTGGTGACGACAATTCAGTCCTTTCTGTGAGGATGATTCCCATTTGGCCAAGCTCCTGGGCATACACGGTATACCTGTTTGCTAGGGCTGCCATAAAAAACATCACAGACTGGGTGGCTTAAACAGCAGAAATTTATTTCTCACAGTTCTGGAGCCAGGAAATCCAAGATCAAGGGTCAGTTGGTTTGATTTCCTTCTGAGGCCTCTCTCCTTGGCTTGCAGATGGCTGTCTTCTTGCCATGTCTTCAAATGGCTTTTTCTCTGTATGCACTCATTCCTGGTGACTCCCTGTAGGTCTAAATCTCCTCTTCTTCTAAGACACCAACGGTATTGGATTAGGGCCTACCCATATGACCTCATTTTAACTTAATCACCTCTTAAAGGCCCTGTCTCCAAAGACAGTTACATTCTGACGTACTGGGGGTTAGAACTTCAACATATGAATTTAAGGAGAACACAGTTCAGCGCATAACATACAGAAATGGCAAGAATTGGCTGTTTTATCCTCCACCTTTGGAAAAGGCAGAAAATGTGGCTGTCTGAGTCAGTCCACAGAGCCCTGGACATACACCGTCCTGTAACCTAGAGTTGTGAGACTCAGCTCTAACCTTTTTTTGGGCTATGGATAGTCCTGAAACTCAAGGAATTCATGGATTATTTAATTAAACCAATATTCACTGAGAATCTGGCATGTGCCTGTTCTAGACACTGAGGATATTATCTAGCAGTGAACAACAAGACAAAAGTCACGGGGCTTCCCTGGTGGCGCAGTGGTTGAGAGTCCGCCTGCCGATGCAGGGGATGTGGGTTTGTGCCCTGGTCCGGGAGGATCCCACATGCCGCAGAGCGGCTGGGCCCGTGAGCCATGGCCGCTGAGCCTGCGCGTCCGGAGCCTGTGCTCCGCAGCGGGAGGAGGCCACAACAGTGAGAGGCCCGCATACCGCAAAAAAAAAAAAAAAAAAAAAAAAAAGTCACGGCCCTCCTGGAGTTTCAATCAGTGAAATATTCAGCATGTCAAATGGTGGTGATTGCTGTGAGAGAAAAATAAAGCAGGGGAGGGGATAGAGAGTACAGAGATGGGGATGGGGGTTGCATTTTAAATTAGGACAGGCAAGGAAGGCCTTACTGAGAAGGTGACTGTTTAGCAAGGACAGGAATAGTTGAGGGAGTGAGCCACGCCCATATCCAGCGGAAGGGGTGGAGGGAAGAGCAAGCACAATGGCCTTGAGGTGGGAACGTGGCTGGTGATGGAGGGATAGCAAGGAGGCCAGTGTGGCTGAGACGGAATGAGCGTGGGGAAAGTAGCAGAAGATGACATAGAAGGGAATGGGGAGAGGGTGAGGGCCATGTAGGTCAGGGAACGACTTTATCTCTTACTACGAGTAAAGCCTGGTCTGGCTCCTGGGTTGATAATAATCTGTAAGGCGGCAAAAGTGGAAGCAGGCAACCTGTTGGGAAGCTGTTGCAATAATCCAGGTGAGCGAGAGAATGGTGACTCGGACCAGAGGGGAGCATTGGAGGCGATGAGGGGGGGTCCGGTTCTGGAAGTATTCCAGCATGGTCCTCTCAGCTAAGTGAGTGTATCTTGACATTTGGAGTGTCCCCCCAACTCCAAGCAGGCCAGCCTCTTTACTGGCCTTTATTTATACTTGCGTTGATATATATGTGTACTATTCTCTAACCTGAAATATTCGTGTCCATCTTTCTGTTTCATGGAAACCTCTGAGGTCCATCAAAAGTCCTGCCTCCCGTACAGAGCCTAGTCAAGTCAGTTGAATTTAATCCTGTTTACTACGTCTTTAATAAGCATTAGGTTTCCTTATTATGCTGAGGAATACTGAGAATGCAAAGGTTATGTTAAGATGTAGCTGGTATCTTCAAGGAACTTCTGGCTTTTGTCTTACTTATGTGTAGTAGGAGGGATAACTAAACATATCACCAGGATTCATTTGTTTATTCTACAAATTCAGCATGGCCACTGGGAAGTCTAAGAGCCATTTGGAACTAGGACTCTTATACTCCTTTCCAAATCTGTTTCTTCCTAAATCTTCCCTATCTCATCATCCACGTAATTCCTTACCCCCCAACCAGGGGTATCCTTAATTATCTCCCTTATTTTTCACATCGTATTTATCGATGATTCCGTTTTTAATATCCCCAGAATATATTCTAAAGCCAACTACTTTTTTTTTTTTATCCTGACCACACTGTGTGGCTTGTGGGATCTTAGTTCCCTGACTAGGGATTGAGCCCAGGCCATCACAGTGAAAGCACCAAGTCTGAACCACTGGACTGCCAGGGAATTCCCCAACTACTTTTTTTTTTTAATTTAATTTTTATTTTATATTGGAGTACAGTTGATTTACAATGTTGTACTAGTTTCAAGTGTACAGCAAAGTGATTCAGTTATACATCTACAAATATCCATTCTTTTTCAGATTCTTTTCCCATATAGGTTATTACAGAATATTAAGTAGAGTCCCCTGTGCTATACAGTAGGTCCAGTTGATTATCTATTTTATATATAGTAGTGTGTATATGTTAATCCCACACTCCTAATTTATCCCTCCTCCCTACCTTTCCCCTTTGGTAACCATAAGTTTGTTTTCTATGTCTGTGAGTCTGTTTCTGTTTTGTAAATAAGTTCCTTTGTATCAGTTTTTTAGATTCCACATATAAGTGATATATGGTATTTGTCTTTCTCTGTCTGACTTACTTCACTTAGTATGCTAATATCTAGGTCCATCCATGTTGCCACAATGGCATTATTTCATTCTTTTTTTTTTTTTTTTTGCGGTACGTGGGCCTCTCACTGTTGTGGCTTCTCCCGTTGTGGAGCACAGGCTCCGGACGCGCAGGCTCAGCGGCCATGGCTTACGGGCCCAGCTGCTCCGCGGCATGTGGGAATCTTCCTGGACCGGGGCATGAACCCGTGTCCCCTGCATCAGCAGGCAGACTCTCAACCACTGTGCCACCAGGGAAGCCCTATTTCGTTCTTTTTTATGGCCGAGTAATATTCCATTGTATATTCCACATCTTCTTTATCCATTCCTCTGTCGATGGACATTTATGTTGCTTCCATGTCTTGGCTGTTGTAAATAGTTAAAGCCAACTACTTTTCACTGTCCTTTGCTCACTGTCCTTTCACTGCTCCTTTGCCTCTGCAACATCCTCTTAAATTGTCCTTTCTCCACTTTAATTCTTGCCTCCATGCAATCAGTTCTTAGCATAGAGACCAGAGAGATCTTTTAAAAATTAAGTATGTTATATAATGTTATTTCAGTTGCTTAAAGCCCCCCAGTGGCTTTTCACTTCAATTAGAGTGAAATCCCAACTTTGTACCAAGGCGTCCAAGACCCCTTGAGGTGGCCCTTGCCTACCTGTCTGATTCCTATGATTCCCATGATTCCCACCCTCCTTCATTATTTTCCATTTACACTGACCTATATTATTATTACGGTTATTGTTTGTATTACCAATATAACAAGCATAAAATTTACCCTTTTAATGATTTTTAAGTGTACAATTCAATGATATTAAGTACATTCACATCACTTTGCAACTATCACCATTATCCATTTTCGGAATTTTTCATCATCCCAAACAGAGACTCTGTACCCATTAAACAATAACTCCCCATTTCTCCCTCCCCCCTAGTCCCTGGTAACCTCTACTCTCTGTCTCTGTGACTTTGTCTATTATATGTATCTCATGTAACGGTCTTTGTGTATATATGTGTGTGTGTGTTTGTTTTTGTTGCTTGAACATGTCAAAATCATTGTCACGGGGCTTCCCTGGTGGCGCAGTGGTTGGGAGTCCGCCTGCCGATGCAGGGGACACGGGTTCGTGCCCCGGTCCGGGAGGATCCCACATGCCGTGGAGCGGCTGGGCCCGTGGGCCATGGCCGCTGGGCCTGCGCGTCCGGAGCCTGTGCTCCGCGGCGGGAGAGGCCACAACGGTGAGAGGCCCACGTACCGCAAAAAAAAAAAAAAAAAAAAAAAATCATTGTCACCTATGAGTCTGTACTCCTGATTACAATGTCCACAGGGTTGGTTGCTTTCTGTCACTCACTTACTGGATACTGTAGTTGAGGTATCGCTACCCATTGCCACCCCCAACTCCTCCGTCCCCACCGTACACTCAGTCTTTCTCTCATGGCCCTGTTTGATTTCTATACTAGAGTGTCCATTTATCAAGAGCCGGGCCCTTGCCTGTCTTGTTCATTGTTTCTCTAGTGCCTAGAGCAATATTTGGTGCTAAGCAGAAGTGAATAAACACACATTTATTATCTACAGTGTGCTGTGCTCAAGAGACATGAAAAATGAATGAGACATGCTTCCTGCCCTCAAGGTTTGTGCTATTTTTATGAAGAAGACTGACATGCAAGCAAATAATTGTAGTAAACATTTTTTTTTTTTTTTTTTGCGCTATGCGGGCCTCTCACTGTTGTGGCCTCTCCCGTTGCGGAGCACAGGCTCCGGACGCGCAGGCTCAGTGGCCATGGCTCACGGGCCCAGCCGTTCCGCGGCATGTGGGATCTTCCCGGACCGGGGCACGAACCCGTGTCCCCTGCATCGGCAGGCGGACTCCCAACCACTGTGCCACCAGGGAAGGCCCTGTAGTAAACATTTTAAATGACCATTGAAGGATGATCAAGTACTGTGAATGATAGTGTGTTTGTGGCTGTCGGGCTGGGGAGGTGTGGAGGAGTCAAGGAAGGCTTAACAGCATTGTTGATATTTGAATACATTTTGAAGGCAGACAAGGAGTTTCTAGACCGATGAGGACAGGGCATTCCTGTCAGAAGGAACTGCATATTTATGTAAGGGAAATTCTGCTAAAGAGGTAAAATGAAGTGCTGTGATGGCTCAACTCCAGCTAATGCTTCCTCCCTTGATCTCCAATAGTACTTAATACCAACACTCAGGGTGGCACTGGTTTCATTTCCTGTGCCAACTGCAGTTGCCTGGACTGTTGGGTTAAGAAGGATTCTGAGGCAGAGCTCAGTGGGATAAAGTGCTATGATGGATTCACAATGCTGACATTTGTGGTTGCAGGGGAAAACGGAGGCTCTTGTACTATGCTTTTGCTGAACCTGACCACTGCTTTCTTTGGTATTTAATAAACCAAATGTAGAATTTTACCATAAACATGGTGACTTTAAAGTAATAAAGCTATTTTCTGTTAGTTCCCCAACCTTTGCAAATAAATTAAAAGTCACATGCTATGTACTGTTATGTGATCTTTTGATCCTTACATCTAATTTTTTTAATGTATGGTGGTCTCGTCTTCCTAGAAAAATCTTAGGCTTCCTGACATAAAGATTAAGGTTACACTTCTATTCTCCGCCCTCACTCCACCCTACCCCACTCTGCCTTGCTCTGGTGCTGGCTTAACACTGAGCACCCATAGGGGTATTCTGAACATTTGTCTGATTGCATTGACTTGTCGATGGTTTCATCATAATCAGACCAACTTCAGACATGTGGGAAACTTAACTGAAAATAGAGAATTGCCCTTATGACATACAACATGGCCCTGGTGATTCACTGCTTTTAACTTGTTCCCGGCTTTGCTCCAGAGTCTTGGTTGTCTTGCTCTGAGGGTCTTCTACAAGCTTATCACTGAGAAAGAAGAGACACATTGCACTGTGCTCGGTAATGCATATGGAAGTGCCCACGTTTCAATACCATGTCAACCTTTCATGGTAAGAAAGTTAATAAGTATATTAATTATGCAAACCTTCAAAAATATAGGTGAATAAAAAAGAAAAGAAGGCACCATAAGCCTATCACAGTTAAGAGTTAACCACTATGAACATTCTGATATTTTGGTAAATATTCTTTTAGATATATAATGATATATGTTGAAAACAGTAAAAGTAGAACCATATTGTATATACTGTTGGGTAACCAGCATTTTTTAAACTTGATAGTATACCATAAACGTCTATAACATTAAATATCATAAAAATTCATGTTAATGACTGTATATTAATTCAGTAAATAGATGCACAATATTTATTTATTCAGCCACCTCTGAGCATTTTTTTACTTGAGATATAATTGATATATAGCATTATATTAGTTTCAGGTATACAACATGATTCGATATTTGTATATATTGTGAAGTGATCACCACGATAAAGCTAGTTAGCATCCATCACCTCACATAGTTACAATTTTTTTCTTCTTTTGGTGAAAACTTTTAAGATCCACTTTCTTAGCAACTTTCAAATATGTAAAACAGGGGGCTTCCCTGGTGGCGCAGTGGTTGAGAGTCCGCCTGCCGATGCAGGGGACGCGGGTTCGTGCCCCAGTCCGGGAAGATCCCACATGCCGCGGAACGGCTGGACCCGTGAGCCATGGCCGCTGAGCCTGCGCGTCCGGAGCCTGTGCTCCGCAACGGGAGAGGCCACAGCAGTGAGAGGCCCGCGTACCGCAAATACGTAAAACAGTATTATTAACCATAGTCACCATGCTGTACATTACTTCCCCATGACTTATTTATTTTATAACTGGAAGTTTGTACCTTTTGACCCACTTCACTCATTTCTCCAATCTTCCACCCCCTACCTCTAGCAGCCTGTGTGTCTGTGAGTTTATTTTTTGTCTTTTGAGTGTGTTTGTTTTTTAGATTCCACATATAAGTGAAGTCATACAGTATTTGTCTTTTTTTTGGCTGTGCCACATGGCTGATAGGATTTTAGCTCCCCAACCCGGGCCCTCAGCAGTGAGAGCTCGGAGTTCTAACCACTGGACCGCCAGGTAATTCCCTGTCTTTCTTTGTCTGACTAATTTCACTTAGCACAGTGCCCTCAGGTTTCATCCATGTTATTGCAAATTGGGCAGGTTTTCCTTTGGTCATAATCCACACAGGAATAAACATCTTTGCATCAGATGTTTGTGAACATCCATGATTCGATGAAATGACTGTTAATATAGCTCATTCTGTGAGACTTTTATTGCAGGCAAACTCAATTCATTGAATGAGAGATGTTAACATTAATTTTAAGGGTTGCATTCAGGGGCAAATTAAATAAAACTGGTTTAGTCTCTTTCCCCTCCTCCTCAGTGCTTTTATAAGCTCTTCTACATCCTTCTTGAAACTTCTTATTTAGGAAGATTTGTTTATTAACTCATTCATTCATGTATTCAGGCACTTACCATTTACTAGAATTCTAAGTACTTGATGTGTATTTTCTATTTTTAACCAATGGAACATACAGAGAGGTGAGGAGAATATAGAAAAGAAGAGCAATGTAGAAAAGAACAGGTTAAAAAGTATGAAAATGGAACAAGTAATTTTATGAAAATATGTTTTGGGGAGTTCACCCCCTTCCCCACAGTTTAAAGTAATTCACTACCTTCAACCTCCACCTTAACAATGTAAGGGCATTAAAATACTAATCTGTTTACATTATAGGGAGTTTTTTTGGTATTCATACAGTATTTTAAATTTTATTTTACTGTGGTAAGAACATTTTACATGGGATCTACCCTCTTAAATTTTTGAGTGTACAGTACATCATTGTTGACCACAGGCATGAAATTGTACAGCAGATCTCTACAGCTTATTCACTTGCTTGACTGAAACTCTATGCCCATTGATTAGTAACTCCCCATTTCCCTCTCCCCTCAGCCACTGGCAACCACCATCCACTCTTTGATTCTATGAATTTGACTATTTTAGATATGTGGGCTCAGGCAGTATTTGTCCTTATATGACTGGCTTATTTCCTTTAGCATAATGTCCTCAAGGTTCATCCATATTGTAGCATATTGCAAAATTTCCTTTTTTTTAGGACTAAATAGTATTCCGTTGTATGTATAGACCACATTTTCTTTATGCATGTATCTGTTGATGGACATTTAGGTTGTTCCCACATCTTGGCTATTGTGAATAGTGCTGCAATGAATTTAGGAATGCTAATATCTCTTCGAGATCCTGATTTCAATTGTTTTGGATAAGTACCCAGAAGTGGGATTGCTGGATCATATGGTAGTAATATTTTTAATTTTTAAAAAATTTTTTTTAAAGAGTAGCCAGGGTGGCCCTTTATTTTATTTATTTATTTATTTATTTATGGCTGTGTTGGGTCTTCATTTCTGTGCGAGGGCTTTCTCTAGTTGTGGCAAGCGGGGGCCACTCTTCATTGCGGTGCACGGGCCTCTCACTGTCGCGGCCTCTCTTGTTGCAGAGCACAGGCTCCAGACGCGCAGGCTCAGTAGTTGTGGCTCGTGGGCCTAGCTGCTCCGTGGCATGTGGGATCTTCCCAGACCAGGGCTCGAACCCGTGTCCCCTGCATTAGCAGGCAGATTCTCAACCACTGCGCTACCAGGGAAGCCCATATTTTTAATTTCTTGAGGAATCTCTGTATTGTTTTTTAGAGCAGTTGTACCATTTTGCATTCCTACCAGCAGTGTGCAAGCATTCCAGTTTCTTCACATCCTTGCCAACTCTTGTCCTTCTTTTCTTTTTTTGATAATAGCCAATCTGACTGGTGTGAGGTGATATCTCATTGTGGTTTTGATTTGCATTTTCCTGATGCTTAGTGACGTTGAGCATGTTTTTATATACCTGTTGGCCATTTGCATGTTTTCTTTGGAGAAATGTCTATTCAAGTCCTTAGCTCATTTTATTTAATTAATTAATTTATTTATTTTTTCACACACACTGTATTTTATTTTTACAAGAGATAAATAAACTGACACCAAGCATTGTAAATGGATGACCACAACAAAAGCAACAAGGATTGCAATTACCAAACACGAAACACACTCATACTATGTCATAATATTGACATTCAGTCCAGTAATCCTCCACTGTAACAGCTCCTTTACTTTGCAGTGAAAATTGATTTGTATATTTTTTGCCTCTGAGTCCTTGTGGGATTTTTTATTTTTATTCAAACAGAAAGTCACAAAAATTATAATCATCCTCATCAGTTCACTCAGTCCCATGTAATTAATTTTTTTTATCTTGATCTTTTGTTAGCACTTTTATGAATTCATCAGTTTTCCATTAGAGTTCTGAAAATGTTTATTCATTCAGTTCAGCAGTATAGTCAGTTACCAGAAACCTGTACTTGTCAGAGTCTTTTCCATGAATTCCTTGAAGATGAAACCCTTTTTTTTTTTTTTGCGGTACGCGGGCCTCTCGCTGTTGTGATCTCTCCCATTGCGGAGCACAGGCTCCGGACGCTCAGGCTCAGCGGCCATGGCTCACAGGCCCAGCTGCTCTGTGGCATGTGGGATCTTCCCGGACTGGGGCACGAACCCGTGTCCCCTGAATCGGCAGGCGGACTTTCAACCACTGCGCCACCAGGGAAGCCCGAAACCCTTTTATAGGAACATTTTTGCAAAAGCATCAGAGTACACCCAGAACTGTCTGTAAATGACAAAAGACTTAAAAATGACCACGGTTAAAGATTTGATGAAAGTTCATAATAATGCAATTGACAAGGAAATTTAGTTATTTCTGAGATACACATTTTAAAGTAATAACTAGAATTATGACTTATAACTTTATAGCAGAACATATAAGATTTTTAGAAATTTCATGTAATGTCTGAAACATTTATATTAACATATTTCCATACAAATAACCCAAAGAAAGTTTAGTATTAGTTTTTTGTTTGTTTGTTTGTTTGTTTATACTGCAGGTTCTTATTAGTCATCAATTTTATACACATCAGTGTATACATGTCAATCCCAATCACCCAATTCAGCACACCACCATCCCCACCCCACCACGGTTTTCCCCCCTTGGTGTCCATATGTTTGTTCTCTACATCTGTGTCTCAACTTCTGCCCTGCAGACTGGTTCATCTGTACCATTTTTCTAGGTTCCACATACATGCGTTAATATACAATATTTGTTTTTCTCTTTCTGACTTACTTCACTCTGTATGACAGTCTCTAGATCCATCCACGTCTCAACAAATGCAAGTCCTTAGCTCATTTTAAAATCAGGTTATTAGTTTTATTATAATTGAATTGTTGGAATTCCTTATATATTTTGGAGATTCACACCTTATCAGATATATGGTCTGTAAGTATTTTCTCCCATTCCATAGGCTGCCTTTTCACTCTGTTGATTGTTTCCTTTGCAGTACAGAAGCTTTTTAGTTTGATATAGTCCCACTTATTTATTGATGTTTTTGCTGCCTTTGCTTTCCATGTCATATCCATGAAGTCATTGTCAAGATCAATGTCATGAAGCTTTTCCCCTGTATTTTCTTCTAGGGTTTTTACAGTCTTAAATCTTATGTTTAAGTCTTTAATCCATTTTGGATTGGTTTTCATTTGTGGTATAAGATAAAGGTCCAGTTCTTTCTTTTGCATGTTTTGCCAGCACCATTTGTTGAAGAGACTGTCCTTTCCCCATTGTGCATTCTTGGCATCCTTGTCAAAGATTAGTTGACAAAATACACATGGATTTACTTCTGGGCTCTCTGTTCGGTTCCATTGGTCTATATGGCTGTCTTTTTGCCACTACCATACTGTTTTGATTACTGTAGCTTTGCAGTATAGTTTGAAATCAGGAAATGTGATGCTTCCTCTTTCTCAAGATTTTTTTGCCTATTTGTCATCTTTTGTGGTTCCATATGAATTTTAGAGTTGTTTTTTCTATTTCTGTAAAAAATGCCATTGAGATTTTGATAGAAATGTATTGATTCTATAGATTGCTTTGGGTAATATGGACATTTTAATAACATTAATCTTCCAGTCAATGAACATAAGATATTTTTCCATTTGTTTGTGTCTTGTTTAATTTCTTTCATCAATGTTTTGTAGTTTTAAGCATACAAGTCTTTCACCTCCTTAGGTAAGTTTAATCCTAGATATTTTATTCTTTTGGTGCTATTGTAAATGAGATTGTTTTCCTAATTTCCTTTTTGTATAGTTCATTGTTAGTGTACAGAAACGCAACTGATTTTTTTGTATTTTGATTTTGTATCCTGTAACTTTACTGAATTTTTTGATTAGTTCTGACAATTTTTAACGGAGTTTTTAGGGTTTTCTAGATATAAATTATGTCATCTGCAAGCAGAAAATTTTACTTCTTCTTTTCTGATTTGGATGCCTTTTATTTATTTTTCTTATCTAATTCATCTGGCTAGGACTTCCAGTACTATGTTGAGAGTGGGTATTCTTGCCTTGCTTCTGATCTTAGAGGAAAATCTTTTAGTTTTTCACTATTGGGTATGATGTTAACTATGGACTTTTCATATATGGCCTTAATTATGTTGAGGCCATTTCCTCTAATTCTAGTTTGTTGAGAGTTTTTATCATGAAAGGATGTTGAATTTTGTCATCTATTGAGATGGTCATGTGATTTTTATTCTTCATTCTATTAATGTGGCATATCACTTTAATTGATTTTTGTGTGTTAGACCATCCTTGCATCCCACGGATAAATGCCTCTTAATCAAGGTATATGATCCTCTTAATGTGCTGTTGAATTCAGTTTGCTAATATTTTGTGAAGATTTTTGCATCTAAACTCATCAGGGATATTGGCTTATAGTTTTCATGTAGTGTCTTTGTCTTGCTTTACTATCACGGTAATGCTAGCCTCATAAAATGAGTTTGGAAGTGTGCCCTCCTCTTCATTTTTTTGGAAGAGTTTGAGAATGTTTGGTGTTAATTCTGACTTAAATGTTTACTAGAATTCTCCTGTAAAGCCATCTGGTCCTGGACTTTTCTTTGGGAAATTTTTGATTACTGAATCAATCTCCTTACTAGTTATAACACTGTTCAGACTTTCTTTCTTTAGTCCTCTGGGGATCTCCTTGGAAAAGTTGGGGCTCTGAACGCATGAACCAATCTCTTCGTTCTGAGTGAAATTGAGGGGTAGGTTAGCTCTTCCTAATTATGCTATGCCAGGAGCAGTGTCTCTTGTGAGAGGTGTCCCGAACCTCAGTACTGAATTGGTGAGTCTGTTTTTACATTCTCCTGGGTGCAGGAGACTTTCGGTTGGTTTCTGATTTCTCACAAAGGGAAATTGTCCGTAAATTGTTGCTGAACTGGTGTGTTTGTCAAGAGAAGGAGGACTTTTTACTCTACCATCTGGCTGACTTTACTCCTCTGGGGAGGGAGATATTTTTAACTACCCTTAATTTTTCTCATAAAATTTTAATACTAAAGGTAGTTTTGGGGGGCTGATATTCAGAATACTTATTGTAAATGATTTATAGTAATTTTATTGACATTTTCTTTGTTCCATTTAGATAACTTGAAATTCCCTATTTCAATAAATGCCGAGCCCTGTATAACATTGAAGGGAGGCCGTGGAAATCTGTATCTTTACTACATTCCAAGTAAGTCCAAAGTTTTGTTTTTGTAGATTACAATTAAAAGCGTTCCAGAAATATCAATGAAAAATGATGGTGTTCTACATGTATGAGTATTAGTTTTCTCTTGCTATGTAACAAATTACCACAATCTTAATGGCTTAAAACAGGACATATTCTTTATCTCATAGTCTTCGTATGTCAGTAGTCTGGGCATGGCTTACCTGTGTCAGCTTCAGGAGGTCTCCCACAAGGCTGCAATTAAGGTGTTGGCCAGGGTTTCTTCTGAAGGCTCAACTAGGGAAGGACCCGATTCTAAGCTTATGTGGTCGTTGACAGTGTTCAGTTTCTGTCTGACTGTTGGCCAGCCCTCAGTTCTTTGTCATGTGGGCCTTTTCATCATGGCTTCTTGTTTCCCTGAAGTTAGCAAGGGGGACAGTTAACTAACAAGATAGAAGTCACAGTCTTATGTAGCCTAATGATGAAAGTGCCACCCTATCACCTTTGCTGTATTCTGTTTGTTAGAAGCAAGTCACTAGGCTAGCTCATACTCATGAGGAGGGATTACATAATGGCATGGTAAAAATTGAAATAATTTGAAACTTCTAACCATCTACTAGGTATATCCATTGTCAATCATTAGATATTCAGCTGATAAGTAAACTTGGGTTTCCATGAGTCAAAGATTTGCGTATGAGCAAGCAAGGACTTTTTTTCCTAAAGGTGACCTTTCTAGAAAAAAATATGTTGATGATATGAAAAAAGGCAATGATTTTTGTTTTGTTTTGTGTTATTTCTTCTTCTTCCTCTCTATGATTTTACTTGCCATCATCTTATAAAAGTTAATTGGGTGATGGTGATAGCACTGGGCTGGATCTGAGTGTTTGTGAAAACGCACAGAAGTTTCATCCTCTCCTACCGGTCAGCTGTTGCCTGTAAGGATCCCAGGAAATTCAGTTGTAATCATCATCATTATCATCATTGTTTTCATTATCACTATTATCATTTACATCCTAGCTTATATTTGGAGCTTATCCTTTAAAATGTGCTTTTCCATAAATAAACTAAAGAAACATATCCCCCTGATTTTAGTTCTCCAGCTTACAGGAAAAAGGGTAGTTGAGAATCTAGAAATGATAGACGATAAACTTATGCTTTAATTTTCCTGAAAACCTGTATCTTGATACTTTGTTTCTGCATTCATTTATTCATTAAAAAATACTTAGTAAATGTATAGTTTATTTCAAGTATTATGCTAGGTGCTGTGAATTCATTGATAAAAAAGACATTCTCTTGACCTTCAAGAATCTCTCAGTGCAATAGAAGAGGCAGATGTGTAGATAATATAGTATGATAAGTGAAATGATAGCAATAAGGCTTAGTGGTAGCACAGAGGAAAGAACAATGAGCTACTTGCTCCACTTTCTTGGCCAAGGGGGAAATAAATAATCTACATTTTTTTTTTTTTTAACTGAAGTATAGTTGATTTACAATACTATATTGAGTTCAGGTGTACAACATAGTGTTTCAGTACTTTTACAGATTATACTCCATTTAAAGTTATTACAAAATAATGGCTATATTTCCCTGTTCTATATGATATATCCTTGTTGCTCATTTTATACATAGTAGTTTGTATCTCTTAATCCCCTAAAATAATCTAAATTTTTGCCCAACAAAGGCTCTACAATTTCTTCCTCTTTTCTCAGGTTTTGTTTTCTGGTCTATGTGGGGTGCTTTACCTCTAGGTATTTGCAAAAGTGTTTATTTACATAATGAATGACCTCATTTTCAAGTGAGCCCCTTCCCCTTAACACACAGGAAACAGGCCTTCCAGACCCAAGTAATAATAATACAACACAGTTTCACTTAGGGTTCTCTGAAAAGCAGATACCAAGAAGGAATTAGACATACAAAGGATTTTGGGGGGGGAAATGTTTGTGAACAATAAAGGAAAGAGGAAGCTAGAGCAGGCAAGGAGAGGAGGCAGATTGAAGCGTTGGTCCGATACCTTTGAAATGAGAGAGAAGGAAGGAGAATTTGGTAGGATGGTCATCAGACCAAAATGCATCCCTGAGACATCCTCAGCCAGGTCAGTGGGGAGTCTTAGAGCAATGATTGCCTGTCACACGTGTCCCATGATAGGCAGGTGTAGGCTGGCTCTAGTGTCCTTGTTGTGCTCGGTCATTATAGGAGCAGACTGTTCGAGTCTGGCCTCCGGATGAGTGCTAAGATATATCTAAAAGTGCAGTAGCTGGTGGCTGTCTGCCCACGGCCCTCCTCCACACAGATTCTTTGGAAGGGAGTTTTGAGCAGCACACCTCCGTGGCCACCACAAATACCCTAATCACTTACTAAATATGACATTTATATAACATGATATTAATTCAGTAATGAAAGAATGATTCAGTCATGTTTGTTTTTTGTGTGTGTGGTTCGCGGGCCTCTCACTGCTGTGGCCTCTCCCGTTGCGGAGCACAGGCTCCGGACGCGCAGGCTCAGCGGCCATGGCTCACGGGCCCAGCCGTTCCGCGGCATGTGGGATCTTCCCAGACCGGGGCACGAACCCGTGTCCCCTGCATCGGCAGGCAGACTCCCAACCACTGCGCCACCAGGGAAGCCCCGAGTCATGTTTTTTTATGATGCTTTGTAGTTATGACCTGAGTTTCCCTAGAATATACTAGAACATCTGTATAAAATGTGGGCCACATTTATAGAAATCAACCTTATTTTTGTGGCCCTATCGCTACTTAAATTCAGTAAGAGCTATAAGAGCAATCTTGTACCAAAAATAGGTTGGGAATGGAAATGATTTGAGACTTCATAGCCTTGCTAATAAATTATATGTCACTATTAACTAATTGACATATACAGCTGGTTCATAAGCCTTCCTCAACGTTATTTTCAGAAGTTCCCAAAGTTGTGTTAGGTGAGCTCAAAAACAGTCTTCTTCGCTAAACCCCCGAGAGCCACCATGTTTCTTGTCTCTCACTCCAACACCCACATTGATATCTCTGGCCTGCTGAGCCATGCAAGTGGTACCTCACTTCAACCACTGTTCACGTGCCTAACATGACCACAGTGATATCTAAGGGCAAGAAGCTTCTCAAGATGTAAAGGGTTGAGATGTCAAAGCAGCACTTCCTTTCTTGGAATCATTGAAGACTGGAATCATAGTGTGTTCCACGCAGAAATGGAAGAAGATTCTTTGTTCTGCATTATCGTTGGATGCCACGCTACCAGGTGCTTGTATCTCAAGGCATCCCTTGTGAAAACAGCTCTTCAACTTCTATACACATCCCTGCTTTGAGAAAGGTTCAGGTCCATGCCCGTGGCGTGGGCCACGGGGCCACTGTTTGAAACAGACTGTATAACGTTCTTCTTCTCTACACTTTACCCTGAAAGTAGAGAAGTGGAGACAAGTAAGGAAGTTTGGTGGTACTTTAGGCTCAGAGTAACGAGAGGCTGCATTAAGATAGTGGTAATGGGGATAAAAGGGACACCAGTAGGATCGACCGGGATTAGGAATTCTAGTGCTGATTTGGTGATGAAGATAAGGAAATCAATTTTGGATCTTTTGGGTGTGGTAATAAGTGACATTTGAGTAGAGATATTGAATGCACACAGGGGACAGATGCTTAAAAGAAAGGTTGAGACTAAAGATGAAGATTTGGGAGTTATTACCCTATGTGGTATTTAAAGCTGGGGAGAGTGTGCAGTGTGAAAATTGAGAAGCACTGAGATTAGAATCCTAAGAAAGATGAGTCAGTGAGCTAGACTGGGGAGAGGAGTCAGAACGCAGAACGGTTGGAGGACAAGAAGAAGAGAGTGGTAGCGCCAACACCAAAGGAAGGACAGGGTTTTGAGGAAGGAGCTAGCAGTTCTGTTCTGCATAGCCAAGTTCAAGGTAAAGATGGAAAAACTTTTTTTAAATTTTTATTATGGCTACAATGAGTCATGGTGACCTTATTAGGAAAATACTTTCCATGAGGTAGTGGTTACAATAATTGTTTTCATTATAAGAGAGATTGTGCATCTTGTCCAGTTGGGCCAACTGAGTAACTTAGAAGAGTTGAGCAAAATGCATTTCTTCCTGGAATTTTCCATCTTCATTGGTAATAAAGAGATCCTGAGGAAATAATAAATAGCTCATCTATTTAATTTTTAATCAAAAGGTTCAATTTTGTTCTCCAAGAAATCTTTCATCAAAACAACCTTCCTGGTCTTCCCTGGTGGCGCAGTGGTTGAGAATCTGCCTGCCAATGCAGGGGACACGGGTTCGAGCCCTGGTCTGGGAAGATCCCACATACCGTGGAGCAACTAGGCCCGTGAGCCACAACTACTGAGCCTGCGCGTCTGGAGCCTGTGCGCCACAACAAGAGAGGCCACGACAGTGAAAGGCCCACGCATCGCGATGAAGAGAGGCCCCCGCTTGCCGCAAATAGAGAAAGCCCTCCCACAGAAACGAAGACCCAACACAGCCAAAAATAAATAAATAAATATATAGAAAAAAGAAAACCTTCCTTTCTCTTCCCTCTCTTTTGAATTTCCTAGTGGAACTATGACTACAACTGGAAATTTTATATTTTCATTTGATAGTTTTCTCAAAAATATAGGTTATTCTATTTTTAGGCATAGCCCACATAATTCTCACTGTGGAACATTCTATTTGATTACAATCAACTAGTGGCCCTCTCAGAACTTCACTTTTCTCGTCTACAAAACAGGATAATAATATCCACATTATAGGTAGTTGTCATAATTAAATGAAATAATGTAGGAAAAGCACAGGGCATATTTTAAGTATACACTAAATGTTGGTTTTTAAATATTTATTAAAAAATACCTTATTTGAGTGGCTAATGAAATTTTTTTCTTTTTAAGGAAGAGACATAAAAAGCTTATATTTCAATATCTATGTATCTTTTAAGTCCGTGAATTTCCCAGTGCGCAAACAAGTTATTTGCCGAGGATCTGATGATGATTATTCTTTTTGCCGAGCTCTGAAGGGAGGTAAGCATTCAATTCGTATTACCCTCAGAATAGAGTATAATACCTTATGAGAACGCTATGAAAATTAAATACATTAAAAATGTGAAGTTCCTTTTCTGATAATAATTCTTTATTTCCAACCAAAGTTTTTCTTTTAGCAGTTTAGACAATATTTTACAATTATGTTACTGGATTGTTATTAAGATGACACTTATTTGGTGTGTTTGAAGGGATATTAAAATTTTTACCTTGTTCAGATTAATACTGTATATTTACCCTTGGTTATGGTTCTCTGTTTCTAAATATTACATTTATTATTTTTCATAAAAACACAATAGATTTTTCTATGCACTTACATTCGTTCCCTCAGTGTCTTTTCTCCCCTTTTTTCCACCCTGGAATTATTCACAGAATCATAAAATTTCAAACTTTAGGAACTTAGAGGTCACTTATTGCAAACCCATGAATTTTTCCTTAATAATTTTTAAACTAGCATTTTAAATAGTTTAAAAAATTCTATATATCATATTGTCACATTACCAAAAACTAGAAAATGAAAACAATCAAAAAGTCACAGAATCATATTTCTAAGAACATTTTGTTCTCATTTTTTCATTCATGCATATTGTTATGCAGTTGTAAGTATACTGTACTATAATTATTTTCTCTTTTTTTTTTCTTGCGGTACGTGGGCCTCTCACTGTTGTGGCCTCTCCCATTGCGGAGCACAGGCTCCGGACGTGCAGGCTCAGTGGCTATGACTAATGGGCCTAGCCCCTCCGCGGCATGTGGGATCTTCCTGGACCGGGGCACGAACCCGTGTCCCCTGCATCAGGAGGCGGACTCTCAACCACTGCGCCACCAGGGAAGCCCTAATTATTTTCTTTTTAAAAATTAATTTATTTAATTATTTGACCAGATAATCCATGTGGTTTAAAAATCAGAGTATAAATGTTACATAATGAAACATCTCCCTTAGTGGGTGTGCCCTGGTTTACTTAACTATTTTCCTATTAGACACTTAGTCTTCTTCTGATATTTTTACTATTATAAATAATATTATAATGCATATATAAATATTCTCATATTTTAGATTTGAATATTCTCATGTTTGGAAGAAGGAGTTAACACATAACTCCAAGGGAGATTCCTGAGCTTAAATGGTTTGAATCTATGTGGTTTTGTTTACATAAGGCTGAATTACTTTTCTGAAAGATTGTATCAGTTTATACATTGTACCACTGGCAATATATACGTATAGTAGTTTAATCTCTGTCTTGTTAACATTGGGCATTATCATTTTATTTTTTAAAATTTTTATTGGGGTATAATTGCTTTACAATGGTGTATTAGTTTCTACTTTATAATAAAGTGAATCAGCTATACATATACATATATCCCCATATCCCTCCCTCTGGCATCTCCCTCCCACCCTCCCAATCCCACCCCTGTAGGTGGTCACAAAGCACCGAGCTGATCTCCCTGTGCTATGCAGCTGCTTCCCACTAGCTATCTATTTTACATTTGGTAGTGTATATATGTCCATGCCAGTCTCTCACTTTGTCCCAGCTTACCCTTTCCCCTCCCTGTGTCCGCAAGTCCATTCTCTATGTCTTCAGAACCTTTTTTTTTTTTTTTAGATTCCATATATATGTGTTAGCATATGGTATTTGTTTTTCTCTTTCTGACTTACTTCACTCTGTATGACAGACTCTAGGTCCATCTACCTCACTACGAATAACTCAATTTCGTTTCTTTCTATGGCTGAGTAATAGTCCATTGTATATATGTGCCACATCTTCTTTATCCATTCATCTGTTGATGGACATTTAGGTTGCTTCCATGTCCTGGCTATTGTAAGTAGAGCTGCAATGAACATTGTGGTACATGACTCTTTCTGAATAATGGTTTTCTCAGGGTATAGGGCATTATCATTTTAAAAAAGAAGTTTTAAAAAAACTTTATTAGGTTAAAAAACTTAAGCCTAATTGTTTTTTTTTTGTTTGTTTTTAATAAATTTGTTTATTTATTTTTGGGTGTGTTGGGTCTTCGTTTCTGTGCGAGGGCTTTCTCTAGTTGCGGCGAGCGGGGGCCACGGGCCTCTTCATCGCGGTGCACGGGCCTCTCACTATCGCGGCCTCTCTTGTTGTGGAGCACAGGCTCCAGATATGCGGGCTCAGTAGTTGTGGCTAACAGGCCTAGTTGCTCCGCAGCATGTGGGATCTTCCCAGACCAGGGCTCGAACCCATGTCCCCTGCATTGGCAGGCAGATTCTCAACCACTGCACCACCAGGGAAGCCCCCAAGCCTAATTGTTTTTTATTAACATTTAAAAAATTACTATTGCAGTTGAATGTTTTCCCCTATAATTATTTACAAGTAACCAGTGCCGTCTGTTGTTTAAAAACAGATTTCAGGCAGTTTACATGCATACGTTAATTTGAGCAACATAACATAAATTAGATAGACAAAAATTAGTTGGGACAAAAATGGAAAATAAGGGTAGAGAATTAATGGAACGAGAGTAATATAAAAATTCTTGACAGAAAGGCTTATACTTGCTTTGACAGGGACATCAATTGGATTATACATTTTTTAGCAGTCAATAAAAAAAAAAGTTTCTGGGAGTTCCCTGGCGGTCCAGTGGTTGGAACTCTGCGCTTTCATTGCCGAGGGCCCACATTCGATCCCTGCTTGGGGAACTAAGATCCCACAAGCTGTGCAGTGTGGCCAAAAGAAAAAGTTTCTAAGTAAACCAATCTGCTTGCTATGCAAATGAAGCTTCAAGATATGTCTCCCAGCCAACCAACTCTCCTCATCTCTAACTTGTCTGCCACCCCCAAGCCACATACACATTGTGGAGCTGGCATTGCTTATGAGTCTGGGCTCAGAGCCATAAACACCTGAGTCTGTGTCCCAGCTTTTCCACCTATCAGCAATGTGACCTTGGGTGTTATTGATAGAGGTTAGCTCTATCAACCTCGTTTTCCTCATCTGGGAAATGGGGACAGTGAAACCTATTTTACATGGTTTTAAGGATTAAATTAGAGAATGTGTGTTAAAAAGCTTAGTACATTGCTCAGCGTGAGAATTCTAGAATTATGGTGATTAAATATTCATGTGCATAATAGGATCCTTGTTTTGTTCCTGACTTTATTTATAGTCCTGTCATTTTTATAAGTGAGGAAACCGATGTCTGCAGTGGTTCAGTAACGTGCCCTTGGTCATTTGGAGATCTGGTAATGGAGTAGCCTCCTAACTCTTAAGAACTACTCTTCCACTGGCCATGCTTTCTTTCCCTTTGAAAGAAATCCTCGGGACTTCCCTGGCGGTCCAGTGGTTAGGACTCCACACTTCCACTGCAGGGGACATGGGTTCAATCCCGGGTCAGGGACCTAAGATCCTGCAAGCCTGCACTGTGGCCTAAAAAAAAAAAAAAAAAGAAACCAAAACAACAACAACAACAAAAATGAAAGAAATCCTCTTGGTAGATTACTGTTGTTTAAAAAGTGTCCATTTCTCTCATACAACAGCTTTACAATTATTTCACTTAATCTCTGTGGGATTATGTTGACATTTATGTGACTTTTCAAGGTTTCACTTTCTTGAGATCAAAGATGTATCAGACTCAACCCAGCCTGCCTGCTTCTTCCCACCTCCCCTCCCTGCCTTCCACAAACATCTGTTGAACCTAATTTGAGCGAGTCATGATTTAGGTTGTGGTGATCCAAAGTTGAATGATAGGTTCTCCCTCTTCAGAAGGTCACTCTGTTCTGGGAAAAATAGTCATGGGAACAAATGTTACAAGGAAATGTCATAAATGCTAATAGATTATATGCTCTTAGTCTTAACTGCATAGTTACCAACTTACTGTGACAGGAGAACTCAGATAAGGCTTCAGAGAGTCTTTTATTAGAATCGAGTCTGAGAACATCAGAGAGTGAGGAAAAAGGACATTCCCTGAGAGGAAACAGCATATGCAAACGTATCTAGCCACGAAGGAATATGTTTTATTTGGGGAGTATCTTTTTTGTAGCTGGAGCAGAATGTGTTTGTGGGGAATTGCTGGAGGTGAGCCTAGAAAAGGGGGAAGGAGCCAACATGTAAGTCATGCATAAAATATTGGCCTGCATCTTGTTGTTAGTGGGTGGGGATGACCCACTGAGATTTCCATTTTTGCACATAACTAAGGTCCTTATGGAAGTGTTACCGACCAGAGTTCTTAGCCTTCCCTGATCGATAGAAATTGATAAGAGGGACTTCCCTGGTGATGCACTGGTTAAGAATCTGCCTGCCAATGCAGGGGACACGGGTTCGAGCCCTGGTCCGGGAAGATCCCACATGCCATGGAGCAACTAAGCCCGTAGGCCACAACTACTGAGCCTGTGCTCTAGAGCCCACGTGCCACAGCTGCTGAAGCCTGTGCGCCTAGAGCCTGTGCTCCGCAACAAGGGAAGCCACCGCAATGAGAAGCCTGCGCACCGCAACAATGAGTAGCCCCTGCTCGTAACAGATTCCCTTGCTCGCTCCCTTCCCGAGGTGGGGCGAGCTGGCCAGGGGTCGGCCAGAGGCGTGGCTTAGGTGGTCTGCCCACCCCTTAGGTGGTGGTGTGTGCAGGGGGCATGCGCAGTACCCTGCTTTTGCTCCTGACACCCAGTTTTTGCTTCCGGCTCTTCAGAAGTGGCAGTTGGGGTTTTTTTTGGCCTTTTTGTATCTTGTTGTCCATAATTTGCCCCAACTGGGCCTGCATGCAGTTATTTTTCCTCCCTTACAGTTTCTCTATGCTTTGTTGCTGGAGGAGACGTTAGTCCAGGTGCAAGCACTGCAGCAAAGGGTCCCAGGTCCCAGCCTGTCTCAAAAGGAGGTGGGGTTGGCTGAGGCAAGAAACTTGGATGGAAGGAAACACAGCTGGGAGGCTGTTGAGGGACCACGAGGGCGGCCCTGGGAGTAAAGAGGAAGAGATGAAAGAGAGCGTATTGAGGAACAGGACAGGCGGGAAGTGCTGACTGATCTCATGTGGCAGGCAAACATTAGATCAATCAACAACCGCTCCAGGGCCGTTGACTGGGTGGACGGAAGTGCCTTTATCAGCAATGATGTGTGCAAAAGGAAGGGGCAGATTTTTAAAGAGAAGGATAGCGAGTTCTGGTTTGGCACGTTGGGCTCAAGGCCATTTGGGAACATTCAAATAAACATGTCCATCTGGCAGCCGAATATATGGGCTTAGAGCTCAGGACATTCTGATTTAAGAAGCATTGATGCTGTCAACCGTCCCTTGAAAATTTGGGAATCAAATGAGTAAGGAACATACTCACCAACTTTTAAAATAACTTTCCTTTTTTGGGTTGTTACAAAGGTCATACGTTTTTAGGATATGATATTTAGAAAATATGGGCAAGTGAACATAAAATAAAAATGACACATAATCATTCCACTTCTTTTATTTTTAAAAAATATTTATTTAATTAATTTATTTTGGCTGCGCCGGGTCTTAGTTGCAGTACGTGGGATCTTCATTGCGGCATATGGACTCCTTAGCTGCGGCGTGCATGTGGGATCTAGTTCCCTGACGAGGGATCGAACCTGGGCCGCCTGAATTGGGAGCACAGAGTCTTACCCACTGGACCACGAAGGAAGTCCCTCCACTTCTTATACACACACACACACACACACACACACACACACACACACACACACCCCTTCATTTCTTTCAAAAATACATTTATGAATAAATAAATGGATATTTCAAAAGTGTTTTAAACTTAATAAGTCTGTTAGCCTTATTTTCAGGATTTTGCAAGGGTTGCTGTAACAAGGTACCACAAACTGGGTGGCTTAGAACAACAGAGATTTATCATCTAACAGTTCTGTAAGCTAGAAGTCTGAGATCAAGGTGCTTGTAGGGCTGTGCTCCCTCTGAAGGTTCTCGGGAAGGATCTGCTCCAGGCCTCTCTCCTAGGATCTGATGGCCCCAGGAGACTCTTGCCTTGTAGATCACCTTCTTCTTCCTGTGCCTTCATGTGGTCCCCCCTTTATGCACGTCAGTCTGCATGTCCAAATTTCCCCTTTTCATAAGGACACAGTCATATTCAATTAGGGCCCACCTTAATTACTTCATCTTAATTTGACTGTCCGCAAATATCCTATTTTCAAATAAGGCCATATTCACAGGTACTGGGGGTTAGGACTTGAATATATCTTTTGGGGGGACACTGTGCAACCCCATAACACCATCCCAGGCTTGGGTCCTGCGTCCTGCATAGTTGCCAGGAGACCTGGACTGGACCACTGGTGAGCTGCGTGGATCCCTTTCGGGAAGAGCAGAGAAGGGCCTAAGCTGAGGTTCTGTCTTCCTCTTCTCTCACTCTACCTGGGTTCTCTCTTGGCTCCTTCAAGAGGCTTCAAGCTAACTTCCCATAAGAGGAGAGTGGGAGATATGTCTTTCTCAGAAAGAAAGACAAAACAGTTGAAAAAAGAGGGCTACTCCACAGAAGAGGTTAGAGCTCCTTCCCGCGTGACCTGGTAAACATTTGGGCAGTTCCCCCAGATAGAAATTTGGGAGTTACTTTTTTTTTTTTTTTTTGGCTGCACAGTGTGGCGTGCGGGATCTTAGTTCCCTGACCAGGGATTGAACCCGTGCCCCCTGCCATGGAAGCTCCGAGTCTTAACCACTGGACCACCAGGGAAGTCCCTTGGGAGTTACTCTTGATTTCTTCCTCAGACTCAAGTCCCATCCATCTCCCTCCCTCCCTCCCTCCCTCCTACAAAGCTGACAGGGTTTGCTTCACAACCAGGGCCCTATACTTAGAAGGGCTTCACATTTGGGGTGTACTATTCTGGGATCACAGTCTTGAGATGCTTAGTCATTTTATCTTTGAGCGTGTGTTTTGTACACAAAGTGTGATGGGACAGTGGTGTATGTGCCCACCTCCCCTGGACAGGTTTTGGCTCCCTGCTGCTCACTACCTGCTGGTGCCCTGGGCCCTGTCTGGCATCTCCCTTCTCATCCCATCCAGTGACGCCTGCCACCCTGTGCCCCTGGTGGAGGCCTGGAGCAGGGAGGGTCAGGGTCAGGCATGGTATATCCTGCAGTGTCCGGGCTGGGGTATGGCAGTGGCTGCCCCACCTGGGCTGGCAGCACCGTGGCACTGTTTAGTGGGTGACTAGGTGGGGGCCAGACGGTCTCCCCCGCGGCAGGCAGCTCGTGGAGTTATTGCACAGAGGTTGCAAAACCTTTGAGGGTCACGTGTGGATCTGCAGGCCCGTGGTAAAGAAAGATGCCCGATTTGGCTTCCTTGCCCCGCTCTGGGGTATGAGGCACCTGGCAGCATGTGGGAGGGCGACCCTTTCAGGCCAAGGCTTTGCACAGGTGTACCCCCACCCCCACCCCCAGGTCATTGTGGAGCAGCCCCTGGGTGCCTGTGAGCTTCTACACTTACCTTGCGCCCTGTGCCAGGGAACATTCCCTCGGATTCTTTCATACCTGGGGTACCTTCTCTTCCTCCTTCCAAACCTCCTGAGCCTGGCTTAGGTCCCTTTCTCCTCATCAGCTTCAGGCACCTTCTGGGAATGAGCCACGAAATATAAATTGCGAAACTTCAGTGATTCTGCCTCAGAGTTAAATGCTCTGATATTTGTGTATACAGTCGGCATTGTACGATATAAAGGGGAGTGGCAAAATTCATGCTAATGATTAAAATTTTTGTTTTATTTTGAATACATTAACTAGGAAACAAAAAATATGGCAGTGACTGTAGTTAGCGCTGCTGTGTGGTGTATCTGTAAGTTGCTAAGAGAGTAGATCCTAAAAGCTCTTATCACAAGGAAAAAAACCATTTTTTTCTTTCTTTCTTTTTCTTTTTTTGGTTTTATGAGGTGATGGATTACCGTGATAATCATTTGGCAGTGTATGTAGGTCAAGTTAATTATGCTGTACACCTTAAATTTCTGTGCTATATGTCAATTATATCTCAATAAAATTGAAAGAAAAAAAGTTTAAAACTCATGACAAGTCTAGAGAGAGGGGGAGAGAGACTATGGAAGAAAGGAAAAGACTTTATATTTTAGTACCTTTAATGGATGTTTCCCGTGCTTTCTGAATAAGTGCCCTCCCATTTTCATTTTGTGCTTAGCCTTGCAAATTATGTAGCTGATCTCGGAGCCAGGTATGCAGGGACCAGGTAGTACCAAGAGCTGGAAATTCAGAAGTGGCCAAAGCAAAGCCCCTGTCCTCATAGAGCTTGTAGGCCAATGGAGGAAACAAGATGGTAACTAGGTCACGAAAGAAGATAAAGATGAAAGTGAAATAAGATTCAGTTTACGATAAGTGCTCTCAAGGAAAGCAGCAGGATGACGAGACAGAGCATGATGAGGGAGGTTACCTGAGATGGAGGTCACGGGAGGCATTTACCTCCTTTTCTCTTCACCACTGTCACTGCCTCCTGGGCTCTCACGGATATCCCTGACTTTCTGTGCTCCCCTTAAATCCAACTACTATACAGTCATATGACTCATCTCTCTAAACAGACTCTGACCATTTCACATCCTTGGATGTTTCCCTATCACCTCCATTCTCTTAGTGTGGAACCTGAGTGCATTCACGCTTACTTCTTCAGGTTTACTTCTTAGCACTCCTGCTGCTTCTATTTTTTTTTTTGTGGTACGCGGGCCTCTCACTGTGTGGCCTCTCCCATTGTGGAGCACAGGCTCCTGACGCGCAGGTTCAGCGGCCATGGCTCACGGGCCCAGCCGCTCTGCGGCATGTGGGATCTTCCCGGACCGGGGCACGAACCCGCGTCCCCTGCATCGGCAGGCGGACTCTCAACCACTGCGCCACCAGGGAAGCCCCCTGCTGCTTCTTTGCTTTAATAACATTGAGCCCCTTGCAGGCATACATGTAAGCTATACTGATTTTCACCTTCCTGCCTTTGCTCCTGTTTTTCCAGCCACCTGGAATGTACCCCCTGCCTTCCTTCCCATCTTTTGTGACGGACCTACTGTCACAATAACAATAATATTAACATCAACTATAATATTCATAACATTATCATTATTATTTGCAAGATGCCATGGGAGGGGGGTCTAGAAAGGAGTAACATTTAGTGTTATAATAAATGACATTTGAATGTTAATAACATTTAATGAGTGCTATGTTCCAGGCCTTGTTCTGAGCGCTTACATGTATTAACTTATATAGCCCTTGTGGACAGAGAATGTCACCTGCCATATCAGTAAACAAAGAATGTTGTGGCCATCAAGGCTTCAGCCACTGCAGCCGCCCCCTCCCTTCCCTCCCTTTCCCCCCCACCAGGGTGGACTCTGAGGGGTTTCAGGATGGAGAACACAGGATACCGGCCCTAGATAGTTCAGGTGCACATCAAAGGAATGATTCAGTGAGCCCAGACTCTTGCATCTTCCCATACATGGAAAAGTGCTAAATTCATGAACTTGAGAGGTCTGGTTTTTCTTTAATTTACAGTAATCTTTTGATGTTCCGACTGCCTCAGTTTTTTTTGGAAAAACTTCTATATATTCTGGCTCCTTGCTTACCCCTTTGGAGCAGTGCCTCAGAACTATCTGAGAGACTGTCTCCCAGGCTTAAGTCCTCAGTACGTCCACCGAATAAAGCATAATTCTTAACTATAGGCTGTGCATTTTTTTCAGTTGACACCCTCAGAATAATCCTATGAGGTAGGTGTTATTATCCACTGCCTCATTTCACTGAGGCACAGAGAAGTTAAGTGACTTGTCCAAGGTCACACACCGAGTAAGTAGAGGAGCTGGGATTCAAATCCAAGCAGTTCAGGTCCCAGAGCCATCACTCTTAACAAAAATGCTATCCTGCCTTTATCCTTACTGCATCTTTTCATTGCACATTGTATTTGGAATGGTTTCTTTTCATGTCTGTGTCCCCAAAAGACTTTAACTCTTTGAGGGAAAGGATGGTATTGTACTAACCCTTGTATCCCCAGTCCCTGGTACATAGTAGGCTTTCGATAAATATTGGTTGAACTATTACATTTGAATTGGATTAGCCTTGAATGAAGGATCATAAGATCATGAAGATATGATCACTTTACTAAGTTCAAGAACCAACATCTTAATGTATTAGTACCCCTAATAACAATACTCCCAGAAGCAAATAAATAAATGCTTATTTGTGAGAAATGAAGGTATAGATGTAGACATAATCTATTCATTTGCTGGTAAGGATTGTCTTTAGCCAACCTGGAGAAAAATAATCAATACAGTTTGCACTTGACTATTTATATTACTTTAAGAAAGATTTTTGGTCAATACTGCTTTTGTTAGAGGTTCAGAACATTTCTCTTTCTATCCCTACCCTGTAAGTTCACTGCTTTGTTGTTTCTGACTGGGTCAGTGGAGTGTGGTTTTTCCTGCATTTCTGACTCTGTCCCACAGCTTCCTCAGGGCCAGGCCCATGGCTGTGCATTTCAAGTGACTACGTAGCTAGGCTTCTCGGTGGTGGGATTGGAAGGAGATTTGGTATCCTGGCTGCCCTCCCAAATCTCTCCTCCACCTTTAGGAAGATTTTTCTTTATCATTCCCTGCTAAGAGGCAGCAACAGTAAATATGCACATACGTAACTTGGGATGAAGCATATTAGCACTAGCTTGTTCATCATTCATTCATTATTGAGACCAGTGGGCCTTACAAGTTTGTATCTGCTAAGGGATGAGATATAGGCTGATACTGAGAGGGGCTCAGTGTGGCAGAGGAAGCCACAGGAGAATCGTAGCCAGGGTATAAGATTCATTATTTCTCTATGATTTTGCTTGGGATTGCTTCTGCCAGTAGTAAAATTGTAAGAGGTGCACTGTGGACTACAAACAAGAAAAATCACCTGATGTTAGCCAATAACTTTTTGTATTTTGTATTTTGGTTGTAGAGACTGTGAATACAACAATATCATTCTCCTTCAAGGAAATACGATTTTCTAAGGTATTGTTCAAGTCATTTTGTACTTCCTTAACCTTTTGCAGTAACAGATGTGTTAAGAATTTGAAACGAGCGATTCACAGCTTCTAAAAATATCGATTCAAGATTAAGATGTTCAAGGCTTTTTTTCACTTCTTTTTGGTTTTCGATATTTTGCTCTTTCTTCTTTCTGTGGAATATGGAAAAAATAGAAAACTTACACCAAAGAAAGCCCTTTTTAAATTTTATTTTTTCCTTCCAACATACCTTGCTAAAAGTAATGCTCATTGTTAATATGTTGAATGATCTTTGGGTGAAAGCACTGTAGGACCATTGTGTATAACTCAGTGACTGCCTCCATGGATAATAATGATGTAATTTTAGATATTTGCATTAGAAATGCAATGAAATTTTGCACATGTTTCACTTCTGGTAACTATTTTAAGATAAACATTAATAATGCATATTCTTTACCTATTTTGTTACAAATTATATCTAATGTTTGAAGATTTCATAGGCTAGGCTAGAAAACTGAGAAAGTAAAAACCAATTCAATTTAAATGGCTTTCTCCTAGTAGGATAAAATTCTTATAAAAGTCTTACAAAATAGAAGCATCTAACATTTTATATTACTTGTATTTCTTACTACTCGTTTTAGGGACGATACGATTGTATTACAGAAGCCATTGCTGGGAACACTGAAGAAAGGCTCCTTTGCTTGAACTTTACCATCATATACCACCCTGATTTCAGTTAGAATAAATCGAGCATATGTTTTTATTTTTCAAAGGTTTCATTCTTCATTTAAAATCTTTTTTTTAATTTATTTATTTTATTTGTTTATTTTTGGCTGTGTTGGGTCTTCTTTGCTGCGCACAGGCTTTCTCTAGTTGCGGCGAGCGGGGGCTACTCTTCGTTGCAGTGCACAGGCTTCTCATTGCAGTGGCTTCTCTTGTTGTAGAGTACGGGCTCTAGGCGTGCGGGCTTCAGTAGTTGTAGCACGTGGGCTCAGTAGTTGTGGCTCGTGGGCTCTAGAGCACAGGCTCAGTAGTTGTGGCGCACGGGCTTAGTTGCTCTGCGGCATGTGGGATTCTCCCGGACCAGGGCTCGAACCCGCGTCCCCCGCATTGGCAGGCAGATTCTTAACCACTGCTCCATCAGGGAAGTCTTTTCACTTAAATTTTTTTTTGCACAGTGTATTAGTTTGCTAGGACTGCCATAGCAAATACCACAGACTGGGTGGCCTAAACAACAAATTTATTTTTCACAGTTCTGGAGGCTAGAAATCTGAGATCAAAGTGTCAGCAGATTTGGTTCCTTTTGAGGCCTCTCTCCTTGGCTTGTAGATGGCCTTCTCCTCCCTGTATCTTCACATTATCTTCCCTCTGTGCGTGTGTCCTAGTCTCCTCTTCTTATAAGGACACCAGTCATATTGGTTTAGGGCCCCCCTGAGTGACATCATTTTACCTTAATTACCTGTTTAAAGACCCTGTCTCCAAATCCAGTTGCATTCAGAAGTACTGGGGGTTAGGGCTTCAGCATGTGAATTTTGAACGTTCACAATTCAGCCCAGAGCACACATAGACACATAGCCCATAATACAGCCTCTTCAATCGGTCGACTTCTCTCCATTTCCTGCCTCTACTCTGGGACAAGTTGCCAGCATTTCTCCCCTGGACTCCTCTGCTGCCTCCTGACTGATTGTCCTGCACCTGGTCAGGTACCTCAGGTAAGTCATCCTCCACAAAGGTAGTTTCAATAATACTTTCAAAATACAGGTCCTGTCACGTCACTGCAGTGCAAATGGAACAAAACAAAACAAAAACAAACAAGGCCCTTCCTGTGGCTTTTGATGCCTTTCGGGATAAAGCTGGAATCTTTCGGAGAGTATGCCAGGCCCTGCCCACCCTTTCCCTCTCCAGCCCCTTTTCCCACCACCCTCCCCTTGCTCTCTGTGTTCCGGAATGTGCCATACTCCCTCCTACTCCCGGACCTTCACCCACACGGTTCCCTCTACCTCAGCCCCATGCCTCCACATTACCCGACCTTTACCCCTTATCAGTAACAGGTGTGGATCTTCACTGACTCAGGTGCTACTTTCCCAGGGAATTATCCTCAGGTAGCATGAAGCACACCTCTTACACTTTTTTTTTTTGCGGTACGCGGGCCTCTCACTGCTGTGGCCTCTTCCGTTGCGGAGCACAGGCTCCAGACACACAGGCTCAGCGGCCATGGCTCACGGGCCCAGCCACTCCGCGGCATGTGGGATCTTCCCAGACCGGGGCATGAACCCGTGTCCCCCGCATCGGCAGGCGGACTCTCAACCACTGCGCCACCAGGGAAGCCCCTCTTACACTTTTGATACTGGACAGAGGCAGTCCTGAGTAAAATTCTGCAGAAACTATATAACATGGAGCCAGGCTTCCAGTCTCCTGTGGCTTTCTTGGTCCCCCAGATCCCTTTCCTCCACCCACCTTTACCTCATCCAGGCAGGGCCAGCTTTCTTTGTGATATGCTTTTGTCTACCTGTGTCCCTTCCTTCCAGTTCTTGACACTCCTTTTGTCATTATATCAATCATCTGTCACAAGACTCAACTCCATGATCCCAGGCAGGGTAGTCAGCTCAGTTTTGCTCAGCACTCTTGACCCAGCACCTAGCATAGTACTTAGGCTTGAATTTGCTCTGAATCCATATTTGTTGAATGGATAAACAAACATTTTCTTCTTAGAAAATATTCAAATAATAGGTTAACTATAGAAAGCAATATTCCTGCAATCATTCAACTAGTATTTATTGAGCTCCTGCTATATGTCAGGCCCTGTTCTAGATGCTGGGGATACAGCATTTAACAACCCAGGCAAGACATATCCCTGCCCTCATTGAGTTTATATTTTTGTGGGAAGAGACTGACAACTAAATTACTTTAGAAGTGAGCATGCTTTGTAAGTGCCATGAAGAACAATAAAGCAGGGCAGGGTGTAGGGACCCGGGTGGGGAGGTAGTGATGGTTGTGCTTTCAGATGGAGTGGTCAGGAAAGGCCCCACTGAGAAGATGATATTTGAAAGAGTTGAGGGAGCAGGCCATGTGGCTTTCTGGGAGTAAAGGCATTGTAGCTGAGAGAACAGCTGATGAAAAGACCCAGGGGTCAAGGAAGAACAGGGAGCTGTTCAGATGAAGTGAGTGAGGGGAGATGAGGTCAGAGAGGTGTACGCGTTGGCGGTGGGTAGGCACGTGCGGTAGAGTTTGATAGGCCATTGGTAGGGCTTTGGCCGTTGCTCTGAATGAGATGGAAAGCTCCTGGAGGGGTCTATGTGGGAGAATGATGTCAGCTCACATTTTAAAAAGTCTTATTCTGGCAGCCATCTGCTTAGACATGGGAAAAAACTAGGGAGCTTTTTGTGATCATCTAGGTAGGAAAGGAAGGAGGAAGTTGGGAGACTTTTGAAGTAATCCAGGTAAAAGATGATGGAGGAGGTGGTGAGAAGTGACCTACAGTGGATATATTCTGTAAGTAGAGACAACTCCAAAAATACTTTTGTCGATGGGTTTTATGTAGGATATGAGACAGAGAGTGGAGTCAAGGATGATTCCAACTTTTTTGCTTGAGCAAATGGAAGGATGGAGTTGCCATTACTTGAGATGGTGAAGTCAGGGAGGAGCACGTTTTAGGGGGGGAAACCAAGAACTTCGTTCTGGACATGTTGAGATATCATTAGACATCCAAGTGGAGACTTCCTAAAGGCACTGGATAAATGAGGAGAGGTCTCCTGGGCCGGAGATCG
Source organism: Delphinus delphis (assembly GCF_949987515.2). Taxonomy (NCBI): domain Eukaryota; kingdom Metazoa; phylum Chordata; class Mammalia; order Artiodactyla; family Delphinidae; genus Delphinus; species Delphinus delphis. Next base: position 18,074,594 of record NC_082699.1, read on the forward strand.
ACACTTGGAAGTTGCCAACACGTAGAGAGGGGTGTTGAGAGAGAAAGTAAGAGGTCCAAGGATTGAGCCCTGGGGTTCTCCCTCATCGGGGAGTGGGAGGTTTAGGAGGAGCCAGCAAAAGAGAGGGAGTGGCCATGGAGGTAAGAGGAAAACCTGGAACGCTGGCCTATTGGAAGTCAGGTGAAGAAACTCTTTCCACAATTTTGATCTGCTGATCTGTTAAATAAGATGAAGACTGAGTGTTGACTTGGATTTTGCATTGTGGAGGTCTGTGATTTGATAATGTCACCAATAGAGAGTCCCCTGAATTTTCTAAGCATCAGTTCCAACCATGTGCCACCCAAATGTAGGGGTCATTTATTAAGCTCTCTGCAATGCTCTGTGCAATCCCCACTCACTAAGGTTTGAGGTAGGAGGGCAGGTCCTTACCCACCTCCATTTCGTCCTTTAAGAGGAGGGGTTTGGTTTGAGGGTCACAGCACAGCTTTCTCTAAAAACACTTCCACAAATCTACTTTAAGATCCTCCCTTGCATAAAAGATCCCTTGACCCTTTTTTATACTTGATGGAAATACTTTTATTACTTGATGTAAATATTTTTTATATACTTCATGTATGATAGCTCATTCTGTAACTTTTGAACTCTTGAGGGGGTTCCAGAGCTGGGGAATGGGTTATCAGACATTCCCTATTCCTTGATGTTGTTCTGCTATAGCCACAGCCCTAGCTCCAGGAATGGATCCTGATTTGCTAGATCAGCCAGTGTGGGGTATTCTCCAGGGAATTATTGGTCCAGTTGGGCACATGACTGAAATTGGCTCAGTCAGACGGCAGAAACATACTAAAATTCCTTGGCCCGCTCACTGGATATAAACAAGGAGGATATTGCCTCCATTTCTGCTGACAATCATCTGATGACCAAAGGGGAACCAGACTTTAGATGAAGCCAATGCTGTGGACAGAAGAATAGAGAATTAGAAAGAACCTGCAACTCTGCAGACACTGTTGAGTCATTGAGTTAACTGAGCCAGACCCTGCCATACCTCTGGACAGTCCTGTTATTGGTTTAGTGAGTTGGAGTCAGGACTCTATTACTTGCAGCTGAAAGCATTCTCGTTGATTTACAACTACATGTCTGACTCATCCCAGAAGTCAGGTTAATTTCAGATTCTGTAACTCCCTTTGTTCCCTTCTCACTTTTTCCATTGCTTTTTTTTTTAATTTAATTTTTAAAAATTGAGGTGGCATTGATTTATAACGTTGTATATTTCATGTGTACATCATTATATGTCTACTTCTGTGTACCCTGCAGCAGGCTCACCACCAAAGATTTAGTTTCCATCTGTCCCCATATGGTTGATCCCCTTTACCATTTCACCCTCTCCCCACCCCCCTCTGGTAGCCACTACTTTGTTCTCCGTATCTACAGTTTGTGTTTGTTTTTTTCCATTGCTTTAACCCTTCCATGCTGATACTTGTGGGGCAACTTATCTATTAGGCATAGTGGGCACAGTGCTTAAGGCCCTCAAAAATGTTTTAAAATTGCCCCTCCCCCTTCAGTGTTGACCCCGAACCCTCTTTTCTTTTTATGTTTTGGGGGAGGAGCCACCACATCAGCAGCTATCATCAACCAACCAGTGGGATCTACTTAGTGGTAAGTGGATTAGCTGTTTAAATGCTAAGGGTCACTGGCCTGACCACACCACAGCAAGGCCACTCAGGTTCCTGCAGAGATGGCCTCAGTTTCCACCTTTGCCCCCAAATGTTTACTTCTTGCCTGATTGAGGAGGAGGGTTTCAAGACCCCAGATTGGAGGCCATTGAGCTCTTACCCTGCCTTGCTGTGTAGATACATGATATGAAGTGGGGATGGGGGGCTAAGGGGCTCTGACTGTCAGTTGGAGATACTTGCCTCACGTAGATCAAGCCTTAATGTTTTTCTCACATCCTAGTGATAGCAGACCCTACACCAAGTGGATATCAGAGTTAATACTGTGAGGAGACAAAATAATGAGAGTAGTTTTACCAAAGATCATAAAATATCACATAATGTCTGCATTTTACCACTGATTTGAGTACATCCTTAGAAAACTGAATGTAGCAAAAACCCAGGACATTTTTAGAAATTGTATACTCTCTAGCAACTTTGTGTGAATTTTTTTACAAGCACTGCTTTTTGTTATATAAAATGTTATAAAAATAGAAGCAAATGTTTAAAAATTTTAATTTCTCTTAAAATCAGAATTTAAAAAACAAATATAATAACAGTGAATATATAATAATGAATCTAGTCTGGGTTATATTCATCTTTATGCCAAGTCAATTATAAAATATACTTTATTGTTTTTTTTTTTGCGGTACGTGGGCCTCTCACTGCTGTGGCCTCTCCCGTTGTGGAGCACAGGCTCCGGACGTGCAGGCTCAGTGGCCATGGCTCATGGGCCTAGTCGCTCCACAGCATGTGGGATCCTCCCGGACTGGGGCACGAACCCATGTCCCCTGCATGGGCAGGCGGACTCTCAACCACTGCGCCACCAGGGAAGCCCCCTAAAATATACTTTAAAAAAAGTTTTATTTGTTTATTTATTTGGCTGCTCTGGGTCTTAGTTGTGGTACATGGGATCTTCGTTGCCTCTTGTGGGATCTTCAGTTGCGGCATGCTGGATCCTTTTAGTTGTGACATATGGGATCTTTAGTTGTGGCATGCAGCCTCCTTTAGTTGTGGCACGTGGGATCTTTGGTCGTGACATGCAAACTCTTAGTTGCAGCACGTGGGATCTAGTTCCCTGACCAGGCATTTAACCCGGGCCTCCTGCATTGGGAGCTCGGAGTTGTAACCACTGGACCACCAGGAAGTCCCTAAAATATACTTTTTAATATATGTATTTTTGAAGCAGAACGGGGGCCTATGAAAGCAAAAGCACTAGGACCCAAGAAAGTCGTAACATGGCTCTGATGCTTGGTTACTACACTCTCTGCTTTGGGGACTTTTGCTAATATTAGAAGGTTGCTAGATGAATAGACTTCTTCAGTGTTTATTTAATGCCTATTTTTTTTTCCAGGCATTGTGCTAGGCCTTGAAGATGTGGAGGTAAACAAGACAAACAAGAATAGCTCCTCCCTTCACAGAATTTTTGATCTAGTAAGAAAATCGAACAACAAAACAAGTGATTATTGGAAAATATGATGGGGGGTCATTGTTGGAGGGGAAGAATAGAATGGTGGGGCAAGAGACAAGAGGAGGATTGAATCTAGTCTAGGGGATGGGAAAAGGTCTCCTGGAGGCAGTGACATGGAGGCTGAGAGTTGGAGGATGAGTTTGAAATTAATCCAAGTGCTATATTCCAGGCATAGGAAAGAGCAGGTACCAGGTAGAGAGGTGAGAGAGATACAGCATATTCAAGATGTTGAGAACGCCTAATAGTTACCGATGCTTATCATGCCAGATGGTGGCCACTTTTCTAGGCATTTTGCAAGTAATAAAGCATTTAATCCTCACAGCAGTCTAAGAGATATGTACTAGTATTATCACCATTTTACAGGTGAGGAAGATAGAGAAGAAGCACAGAAAATTAAAGTAACTTATTCAAGGGTTATGCACCTAGTAAGTGGCAGAGCTGGGGTTGGATCCTGACAGTCTGGCTCCAGGCTTAGGTTTCTCCTCTTCTTTTCAGGTATAGCTGGGAGTTAAAAAGTGAGAGAGAGAGAGAGAGTTGTCAGAGGTGAGGCAGGGGACAGCACTGCATTGCTGGGCTGTCCTTTGCCCTCTTTCTTTTCTTTTGCAGTACGCGGGCCTCTCACTGTTGTGGCCTCTTCCGTTGCAGAGCACAGGCTCCGGACGCGCAGGCTCAGCGGCCATGGCTCACGGGCCCAGCCGCTCCGCGGCATGTGGGATCTTTCCGGACCGGGGCACGAACCCGTGTTCCCTGCATCGGCAGGCGGACTCAACCACTGCGCCACCAGGGAAGCCCCTACAATTGACATCTACTCTTCTACTCTTGTCTCTCATTCCCCAAACCCTCCAATGGCCCATCTAATCATCCTTAGAATGAAATCCTACCATTTGGCCCATAAGACCTGGCATCTTCTGGTCCCCAAAGTCCACCCTTCCAACTTCATGGCCTACTTCTGTTGGCATCTTTCATTTGGTTCTGGCCACACTATCTTCTTACTTTTCCTCCAAAATGTTTAACACATTTTTATCTCTGATCTTTGCAATCATCCTTCCCTGAGCATGAAATGTCTTCCAGATATTTACATAATTTATTCATTCTTTCCATTAAATTTTCTGCTCAAATATAACTTCTTCAGAGAGTCCTTCCCTGGTCAGTCTATATAAAATAGAACCCACGGGCTTCCCTGGTGGCGCAGTGGTTGAGAGTCCGCCTACCGATCCAGGGGACACGGGTTCGTGCCCCGGTCCGGGAAGATCCCACATGCCGCGGAGCGGCTGGGCCCGTGAGCCATGGCCGCTGAGCCTGCGCGTCCGGAGCCTGTGCCCTGCAACGGAAGAGGCCACAACAGTGAGAGGCCCGCGTACCACAAAAAAACCCAAAAACAAACAAAGAAAAAAACACTCAAAAGCTGGCTTGAAATGTTCACTGTCCAAAACCAGTTCATTTAGTGCATCAAAATATATAAGAACAGTAATAGATTATTATCTATTAAAATATGAAGAGTCTTTAGAGGTGTACAAGTAAGTAAATAAAAGAATAAAGAAACAGGAGAGAAGGGAGTATTCTTTCTTACAGTAGAATACCAACTAGTAATGAAGTTAGAAGGAATAATGGAGTTACAAAATGACCAGATTTTAACCATCACAGTGAAGTTTTATTCAGGCAAGAATCATCAATGAAAAAAAAAAAAAAAGCATCATCAATGGATGCTACATCTAGGGAGGGAAAGTCTGAAGAGAAAGGAAGTGTTTACCCAAAGTATCCTCCACCGTTACTTATTAATTACAACAGGAAAAGTAATAACTATCGAGTGGAGAAATGAGAAAACACCTTCACAAAGCAGTCACAGTTAACATCACCAATAAAGTGTAAGTGGACATCATGTGTCTCCCGATAGGACTCCTTGAAAAGGACACAATGCCATTCATCTAGCATTGCAGGCAAAATGCACTGAACTTATCATGAGGACACATTAAAGAAACACAAATTGAAGATTATTGTATAAAATAACTGTTTTCTTGCCAAATGCCATGTCATGAAAGACAAAGAAAGGCTGAGACATGGCAACTAAATGAAATAAGTAATCCTTCATTGGATCCTAGCCCAGACAAAAATTGTTTATAAAGGAAATTGTTAGGACAATTGAGATGAAATGTGGACTACATATTAAATTCAAATTCCTTATTAAATTTCTTGATTTTAATAATTATACTATGTTTATGTAAGAGAATATCCTTGTTTACAAAGGGTAAAGGGGCATGGTGTATATAATCTACTCTTGAGTGGTTTAGAAGAAAAAATATATATGCACAAACATATTTTATATATGTACACATACACACACATATGCAGAGAGAATTATAAAGCAAATTAGTAAAATATTAAAAATTGGTTAATCTAGGTATACAAGAATTTAACCATTCCTGCAAATTTTCTGTAAATTTAAAACTAAATTCTGAAATTAAAAATTTATTTTAAATGATCTGTAAATAAACATTTTAAAATTAATTTGAAAAAAAGAAATAAACGAGCATTGGCGTTATACTTATTTAGTTAAACTAACGGAAGTTGAGATGTGGACTCACTCAGAATTCTGCTCCTTTACACAAGAGCCCCAGTGTGTTCCAAAAAGAGTATAGTACTCAGGTAAGATGAGAGAACTTGGAACATGGTAGGTTTACCATAAATATTATTTGTCTCCCTTAACGTCCCACTTCCATGTTTTCTTTTTTTATGTAATATATTATAGTAATCACACTATATTGAGTTTTTTCCTTTTTTAGTAATTTTATATTTATTTATTTATTTGGCTGTGTTGGGTCTTAGTTGCAGCATGTGGGATCTTCATTGTGGTGTGTGGGATGTTTTTGTTGTGGTACACGGGGTCTCGTTGTGGTGCACAGGTTCCAGAGAGTGCGGGCCCAGTGGTTGCAGTGGGTGGGCTCTCTAGTTGTGACGTGCGGGGTCCAGAGCGTGCAGGCTCAGTAGTTGCGGCATGCGGGCTTAGTTGCCCCGCAGCATGTGGGATTTTTGTTCCCTGACCAGGGATCGAACCCATGTGCCTTGCATTGGAAGACGGATTCTTAACCACTGGACGACCAGGGAAGTCCCATGTTTTCTTTTATAAACTACTCAAAGATGGAAATTTCCAGTGCTTTAGAGTGGAAATCAGAGCCTCTAGGCTGCTTTTTTTTTATCTTCATTTTCATATATATACATATATTTTTAAAAATTTTTAAATTTTTTTAATTTTTGACCCCCTTCACCTATTTCTCTTACCTTCCACACCCGGCCTCTGGTAACTACCAATCTGCTCAATGTATTTATAAGCTTGGTTTTTGTTTTTGTTTAGATTCCACATATAAAAGAGATCATATCTATCATATTTGGCTTTCTCTGTCTGACTTATTTCACTTAGCATAATGCCCTCCAAGTCCATCCATATTTTCACAAATGGCAAGATTTCCTTCTTTGTTATAGAAAAATAATATTCCATTGTTTATATATATGTGTGTGTGTGTGTACAAATATATATCTTACATCTTCTTTATCCATTCATTCATTGACAGACACTTAGACTGTTTCCGTGTCTTGAGTATTTATTGTAAATAGTGCTGCCATGAACATTGGGGATCATATATCTTTTCAAGTTAGCATTTTTGTTTTCTTCAGATAAATACCCAGAAGTGAAATTGCTGGATCATACAGTAGTTCTATTTTTAATTTTTTGAGGACCCTCCATACTGTTTTCTATAGAAGCTGCACCAATTTACATTCCCATCAACAGGGCACAAGATTTCCCTTTTCTCTACATTCTCTCCAACATACTTGCTATTTTTTGTCATTGTGGCAATAGCCCTTCTAACAGATCTGAGGTGACATCTCATTGTGGGTTTGATTTGCTTTTCCCTTTGATTGGTGGTGTTGAGCATCTTTTCATGTACCTGTTGGCAATCTGTATGTCTTCTATAGAAAAATGTCTATTCAGATCTTCTGCCCATTTTTCAATTGGATTGTTTGTTTTTCAGGCCTCTTTTTTTTTTTTTTTTTTTTTTTTTTTTTTTGCGGTACATGGGCCTCTCACTGTTGTGGCCTCTTCTGTTGTGGAGCACAGGCTCTGGACGCGCAGGCTCAGCGGCCATGGCTCACGGGCCCAGCCGCTCCGCGGCATGTGGGATCTTCCCAGATCGGGGCACGAACCCGTGTCCCCTGCATCGGCAGGCGGACTCTCAACCACTGCACCACCAGGGAAGCCCTTTCAGGCCTCTTTTTTATGTCAGTGGCCTTTGTCTGTCACCAGTCACTACTGCTTGTACTGCTGTACCAGCTCCAGGGTCTGGCCAGTGCCTGTCAGCCACTGGGTGGGCTTCAGATCGTGACTGGGTCATGACCAGGTGGGCAGAGTTCTCTGTCACTGGTCTAGTCCAGGTGCACAGAGCCCTCGCTCTAGCTGGTTTGCTGATGGAAGCCAGGAAACATTGATCCCAGACCTGGATCTATCACGCATCTGACCTCAGGCTTTATCATCCTCACCTGTCAAGTGACAGGTTTGGACTGGATCATCTCTAAAGGCCATGGCTTGAGGAAACAGAAAAACCTAAAACATGATTTACCCTCTTAAAGAATTCTATTACTTTCTAATTTTATCTTGGGTGTTTTATGTTCTTAGAGCATAGAGAGTTTATATAATGTGAGTCAAAAATTAGACATGAACCCAAACCCTCACTTTCCATTTTAAATTAAATTTTTGTTCACAGAGAATAGTGGGATATTAGGAATGTAAAAGAAATCCTTCAAGTTGACAACCCACTGGGGACAAGACGGCTGAAATGTATGAGACAGAAGCCATTTCTTCTTCTTTTTGTTAAAAGTAAGTTAATGTGGTTAACTCATGACTGTTTAAGAGGGATAATTTGCTCAGAGGGAAGAAAAAGTGGTCATCTTTGAATTTTTAAAGGGAAATTATAAGGCAATGTAAGTCTGTGAGCATCTCAGCTTCTGACTGTCCCTGATCAAGCTCTTATATGCTTTGCCTTCTACCCAGACACACCTCTTCATCTCTCTCAGAAGAGTACTGTCTGATGATCTTTGTTCCCTAATAACTGTGCGCAAGAATAGATATGATTCTCCTTTCATTCAAAATATCTGCCCTGAGTTCTATTCTGTGCCAGGTGCTGTGCATGGAGGATACAAATAGAAAACACTTCCCTGGCTGCATGGCCTTCACAGGCTTGTCAGTCCAGAAATTAGAGGATAAAAAGTGAATCAAGCAAAGATCAAATGGGAAAGAGCGGCTTCATGCCCTAACACTACCTAACAATAAAAATCTCTCAAAGAACAACAGGTGCAAATGAAAACAAAAACACAAAGGGTACAAAAAAAATGCCAGTGACAAGAACAAAGAGATTGTTCATTTCCACTTGCAGCATGGTGACTCAAAATCAAACATGGACATTTGCATGGTGTCCATGGTCTATTGTTTTTTTTAAAAAAAACAACTTCAGAAAGAGTAAACCAAGTACAAATAAATTAATGAGAAACTTTAAAAGCTCTTACCTGTAAGTTATTATTACTGTCAGTCAGGGTCCCAGCAGAAAACATGACACATTTAAATTAGGATAATTTAAGGAGCCTTTAGTATAGAAAGAGTTTACCGAGGCTCCGGTGTGGGGAAACCATGAAGATTAGTGCAGGACCCCAGGGCTAGGAGCAGAGGAACTCCATTATTGCTTTAGGTCAAGGGTAGGGGACCATGTACAGGAACTGGGAGGTAGAGGGTCTGTCTGACGGAAGCGGACATCCCCTACATCCTTTATGCAGCTAGACTAGCCAGAAGTAACCCCACAGGGAGGGACTTCACTCTGCTTCCTCCCTCAGATCTCCTGCTGGGGTCCCTACTGGCTGAACCCAGTGGAACCAAAAGGCGTGGAAGCAAGCTTTATCCTTACAGGTCAGCCCCCAGGGCACAGAGCAGGGCGGAGAGGGGAGGGGTGAGATCCATCAAAAATTTTGCCATGTATTAGGGACACCTTTTCCAAATTAGTAAGGCAGTGTAATCTAAACAAAAAGGGTGTTCTGCATGTGAGAAAAACCACTTCCTTACTAACCATAAGCAGGAAGCTGTCCTGAATATTTTTTGGTATTGTGTGATCAATAACAAAGACCAGGAAAGCCTTACTAAGAAAGTCAGCCTATTCTTGGAGCAGGCTCTGCTAAATCGTGAAGGGCAAATGATGAATTTGCCTTTGTCATCCTTCCCCCTTTCTTTCAGCAGTCCCCCATCTCCTTTCCTACATGGCTGTTTGTGTGTTTGTTGTTTATCAGAACTTTTTATCTTCATGGCCTTTTGCGGAAGGTGAGCATGTTTCCTGATCCACTCATCCTTTGGGGATTTTCTACAGGAAAAGATTTTGTTCTAATTTAATGCAAGAACCAGTTTCCTGAACCAGTTCCCATCCTTAATAAGCCCCCAGGAACAACAGCACAGAATCAGAGTGTTCAAACAACATCATTTGACTTCTTTTTTTTTTTTGAGATAAGCACTGTTATTTTTCCCATTTTAAGGAGTATCCACTGTCTATAACCATGCATTCTATTTTTATTTTACTTTTAAAATTTTATCAAAGTATAGTTGATTTACAATGTTGTATTAATTTCTTCTGCAGAACAAAGTGACTCAGTTATACATATATATATTCTTTTTCATATTCTTTTCCATTATGGTTTGTCACAGGATATTGAATATAGTTCCCTGTGCTATATATACAGTAGGACACCTCGTTGTTAATCTGTCCTATATATATAGTTTGCCTCTGCTAATTTCAAACTCCAATCCTCCCCTCCTCTCTGCCTCCCTCCCCCTTAGCAACCACAAGTCTGTCCTCTATATATGTGAATCTGTTTTTGCTTTGTAGATATGTTGATTTGTGTTGTATCTTAGGTTCCACATAAAAGTGATATATGGTCTTTGTCTTTCTCTTTCTGACTTACTTCGCGTAGTATGATAATCTCTAGGTCCATCCTTGTTGATGCAAATGGCATTATTTCATTCTTTTTGATGGCTGAGTAATATTCCGTTGTATATATGTACCACATCTTTATCCATTCATCTGTTGATGGACATTTAGGTTGTTTCCATGTCTTGGCTATTGTAAACAGTGCTGCTATGAACACAGGAGTGCATGTATTTTGAATTATAATTTTGTCTGGGTATATGCCCAGGAGTGGGATTGCTGGATCATATGGTAGTTCTATTTGTAGTTTTCTGAGGAACCTCCATACTGTTTTTCATAGTGGCTGCACCAATATACATTCCCATCAACAGTGTAGGAGGGTTCCCTTTTCTCCATACCCTCTCCAGCATTTGTTATTTGTAGACTTTTTAATGATGGCCATTCTGACTGGTGTGGTGTGGTACCTCACTGTAGTTTTGATTTTGACCACGCATTCTAAAACACCCACTATTGCTTATATATCATGGCTTAAACTAAATCTCGATTAGTTGTAATTTACCATTTGACCTCTTCACACAGCCAAAGAGGCATGGTGGACCCTGCCCCTCACACTGTGCTTCTGGCCCCATGACTTATGGGTGAGCCCAGAGGCCGACCCAGGAGTCTTTCTCCACTGGAAACAGTAGAAAGACTCAGCACGGAGTGACTGAAGGATGGAAGAAGATCTCAGTGGATCAAGTTGCCTCATTTTGAAAGTTGGGTAAAGCATGGTGCCCAGTAACACAATCTTTGTGCACAAGACACAAGAGAAAAGCTATTCTGCTACCTGAGTCCAGTGACAGGCAACTGGTAAATAAATGCCGGGTGTACTGGTCAGGCCTGGCTTTGCATCCTGGCTCAGCCACGAACTGTGTGATTTATGCCTCCATTTTCCACTCTAAAATACGGCTGATAATAACATTTACCAGCTCAGGTGATGGTGAGGATTACCAGCCAATGCATGTAAGGTGCCAGTGCCTGAGGTGCAGTCATCTCTCCACAAATGATGGCTATGAGGATGATAATCAAGATAATTCAATCAACCAAAGTATCGAGTCAGATCCAAGTCCAGGTTATTTTAAATCTCAGGCATGTTTCCCATTTGCTCTCTTGCTTCTATTCTCGGGCTGCTACCCAGGCCAGGCTTAGATCTCTCTGCTTAACTGGTCTTCCTGCTTCTAGGCTTGTCCCCTCTTACCTTTCCGTCACTCTGCAGCCTCAGATTCTTTGTCCTCACCCCTTCCCACCTATCACGTCTCTCCGTTTAGTTCTACTTCTCCATCTTTCAAACCACTCTTCTAGGTCTTTTTCTTGCTTGCTTGCTTGTGAGATACAGCAGGCATGCAAAAACAAATGTACAAACTCTGTACACAGTTTAAGGAATGATCATAAACTACTCAACAACACTGTTGCTCTCCAGAACCCTCTCCACTCCTGTGTGCCCTTCCTTGGTTACAAAACCAGCCCTCTCTCCAAGAAGTAACCACTATCCTGATTTCTGTGATAACGGTTTTGCTTTTCTTTTTAGTTGTACCACCTATGTATGATGAATCACTAGACGATATATCTCACTTTAGTGAATCCAAGAAGTTCTCTTTTTTTATATTTGAGCATGTCTGAAGTGGAGACATGCTTCTGATGATGGCTTGTCAAGGTTTCATTGGCAGCACGTTTTTTCTTTCCTAGAAGAAGTATAAAATATAAATACAATAATATAAAATAATGGTGTGTTTTACAATTAGTGGCACCTTAGAGCTGATGTAGACTAGTTGTGCTTGCTTTTGAACCATACGAATGAAATTATACTGCACGTGTTCTTTGACCTCTGTTGTTTTTCTTTTTTGGATCAGCAGGGTGCTTGTGAGACTCTTTCACTGTTACTGCAAGCAGTTGTAGCTTGTTCATGTTGTCTACTACAAACAACAACGCTGCCATGAACAGTCTTGTGCTTGTGCCCTGGGCTCACAGGGGTTGCAACACTAGGAAAAGGCACCATAATTTCTCTCTCAACCACTGCATTTTTTTTTGTTTCTTTTTTTGGCTGCCCCGCACCGCTTGAGGGGATCTTAGTTCCCTGACCAGGGACTGAACTCAGGCCATGGCAGTGAAAGTGCAGAGTCCTAACCGCTGGACCGCCAGGGAATTCCCTCAACTACTGCAGTATTATCCAGACATGAGCTTAACATTGATCCCAGCTAGAGCAGTGTGTTTGAAACACAAATCTGATCATCTTATTCTCCTGCTTAGAACGTTTTAATGGTTTCCCACTGTTCTCAGACTAAAGATTGACATCTCTGATACAGCTTTCAAGCCCTCCAAACCCAGTGCCAGCTCCCACCATCATTCTTATACATTTTTCCTCTATGCTCTACAGCTACAGCGGTCTTCTTTCAGTTTTTTAAACAAGCCTCCCCCAGGCCACTCCTACCCACCCCACCCCCCAGCTGGTTAAGTCCACCCATCCATCAATCTAAGCTCTCACCTCAACTCTTCAAATAAGCATAGGTCATGACCCTTTACTGTGTGTCCTCGGAGAACTCTCTTCCTTTTAGAATATGTATTAGATAGGACATGGATCTGCTGGTGAAACAGAGACTCTGGTGACATTAATGTGATAGAAGTTTATTTTTCGCTCAAAATACACCGTTTGCCTAAGGAGCTGAGGACTTGTCTGGAGGCTCTGTTCTGTCGGGAGCCCAGGATCCTTCTGCCTTGTTGCGTTGACATCTCTAGATTGTTGCTTACCAGCCTGCTCTAAGATGATTCACCACCATCTCACATTCCAGCCGGTGGAAGGGAGAAGGAGGGCAGGGAGGGCACAATCACTCCTTTTAAGTGTATGACTCAGGAGTTCCAATGATTACTTTTACTCACCTCTTACTGATCAGAAGTTGGTCACGTGGCCACACCTGCTGTAAGGGAAGCTGGGAAAAGTAGCCTTTATTTTGGTTGCCATATGCCTGGCAGTGAACCTGGAGAGCTGTTCCTATAGATGGAGTGAATGGATATGGGGACACCTAGTGGTCCCTGTGGCATAACACCCAACCCTGACTGCATTAATTAGTCAGGGTTAATGTATGCACTACATTAATTAGTGTAATTACTTGATTGATGTCCATCTATCCCACCAGACTGTAATCTCTACAAGAGCAGGGACCATATCTATTTTTGCTGACCATTGTGTCCTCATCATCTATCCCCATGCCTGACACAGAGTACGACCTTAATAAATATTTGTTGAATGCATGCATGAATGAAGAGATTGGGTCTCTGACTACCTCTTGTTATTTCTGGTGTCACACTTGACACTCCAGCCAGACCAAACCACTTGTGGTTGCCTTAATTCATTCTCTATTAAAAAAAAAAATTTTTTTTTTTTTTGCTAATCTGAAAAGCAAACATAGTCACCTCACTGTTTAACGTTCTTTGAATTTTGAGATTACACACATTTTTCACATATTTCCATTAATACTTCTTGTTCTGAGATTTGATATGACCAATTCTAACAACATCCTTTGAAGTACACTAAGAGCTTAACACAGTAGATTTTAGTCAAAGTTAGGCAGCATACTCAGGCACCTGCTTAATGAGGAGTAAAATATAATAATGCTTGGATTAGGGCTTTCGTGCAATTCTACCTGAATGCTCTTTCTTAAACCTGAGCTTTCCACAAGAGTTGAGAAGCAAAGAGTCAAAGGTTACATTCCCTGTTTAGACCTGGAGGGTTGGCGTGATGTTGTGATTTATAATAAGAAATCTGTATTTGGTCTTCCTCTCATTTCTGGCACAGAGCTCCTAAAATCCTCGGCATTTCCTAAGTGTTAAGAGCAATTAAGGTGCCTTGATAGATACGCATAACAAACCCCTTTCAACCACACCTGAGTTTATGTTAATGAGGTGACTTTTGGAAAGGATCTAAGGTTAGGGGCTTGTTGCCAGGGGAATGTGATTGGAGGGTTGGACATTTCAGTCCCACCCCCTGACCTCCGGAGAGGGGCTGGAGGTTGGCCAATGGCCAATGATTTAATCAGTCACGCCTGCATAAAGTAGCCGCCATAAAAACGCCGAAGGAAGGGGTTCAGAGAGCTTCCAGGTTGGTGAACGTAGCTACATTCTGGGCCTTACACTCCACGGGGACAGAAGCTCTTGCACTGGGGACCTCACCCTACGTATCTCTTCATCTGGCTGTTCATTCGTATCCTTTAATATCCTTTGTTATAAGCTGTTAATCTAGTAAGTAGACTGGTTTCCTGAGTTCCGTGGGCCATTCTAGCAAATCAATCAAACCTGAGGTGGAGCTTGTGGGAATTTCCAATTTACAGCCAGTTGATCAGAAGCACAGATAACAAGCTGGACGTACGACTGGCATCTGAAGCGGGTGAGTCTGGTGGGACTTGGCTACTAACCTGTGGCATCTGAGGCTATCTCCAGGTAGATGGTGTCAGAATTGAGTTAAATCGGTGGGACACCTGGTAAGTGTCCTCTGAGAATTAAGTTAATTTCCTGATGGTGTGGAAGAAAACACACCCATTGGAGATGGTGTTTTAAATTGCTCTTTAAGGTCATATCCATGAGTTTCAGCAGTCAGTAAAGATTAACGTTGTATTGATAACTGAATAAGTCTGATTAAGGCACGGTGGGAAGGATGGCCAGCTCGCCCACAATTACCCAACCACACCACCGACTACCAGATATTTTCCTTTTTTAAGAGACAATAGGAGTATAGACACACAGGGATTGGAAAGGGTGGGATTAGAGCACCAGAGGGAAACTGTCCTTGAAAACGAGAGAAGCGCGAAAGGGCTGCAGATCCAGCCACTGGTCGAGTTCGCACTTGGCATGAGGACCTATTCAGGTCACAGCAGCAGTGATTACCAAAGGAGACAGACAAAAGGCAAGTACAAGAAAGAGCTGAAACCCCTAGCTCTGTGCTGACTGCCTTCGCGTCTGCATGTCTCCAGCAGTCCGTATGCGGGCGGCCGCCATGATGCTGTGTCAGTTCCAGGCCACAGCCACCAGCCGCTGCAGTGCAAAAATAAACAGAGGAGAAGGCTGGCTTGGAGCTGGAATGGGGAGGTCGGCTCTTCCGGTGGTCAGCAGGCTTTTTGCCTGACGCTGATTCTCCCAGCTTTCTGGGTGATCTCACCACTCGGGGGAGGCGGGAGTTCATATCAGCAGAGTGGAACAGACTCCTTGTCCCTTCAAAGTTGAGAATGCTACTTTCTAGACCCTTCCATATCTCCATATAAATAAACCAAGCCTGGAGAGTCTCCAAGTCACCTCTGTTAAACAAGACAGAATTTAAGCTTCTCCTGAGAGCTTTCTGGTAACCTGATTTCCATTCCGGTGAAGAAGTAAAGGTACGCCCACCAGTGTGGTGGTGACAAAGCAGAAAAAATATGAGAAGCTGCCTGTGGACACGTGTTCCAGTGGTTACATCATGCACATAGATTTCCTGTTTCTTAATAAAATAGATACGAATACTGTCACATTGAAAATTCACAAAGTTCCACGTGTTTGGTTTCATCCTCACCTTCTTTGTTTTATTTCTTTTTTTATAAATTTATTTATTTATTTTTGGCTGTTGGGTCTTCGTTGCTGCGTGTGGGCTTTCTCTAGTTGTGGTGAGCGGGGGCTACTCTTCGTTGTGGTGCGTGGACGTCTCACTGCGGCGGCTTCTCTTGTTTTGGAGCACCGGCTCTACGCGTGCAGGCTTCAGTAGTTGTGGCACACGGGCTCAGTAGTTGTGCCTCACGGGCTCTAGAGTGCAGGCTCAGTAGTTGTGGCACACGGGCTTAGTAGCTACGCGGCATGTGGGATCTTCCAGGACCAGGGCTCGAACCCGTGTCCCCTGCATTGGCAGGCTGATTCTTAACCACTGTGCCACCAGGGAAGTCCCCTCACCTTCTTTGTTGATGAAGTAAAGTAAGAATTTTCTATCCAAAAAAAAAAAAAAAAAAAGATAATAAGAGTATAAAAAATATGAAAGACTTTAATATGGACACACTGAATGAAGCTATAGGAAAAAAATGGAAATATGTGACGGTGGTGGGATTTAGGTTTTATTATCGTTATTTTAACATTTTTTAAATATTGTTGCTAATGAAGCTAAATCACAGCACCATCACCATCTCCAAAACATAATCACCACCACCAGTTCTGTTAGCAATGTCCTTTTAAAAATACACAAGACCTGGGAATTCCCTGGCAGTCCAGTGGTTGGGACTTGGGCGTTTTCACTGCTGGGTCCTGGGTTCAATCCCTGGCTGGGGAACTGAGATCCCGCAGGCCACGTGGTGCGGCCAAAAAAGAAAAAATACACAAGCTCTATAAGATATTATGGGTAATAGAGAAAAGGAGAGGGGCTGTTCTAAATATAAGCATGAATGTGGCCAGTGTGCGGAAGACACATTTTCCTGTATAAGATTCAATTATAATTCTGAAAGCCAAGAGAGGAAGCAATAATTCCAGGGAAAGGAAGTAAAGGGCTTCTATTTCCTTAGTGTTCATGAGCAGGCATGGACATTACTGCTAATGAGAACAGCATGCTTTCAGACATAAAGTACGTGCATGCGTGCCAAGCTTCTGTGTGCAGATACCCAGCACAACTCCAGCAGTCGGGAACTCAGCAGTTTTGCTCCTGAGCCCCACTGAGAGTGACCTCTTAAAAAATTCTTCAGTGACTGCTCAGAAACGCATTTGACTATAGATGCCCCAGTGCACACATATTTCCCGCTCGTCATGTCGTTTAGGAAGCTTCTCCCTCGTAATGCCAGAATCTTCAGCAGGGTTCAATTTTACTCACTTCTCAATTCAAATGCCTGAGTTTTTCAAGTTCAACTACTGTCTGAGTAAAATTTACTCATACAGCTGTTTAGAGAGGCTGAATGTGCAGAAAAAGAAAAAGAAAAAGAAAATGACTTGGTAATATAGTTGGGGAGAGAAGATTATTTCAGAGCAGGGAAGGAGATTTGGGTAGAAGGACAATTTTGACCAGTCGGAGGATACCACGTGAACATGTACATGTGAGTGTGTGTGTGTGGGGGGGCAGATAAGAGGGGCTAAGAAAAGCAAGTAGACTTGTGACATAACTGCCTCTATTACAATTTTATAGAAGCACTGGTGGCAGCCCTGCATAAGCAGATGTATCTGGAAGGCGGTAACTAGCTTCCTCCAATTTAGCCCAGTTTGCCCTCACTAGGCTGATGGATTTCTGACCCTTCCTTTCCTGGTCTGATGGAGGCCTACCCCTCTGGTATCGGAAGGGACAAGGGCAAAAAAGACAAAGGAAGGGGAAAATGCTCAGAACTTACAGGCAGTGGCACCTGGAAACCAGGAACCCCTTTGGGGACATAGTTGAAGCTTCAAGCCCAGCTACAGAAGGAAAGAGTGGTTGGTCGTAGCAGGGGCTCCAGATGCTACTAGAAACGCACCTAGAAAGTGAGGCACCTGGGAATGATGGGAACTTCATTCATAGGATACTTACTTCTCTGACATCAATTGCATCAATAAGAGGGGTTGCAAATTCAGATCCCAGATCAGACCAGATAGAACCTGCTGCGTGTAAGATAACGGGGAGGGGTGTGATTATGGCGAATAGAAGCACTTGAGGACATTGTAAATTTACTGTAGGGAGATGTAGAGAACAAACGTATGGACACCAAGGGGGTGAGTGAGGGGGTGGTGCTGGGATGAACTGGGAGATTGGGATTGATATGTATACGCTAATAGGTATAAAATAGATAACTAATAAGAACCTGCTGTATTAAAAAAAAATTTACTGTAGGGGAACAAAATTTGCCACCCCAAAATGTCTCTTTGATATGCAGATTGTTTCAGGCTGAAAACAATCAAATTCCAAAGAACTCAAGAAGAAACTTTGACCTTCCCCCTAACTGCCTGAAAAATGTGGATAGAGGACCTGTTCCGGGAAGGGAACCATCACCGTAGATAACTATACAGATGACCTAGGTGTGTAGACGGGGAGGAATCTAGCAAAGTCTGTTTGTTAAAATTCCTCTCTGTGTCCCACTGTCCCTGCATATTCCGGAAAACATTTGTTTACCAAGCATTTGCTTTTTCATCTCCATGTCAGTTGCCTTTCTCCCCTTCAAGTTCCCAAACCACTATCCCCAACATCCTCTTTTGTCTTTAGCTGAAAACAGTATTTAAAGTGAGGTTTCAGCCATTTTGGTGAGTTATTCAGTTTTCCTGGGTCTCTCACATGTATACATGTTGTTAAACTTTTGTGTGATTTTTCTCTTGTTAATCGGTCTCATGTCAATGTAACTCTCAGACCAGCCAGAAAAACCTAGAAGAGTAGAGGAAAATTTCTTCCTCCCCGACATCATCATATGAGAATCCCGGCCCAAATTATTCAGATCTTCTGATATTTCAGGAGAAAGTATAAATTTGAATTTTTATGCAAAAAATTTAATCACAGAATGTTGGCAATTGATTTTAAAACTTTAAAAGTACCACGTGGGACAGACGTTGGTGTACCTGCCAAACCACATGTGCACATCCCACAGCCCCTGAAACTCAATATGCCAAAAATGGAACTCATTAGTCTCTGTTCCCCATTTCAGTGAATGCTTTCACTGACTGCCAGTAGCTCAAGCTAGAAAGATGGGCATCAGCCCTGATTCCTCCCTCCCCCTCACTCCTTACATCCAACTGGTGACCTAGCTATGTGGATTCAACTTCTGAAATCTCACTTATATTTGTCCCCTAACCTACTCTCACTGACTTTGTTTAGGTTTTCACAATTTCTTTCCTGGCCTAATCCATTTCTCAGCCTTTAGTCTCATCCATTTCTTTTTTTAAATGAAGATTAAAAAAAAATTTTATTTTGGCTGCACCGGGTCTTAGTTGTGGCACGCAGGATCTTTGTTGCAGCCCGCGGACTTCTTAGTTGCAGCATGCGTGCGGGCTCTAGTTCCCTGACCAGGGATTGAACCTGGGCCCCTGGCATAAGGAACGTGGAGTCTTACCCACTGGACACACCAGGGAAGTCCCTAGTCTCATCTGGGAAGTCCCTAGTCTCAACCATTTCTAATCCTCTAGTGACCTATCTAAAATAAAAAAATTGAAGCAAGTTATTGCTTTGTGCAAAAAATTCCATCTTCCCTACTACCTGTTGGGTAGAGTCAGTGTCCCCTGCATCGGCAGGCAGACTCTCAACCACTGCGCCACCAGGGAAGCCCTCAAGTTAATGATTTTAGTGCTTTTCCATGTATGGGAAGATGTAAGAGTTGGGCTCCTTGAAATTATTCCTTTGATATGCATCTTAACTATCTAGGGCCAGCGTCCTGTTCTCTGGCCTGAATTTCCCTCAGGACACGCAGCTGTGGGAGACTGTAGTGGCTGATGGCTTGATGTTGGGCAAATTTCATTGTTTACACCTTCCTCCTCCTGTTTCATGCTCAGATGCTGACCTGCCTGCAGTTCCTCTAAGGGTCGAGCTGTTTCATTCCTCTCTACCTTTGCTCTCACTGCTCCTATTATCTAGGATGAATGCCCTTGCCTTTCTGTACCAGGATGTGTTCAGTTCTAAGTAACACAAAACCCAATTCAAACTGGCTTAAATAATAAAGTAGGTTTATTGACCTATGCAAATAGTAGGGTAAGCTTCAGGGTTGGTCTGATCTAGTGGCTCAGTGATGTCACCAAGGACCCAGATTCCTCTTTTTCCAGCTTCTGTTGTCATGTCTTCATCTTAAGGCTAGCATTACAAGACAGCCGCTGACAACGCCTGGGCTACCTGCCTCTTTGGCCACATCCTTAATAGGGGTAGTGGTAGAGGAGAGAAGAAAATGAGGTAAACATATTTTAAAATCTTTGATCTGTACAATTAAGATATGTGCCTTTTATAATATCTAAGTTATAGCAATAAAACATTTTTAAAAATTCTACATTACTCATCGATACATTCTTTTTTTGTGTGTGTGTGGTACCCGGGCCTCTCACTGCTGCGGCCTCTCCCACTGCAGAGCACAGGCTCCGAACGCGCAGGCTCAGCAGCCATGGCCCACGGGCCCAGCTGCTCCGCGGCATGCGGGACCCTCCCGGACTGGGGCGCGAACCTGTGTCCCCTGCACCAGCAGGCGGACTCTCAACCACTGCGCCACCAGGGAAGCCCATCGATACATTCTTAATTGGATCTGTGTCTGTGTTTTTGATTAGATACTTCTGAGACTGAGCAGATGTAGCCTAATAAGACACAGTTACATGTGAATATTATATATAAGTAATCATAATAAAATTACCTTTGCAGGCTTATCTCTAGCACTTCCCAGCATATACATTCCATTCCAGCCAAATTGGATTACTCATTCTTCCTTGAACATCCTGCCCTCACTTCTTTATCTTCGCTCATATTCTCTTTATATTAATTTTTCATAAGTTAAATCACATTTTAAATGAACCCAAAAAGCTTCCTTTTGAAAGGAATCAACTTGTTAGACCTTTTGCAAAATGAAAAATCTTAAATTCTCACTATACCATTTTTTTTTGGAAAACCCCAGATTTTCATATATTGAGCTTGTACAAAATGAAAATCTGGTTATCCAGAAATGTTCACAAATAATAGCTAGTAAAAGTTAATAGCAATAATAAAACCAGCTAAAAGCAATAATTCCGAGAGGCAGTGTAACGTCGAGGAACAAGCATAGACTTTGATGTCAGACGAATATGATTTGGATTAGTTTTTGCCACTTACCAGATGTGAATTCACCTAAGTCAAGTAGATTCTTTTGGATAAATAGCAGTAGCTTCCAAAAATCACTGATAGTAATGGGTCTATGTCTCCTTTCAGCTTTTCTGTCAGTTTATAATGATAGCAAGTTTTAGACCAATTTCAGTCACACAGAGATATTTATTAATAAGTGGACCCGGGGCTTCCCTGGTGGTGCAGTGGTTGAGAGTATGCCTGCCGATGCAGGGGACATGGGTTCGTGCCCCGGTCCGGGAAGATCCCACATGCCACAGAGCGGCTGAGCCTGCGTGTCCAGAGCCTGTGCTCTGCAACGGGAGAGGCCACAACAGTGAGAGGCCCACGTACAGCAAAAAAAAAAAAAAAAAAAAAAGTGGGCCCAAAAGAGTCATTTATACATTCTGTGCTCTGTGCCCCTGTTCTTTTAGGTCTTCCAACAGCATCTTGCGGTAAATGCGACAACCGTCTAGGGACAGGATCCAGCTCATTGGCTAACTAAAGTCAGATGACCAAAAATCTTAATTGGTGGCTAAATTTGGGACTATTCATTCAGGAATCATGCACCATTTCTAAGGGTATGAATACCAGGGCTTGCTGGATTTCTATGCCCTGGTCACACATGGATGGAAAAGCCTGTGAACTAGTTCTTGAACCACTAGTTTCACCACTGAAAAACCATTTATAACCCCACTTTGCTAGTAAGTCACATTCTGTAATTGATCAGAGAAAACGATTGCAGAAGCTCTGATAAGTCTCTATATTGGAGCGTATCCTTTTGCTGCCATGTTAGCTTACCACCCTGAGTTCATATGCCTAATAAGACAATCCATTGCTTCTTGGGTATAGTGAAAACGAATACTCGTACTTTACCCCATTTATGCTGAAGCATTTGAAAGTAAATTATAGACAAAACAACAGTGTTGGTAAGTTATTTTTCCTCTCAGAACTTGAGACCCTGAAATGGGTATCGTATTTTCTTTTCTTTTTTTTAAATTAATTAATTTATTTAGGTTGCACTGGGTCTTAGTTGAGGCACATGGGATCTTCCTTGTGGCATGTTTAGTTGCGGCATACGGGATATTTAGTTGCGGCATGAGGGCTTCTTAGTTGCGGCATGAGGGCTTCTTAGTTGCAGCATGCATGTGGGATCTAGTTCCCCAACCAGGCATCGAACCTGGGCCTCCTGCATTAGGAACGCAGAGTCTTACCCACTGGACCAGCAGGGAAGTTCCTCGTATTTTCTTTCTCATCACTTCTACCATCCCAAATATCTGATGAGCTCTGATAGTTTGCACAGCTCTGGATAGGTGCTACACATGATATTAAGATTAGCAATAGAGGCACTTGGACTTTTGTAACCTCTTGGCCAGGGTAATGTCCTCATTTTACATTGTTCTGTGTAACGCTGTGTTGAGAGTGTTCCAGTCTCTGCCCCACCACACCTAATTTTGACAGGAAGAGCAGTATAGATACATGAATCATAATACTAAAGTATAATTTTCAAAAGGTTAAGAGACATGGATTTTATGCAAATGTAAAATAAATATGTCAGAGGTTTTATTCAGCTCATTCATTAATGGGAGAACAAGTAAGATGTTGTAACCAGTTTAAAGGGAATTTGAAGAACCGACATGCATAGGTAATGAGGAATGCTGAAATGAATTTACTACTGGATCCAAATCTGGCTAATATTCTATAGGGCAATAAAGTGAAATATTTGGGGCTCATCCTTTTTATAGGATGGAAATCAATTTTATCTCTATTGGCAAAATTCGTTTGCATTGCTGCAGACAAGAACGTATGCCTCATTACATCTTAACTTTTAATTCTACAGAATTGAAAGAAAGCCTAGTCAATAGATAGACACCCTTATAGAATCAATAATTGGGGAGGGTCTATACAGTGTTTAAAAATATGCCCACAAATTCTTTGATACTCTGTGCTTCAAGAGGTGGAGCTTAACTCCTCTCCGTTGAGTGTGGGCTGGATCTGATGACTCACTTCTAACCAACAAGATGGTAGAAATGAGAGTGTGTGATTTCTGAAGTTAGGACATAAAATACATTGTAGCTTCCTTCTTCCTCTTGTTTATTTTTTTTTTTCGGTACGCGGGCCTCTCACTGTTGTGGCCTCTCCCGTTGCGGAGCACAGGCTCCGGACGCGCAGGCTCAGCGGCCATGGCTCATGGGTCCAGCCGCTCCGCGGCATGTGGGATCTTCCCGGACCGGGGCACGAACCCACGTCCTCCGCATCGGCAGGCGGACTCCCAACCACTGCGCCACCAGGGAAGCCCAGTAGTCCTAACTTTTGACGAGCTTGTGGCTGGATGGTGAGGCGTAGAGGCAAGGGTAAACTGATATCTATACTACGTTCAGAGATGAGAGAGTGGCATAAATCATGTGACGGAGTGATGCATGTCACGTGCTGTCACATATAGAGAAGAGAAACTCTTCATGGTTGAGGCTGTCAGCACATTCATGGATGTACAAGAGGAATATGCTCTTGGCTTCTGCTTGCCACCTCTACTTCTTTTTCCTCTCTCTCTCCTGTTTTTGTTTATTCCTGGGTTCAATATTGTCATCGTATCATCACAGAATTCTGAAGTCTTAAAGGAACTTAGAGATTATCTACTTACAGATGAAGAAACAAAACCAGAGAAGTCAAGTGTGTCATCACAGCTAACTTCAGTAGATGCACAGTGAAAAGGATTGATCATTTGGTGGCCATTAATATAATAAGATTATGTGAATAATAATATTGATTAATAATTATAAAAATTAATTTTATGGGTAATTGGTAATTTCAGTCCAAAAAATCACTAGTTTCTTAAATATTTTCCATCCCGAAAGATGGGGGAGCATGGGTGCTTATGTGTCATGCACTCATAGGTTTGCTTAGTAGATGCCAATAAAATTCTTCATTATGACTATTTCAAAACTTTCTGTTCTCCTCCAGCCCAACCCAAATCTCATTCTGTGATTTGAAATCACTGGGGTCCCAGCAAAAACAGATAATACTCTCAAAGCAAATTTGAGAGTTTAATAAGAGGATTTTTATAAAGATATGTGCAAGATTTAAGAAAACCAGTGGGGGATTGTGCAGTATCTCAAGAGGTAGAGACAGCAGGGGAGCTATTACCACCTTAGTCCTGAAGGTACAACAGGGGGGAATGGTTATCAGAACATTGGGAGGGCAGTTACATGGAGAAGCAGCCTGGCAACATTTGTGGCCTCGGGTGCAGGTACATGGCCAACTCATGGTAACTGGCAGGGAGGGAGCTGGGGGAAATACAACCAACGTCAATCTACTCCATCCCTTCATCTCCTGTCAAGGTGTCCCATTGGCTGATCACGTCCTGATGTGGAGGCAAGGGTGTCGTTGACAGAGCTCATACAGTTCAGCCTCCCAGGCTTAGAGTAGGGTAGAGAAGGTTGAAGGTCAGGCAAGATATCCAGTACACCTTCTCTTGACCCAAATAAAGATGTCTTCTATTTTCCTGAAAAGATTAAGGCTTCCTAAGTTTAGATGTTTCCAATTCTTTCAAGTCTTTGGATATTTATCCATCCTTTTTCTTTTTCACTCCTATCCCACAGGAAGTGCTCCTTTTTTCAAGGTTAAAATCATTCTCTTCATCTCCCCTCCATGCCCGCTTCCATTTATCCTCCCCAGATGGGAGGATAAATAGTTGCTTCAGAAATTCTCAGGGCTCTTCCAGTAACTCCTAACACTCAGAATGTAAAACAAATACCATCACTGGGACAAATTTGGATATATTCTAATTTATGTTAAATAGCAAATCAGCAGCATACTTTAATATTCCCCCTCTTAGCTTAACAAATTATCTGTTGCCCTCATCACAAATGATCATGACATAAGACTGGGATTGATGAACTCCAGCAATGATTTAAAGGAGAGTGGTAACCTGTATTTTAGAGCAGTCATTGGCCATGTTAGAATGGATGAAAGACCATTGAGATTAGAGGTCGGGTGGTTGAGTCTACTGTGGTAACCCAAATGAAGGCCACAGCAGCGGGGATGAAGTGAGGGGCAGAACATGGAGATTTCAAGGAGGCATCAGGACAAACATAAGGGAAGTGGGGATGAAGGACAGGAATGAGTGAAGGATGACTCCTGGGTTTTTATGTTGGGTGGCTAAGTGGATAATGCTTGGAATTAGTCATTAGCCAGATAGTAGGATGCTTTGAGCTGCAAGGAACGAAAGCCCAACTAACAGTGGCTTAAGCCAGTGTTTGCCAACCAGTGTGCCTAGCACCATAGTGCGCAGCAGGTGTGTTCCAGGTGCTCTGAGATATTGACCCACTTAGTCCTTGGGGCAACCAGGTGAGAGCCTGATGTGGCCGGGAGCCCCTGGAGACGGTTACCTCTAGCCATGAGCATCCTCATCTGCTTACCCAAGTGTATCATATGAACATCACTTTTTAGTATGTGGTATGAAATGAAAAAAGCTTGGGACTGGCTTAACCATAACCACATAAGTTCTGGTTGAAGTTAGATCCAGGATTGGTTAATTAGAAGCAAAACACAGTTGTCAGGAACCCAGATGATTTCCATCATTCCATTCCACCTTCCTCAGCATGTTAGTTTTCATCTTCATGCTTGTTCCCAGATGATCCCTGGATATAGGTCAGTTGTTCCCATAATGTCCCTTGATTTGGGCTTTTGCAATGTTCTTCATGATGGAATTCCGGCAGGAACATATCTTTGTCCCCACCCCCCCTCCCACAAGAGGAAGGAAATACTTCTCAGAAGCTCCTCATGAGACTTGGCCTTATGTCTCCTTGGCAGAACTTGGTCACACATCCACTGCCAGGCCAGTCCTGACAAAGGGGAATGAAATCACTGTGACCTGCTTGCCACAGGTGTGCAGCCACATCTTCCCCTGGTGCTAAGCTCTCAGAGTCATCTCCACATTATGAATCAGATTCTCGTGCTCCTACCTTCAAGCCCTGCAATGCTTTTCCGTTCACCTAAGCCATTAATTTTGATCTGACATTTGCTGTTCCTGTAATCTCTTCCACCACTACTCTTCGTTCTCAGTGTTTAGTCATAATGAGCCTTTGAATGGTCTTCTGAAGAACCATCTCTCTCTACCTTCTGGTTCATACATGGCATTCCTATTGTCTATTGTCCTACTTGGACAATTCCTATTCCTATTGTCTGAAACATTTTTACCTCCTCTTTGCTTCTCTTTGTCTTTTCTCAGCCTTCAGGTCTTGGCTTAAAATTCACTACCTCTGGACATCCTGACCCTCAATTTGGTTGTTATAT
This sequence comes from Delphinus delphis, assembly GCF_949987515.2. Taxonomy (NCBI): domain Eukaryota; kingdom Metazoa; phylum Chordata; class Mammalia; order Artiodactyla; family Delphinidae; genus Delphinus; species Delphinus delphis. The sequence goes on from NC_082699.1 coordinate 18,100,763, forward strand.
CACAACACTTTTCACTGTTAAACCATCTTTGCTGTTGAACACCTAGGGAGTAAGCTCTTTGAGAGGAGGAAACAGTGTTTCTTTTTGTTTTTATTTTGTTTGTTTGTTTTTTCTTCCCACTTTTGAATCACTGTTTCTTGCACTGAGGTGCTCCAAATAGTTGTTGCAAGACTGACCAAACTGGGGCTTCCCTGGTGGCGCAGTGGTTGAGAATCTGCCTGCTAATGCAGGGGACACGGGTTTGAGCCCTGGTCTGGGAGGATCCCATATGCCGCGGAGCAACTAGGCCAGTGAGCCACAACTACTGAGCCTGCGCGTCTGGAGCCTGTGCTCCGCAACAAGAGAGGCCGTGACAGTGAGAGGCCCGCGCACCGCGATGAAGAGTGGCCCCCGCTTGCTACAACTAGAGAAAGCCCTCGCACAGAAACGAAAACCCAACACAGCAAAAATAAGTAAATAAATTACTAAAACTCCTACCCCCAGCATCTTCTTTAAAAAAATAAAAGACCAAACTGAATGAATAAATCCGAATCCCTTGAGCACCTTCCAGGCTCACATCTGTCTTTACTTTGCGAACTTAGGGGTGGATGTTGGAACTTACAGCCAACTTTACTTCAGGTGACTCAAACAGATACTTGTACACCAATGTCGACGGCAGCATTATTCATGATAGCTAAAAGGTGGAAACAACTCAAGTGTCCACCAATAGATTAGTGGATAAACAAAATGTGGTATACACATACAATGAAATGTTATTCACCCACAAAGAGGGATGAAGTTCTGAGTGTGCCTTTGAGCACATGGATGAACCTTAGAAATAAAGTACTAAATGAAATAAGCTGGACCTAGAAAGACGAATATTGTATGATTCTACTTATATGAGGTACTTAGAGTAAGTAAATTCATAGAAACAGAAAGTAGAACAGAGGTTACTAGAGGGGAGTAAGGAGGAAGAGTTATTATTTAATGGCTATTGTTTTAGAGTTTCTGTTTGGAGTGATGAAAAATTTTGGAAACAGATAGTAGTGACGGTTGCACGACATTGCGAGTATACTTAATGCCACTGAACTGTATACTTAAAAAATGGTTAGAATGGCAAATTTTGTATTATATATATTTTACCACAATAGAAAAATTTTTTTTTAAGTACTGGATTACTTGTAAGACAATCCCCTCTCCCACTCTCTTTCCTACTCCTAATACAACTCATTCTTAATTCCTTTTCAGGTTTTGAGTCCTTCTGCTTTTTTTAAAAAAAAACCCTGATTACTGTTTATCTAGGAATTCTCCTTTTCAGAGGCACATAACAGAGTGCTCAGCATGCCAGGCATGTTTTACATGCTGTCCCTGAGGCTGGAAGCAGAGTGATCATTTCTCTCTGTTACGTTAGACTTCTTAAAAATATAAATGGGTCCAGGGTCACAGAATTTTATGACTGGGTTGAATGCTTCCCTTCTCCCCCACTTCGACATCTTAACAGGAACGAAAGTTTAAAGAAGATACAAAAAAATGGATAGTGAAAGTCTGTGTCCTATTACTCAGGTAAAACCTTACTTGTGAATTTTCAACTTTGCTAGTATTGCCAAATTGCTCTCTAAAATAGCTGTAACAAGTTATACTCTCACCAGCAAGATATGAGAGCTCTTGTGTTCCACATCTTTGCCGATATTTGATATTAACAGAGCATTTTCTGGGGGTAAGGGTAGAGTGAGGGTGAGGATTGGCTTTTTGTGGGTATTGTGTTATTTATTTATTTAAAGTTTTGAATTGAAGTATAACATGTTTGCAAAAAATGTCTCATATCAGAGACAGACATGTTGGTAAATTATCATGCAGTGAGGATGCCCATTTTAGCATCACTCAAGCTAAGAGTTTATGCTTTTTGCTGATTTTATGGGGAACAAATAAGTCTCATTGTGGTTTTATTTTGTTTCACTAATTTCTGGTGAGGTTGATCATCCAATTTACGTTCAGATTTACTCTTTTGTAAATTGATACCAGCAGCTAACACTTCCCGAATGCTTCCTGTGTGCCAGATATTCTTCTAAGTGCTTTACTGTATCAACTCACTTAATCCTCACAGTGCTCCTATGAGGAATGCTGTTACTATCTCCACTTTATAGATGAGTAAACTGAGGTCGTTACATGGCTAGTCACTTCCCATAGTCACATAGTTAGTTAATGGTGAAGCCAGAATTGGAATCTAGACAGTCAGACTTGGCAATTGGGTTTGTAGTCACTATGCTATTACTGTATAACTTCATGTACTAGTTATCTATTATTGCATAATTACTAGTTATCTATTATTGCATAATAATAGATAATTCCTAGACACAGCAGCTTAAAACAGGAAACATTTATTAACTCATAATCTCTGAGTGTCAGAAATCTGGGAGTGGCTTAGCTAGGTTGTTCTGTCAGGATCTCTCATGAAGTTGCAGTCAGGAAGTCAGCTGGGACTTTGGTCGTCTGAAGATTTGACTGGGGCTGGAGAATTTGCTTCCAAGATGGGTCATCCATATGGCTATTGGATGGAGACCTCCATTCCTTGCCACAAGGACCATTCCCTAGGGCTGCTTGAGTGTCCTCATAACATGGTGGTTAGCATCTTCCAGATCAAGTAATCCAAGAAAGAGCAAAGAGAAAGTCATGATGCCTTTTAGGACGTAAAAGTCACACATAGTCATGGAAATCACACACATGCTTCCCATCATTCCATCTTATTCTGTTTGTTGGAAGTGAGTTAGCAAACTCAACTCACACTCAAGGAGAAAGAAATTAGCTCTATCTTTTGAAGGGAGTATGGACAGAATTTGTGGACTTTTTTTTTTTTTTTGGCTGCTTTGGGTCTTCATTGCTGCGCATGGGCTCTCTCTTGTTGCAGAGAGTGGGAGCTACTCTTCATTGCAGTGTGCGGGCTTCTCACTGAGGTGGCTTCTCTTGTTGTGGAGCACGGGCTCTAGGCACGTGGGCTTCAGTAGTTGTGGCATGTGGGCTTCAGTAGTTGTGGCTCGTGGGCTCTAGAGCGCAGGCTCAGTAGTTGTGGCGCTTGGGCTTAGTTGCTCCACGGCATGTGGGATGTTCCCGGACCAGGGCTCGAACCCGTGTCCCCTGCATTGGCAGGCAGATTCTTAACCACTGTGCCACCAGAGAAGTGTGGACATATTTTTAAACCACCAAATATATTGCCTATATTCTTACGGTTTTATTTGTTTTTTTTTTTACTTTGTCTTTTGTGATTCTTTTTTTAATTAAAATTTCCCCCAATTTTATTGAGATATAATTGACATATAGCACTTTATAATACGTTCAGCATAATGATTTGACTCACATACATCATGAAATGATGACCACAAGAAGTTTAGTGAACATCCATCATTTCAAATAGATACAAATATTTCTTTGCTTGTGATGAGAACTCTACTCTCTTAACAACTTTCATATATAATATACAGCAGTGTTATATTTATCATGTTGTACATTACATCCCTAGCACTTATTTACCTTATACCTGGAAGTTTGTACCTTTTGATTGCCTTCATTCAATTCCCTCTCTTCCTGTCCCCTCACCTCTGATAACCACAAATCTGATCTCTTTTTCCTTGTTTATTTGATTTTAAAGTATAATTTACCTACAACACTATGTCCATCTTATATGATCCTTTATATATTCCAGATACACATTCTTTGTCGGATAAATGCATTGCAAATATTTTCTCCGAGATCTGTTGGGATTATGATTGGAATTGCAATGAATGTACACATTACTTTGAGGGAAACTAACATCCTTATATTACTGAGTCTTTCCATTCATGAATATAGTATATCTCTTTATTTGGGTCTATAATGCATCATATAATTTTTTATGATTTTCTTCACTAAAGGCCCTACACATCTTTTGTAAAATTTATTCCAAATTATTTTTAAAATTTATATTTCTAATTATTTTTGTCTATAGTATAAGAATATAACAGACTTGAAAACACTGAGTTAATATCTAGCCACTTTTGTTGAACTCTCTTATTACATTTTGGATTTTCTCCATAGTCAACTAGATTGACTGTACATACTGGCAGTTTAGTTTCTTCCTTTCTAACTCTTGTGCCTTTTCTTTTTCTTGTTTCACTCTGTTAGCTAGACTTCCAATATAATAATGCACATACTCACTCTTAAGAGAAATCCCTTTCTTAAGTTCTTACTGAAGAGAAATTCTTGCCTGAGGAGCCATCTATAACAAGTAGCTTTTGCTTCTAGCCAATAAAAAACAAAGCAAACAGAACCAACCAAACAAAAATAAATAAAAATAAAACATAAAATGAAAGCCAAAACAAGAGAAAAAATCCAGAATTGTCAACAATATCCATTAACAAGGAAATGAAGGAATAAGCTGTGACATAGTCATTCAATGAAGAGTTATACAGCAGTGAAAATGAATAAATAAGACTACATGTATCAACATAGATAAGTCTCAAAAATACAATAGGAGGGGAAAATGCAAATTGTTGATGAATACATACCATGTGATAATATGTTAAAAATATGGAATAATATTATACCTTGTATGCCACATATACACAAATTGGAAGGATCGGGACCAACTAAACATGGTGTTTACTAGGTGAAGGGAATGCTACTGGGGGTTTCAGCTTTATTTGTGTTGTATTTCTTGTGGATGGTGGTACATGAGTCTTGGTCATATTATCTTTTTCTAAGACATCACATGAGGGAAAGAAAAGAGAATTGCAAAGTACTATGCAGACAGAAGTAGCTGTCAAAATGCAAAGCTTAATCATGTGGGCTCTGCTGTGAGACTATTTAGCTTCAAATTCTGGTGCTCCCCCACTTATTATATTACCTTGGCCAAATTCTGTAACTTCTCTGTGCCTTAGTTTCCTTGTCTATAAAAATGAAATTTAATAACATTACCTAATTTTTTTCTTCTCTATTTTTAAAAAATTGAAGTATAGTTGATTTACAATGTTGTGCCCATCTCTGCTATATGGCAAAGTGACTCAGTTATACACATACATACATTTTTTTTTTATTCTTTTCCATTATGGTTTATCCCAGGAGATTGGGTATAGTTCCCTGTGCTATACAGTAGGACTTTGTTGTTTATCCATTCTATATGTAGTAGTTAGCCCCAAACTCCCAATCCATCCCTCCCCCCCTCCCCCTTGGCAACCACAAATCTGTTCTCTACATCTGTGAGTCTGTTTCTGTTTTGTAAGTAGGTTCATTTATGTCATATTTTAGATTCCACATATAAGTGATATCACATGGTATTTGTCTTTCTCTTTCTGACTTGCTTCACTTAGAATGACAATCTCTATTTGCATTCATGTGGCTGCAAATGGCATTATTTCATTCCTTTCTATGGCTGAGTAATATTCCATTGTATATATGTACAACATCTTCTTTATCCACTCATCTGTCAGTGGACATTTAGGTTGTTTCCATGTTTTGGCTATTGTCAACAGTGCTGTTATGAACATAGAGGTGCATGTATCTTTTTGAGTTATAGTTTTGTCCGGGTATATGCCCAGGAGTGGAATTGCCTGATCGTACGATAGCTCTATTTTTAGTTTTCTGAGTAACCTCCATACTATTTTCCATAGTGGCTGCACCAACTTACATTCCCACCAACAGTGTAGGAGGGTTGTCTTTTCTCCACACCCTCTCTAGCATTTGCTATTTGTAGACTTTTTTTTTTTAATTTATCTATTTATTTTTGGCTGCGTTGGGTCTTTGTTGCTGCATGTGGGCTTTCTCTAGTTGTAGCGAGCCGGGGCCACTCTTTGTTGTGGTGTGCGGGCTTCTCATTGCGGTGGCCTCTCTTGTTGTGGAGCATGGGCTCTAGGCATGCGGGCTTCAGCAGTTGTGGAGCATGGGCCTAGCTGCTCTGCGGCACGTGGGATCTTCCCTGATCAGGGCTTGAACCCGTGTCCCCTGCATTGGCAGGTGGATTCTTAACCACTGTGCCACCAGGGACATCCCTGTAGGCTTTTTAATGATGGCCATTCTGACCGGTGTGAGGTGGATAACATTACCTGTCTTATAGGAGAATTGAGATGATAAACAAGGCCATACGAACCACTTATGAAGCATTGAATAACAGTAGCTATTAAAACAATCTTCATAGCTGAGAGTGCATTTCTGCATTTCTTTGACATGCATTTCTGTGACGTTTAAAGCAAGAGGCCACATTCTGTGCTCTGGTGATGGAGAGATGCTCTTGAAGTTGAATGCCAGCCCTGAATTTTATTTGTGAGTACCAAGGTGAAATTGTTAACATGGTATACTTAGAAATATAGGACAATTCAAATCTATCCGGGCCGCCTATGTTTTTATTTGGTAAATCTGGCAAACCTGGATGTGAGGGAAGGGCGCCTGAGGCATGAAAGAGAAAGGTGACTATGGGAAGTATCACAGAGTTCAGTATGGCCTTGGCATAATATGGGCATGGGGAAAGTGGATGTGCATTTGTATTTCGTGTGCGGGTGCAGTGCGGAGAAAAGAAGCATGAAGCAAAGCTGAAAAATAGGGAGAATCCAGGGTTTTTTAAGCCTCATACCTTTTTTCAAAAATTAATTAATTTATTTTGGCTGCGCCGGATCTTACCTGCAGCACGCAGGATCTTCGTTGTGGCATGCATGTGGGATCTAGTTCCCCGAGCAGGGATCTAACCTGGGCCCCCTGCACTGGGAGCACGGAGCCCCACCCACTGGACCACCAGGGAAGTCCCAAAGCCTCATATCTTATACTATGGAATTCATACTTTAACCTGTTACCATTGGAGAAGCATTGAGAGATTCAAGGAAAGCAGGGAAGTAACATGAACAGATTATTGTGTTAAAAGATCCCCTGGAGTCAGAATGGGGTGAAGGTGAGAAACTGGGGGCGAGTGGGCCAGCAGCTACAGTTTAGGCAAGCTGTCTAGGTAACAGTCTGGGTAGGAGGTTGGAGGCTTAATGGAAACTGTGGGAGGTGAGGAGTGCCCAGATTTAGCTGATGCTCAGGGGCAGACTTGGCAGAATTTGACACCATTTGGATCTAGTGGTGGTGAGGGAGGTGGAGGCACTGGGTGGATTCTGAGGCCGGTGCCTTGGCACGCAGGTGAGCGATGATGACTTTTTTAACAAATAAATTTATTTATTTATTTTTGGCTGCGTTGGGTCTTCGTTGCTGCGTGCAGGCTTTCTCTGGTTACAGCGAGCCGGGGGCCACTCTTCCTTGCAGTACATGGCTTCTTATTGCGGTGACTTCTCTTGTTCGGAGCATGGGCTCTGGCATGCGGGCTTCAGTAGTTGTGGCGCACGGACTTTGCTCCGCGGCATGTGGAATCTTCCCGGACCAGGGCTCAAACCCGTGTCCCATGCATTGGCAGGCGGATTCCTAACCACTGCGCCACGAGGGAAGTTCCGAGCTATGATATTAACAATGGCGAGGCACAGGCTGAGGAAGGCGTTTGGTGAAAGAGGGACAGTACCTTCAGTTCTGGGCACGCTCAGGTGGCATTTCCTGGAGCAGAAGCAGGAGAAAGGTGGGGTTTGCGGGGGGGGCGGGGGGGAGCTATCATTGTCTAATGTGGCTGCAGCCATGGGGTCCCTGAGATCTCCTCTGGGAGAGAGGAGCCTGAGACGGGTATTTGAAGAAGCAGAGGGAGACCTGGGAAGATAAGTATCCCTAAGTGAGGTGAGGGGTAACAAAAGGGGTGTCAGCTATGAAATCAGCCAGAGGTTAAGCTGAAAAGAGGCCACGGGCTAGCTAGGGTGTCGCTGGTGACCTTACAGAGAGCAGTTTCCCCCAAGCGCTTCAGGGCAGAAGTCAGAAGGAAAGATGAATGCAAAATGCTCGGGGCCCAGTGTTCTTCTTTTTTTTAATTTAGATTTTATTTTATTTATTTACTTTTTAACTTTTTTTTAAAAACATCTTTATTGGAGTATAATTGCGTTACAATGGTGTGTTAGTTTCTGCTTTGTAACAAAGTGAATCAACAGAGAAGAGACTCAAAGCACAGAGACGCTGAGTGATTAACAATGTGATTATTCACAATGCACGGCAGCTGAAAATTTCCTTTAACTTGTTTTAGGTTGTGCTCTGGCATGAGAGGCTGACTCATGTTTAGCCCGTCTCCCCCCATTTTGTTGCAAAATCAACTTTGTTTCCCCCTTCCCAATATTTTTCTGAGAAAACAATTTTATGTGTCTGTATTAATAATGTATTTTATACCCTAAATCAGAAATTTTGCCCAGCCCTTAATGAACTGCTGAATTTTTCATGACACTGTGCATTGGGGAAAACCTATTCAATAATACAATTCTTGAATGATAAACATAAAATGTAGAGAATAAAAAATAATTAAGGAGACAATTTTACCTCTCCTGTATGACAAATTAAATCCCTAGACATGATTTCATTAAAAAAAAAAAAAGTCTCCTAACTCTCTCGTTCATTGTTGTATCTCAGATCCAATTTTGTGCCTTGCACTCAATAAATATTTGTCAATGAATTAAAGATATCACCCATTTGGTATTAATCATATGTTGCTTTGCATTTAAAATGAATATGTTTAGTAAGTCATGGGGATGTAATTGTGCAGCACAGGGAATATAGTCAATAATGTAATAACTGTGTGGTGACGGATGGTAACTAGACTTATCGTGGTGTCATTTTTAATGTATAAAAATATCAAATCACTATGTTGTACAATTAAACATATAATATTGTAAGTCAATATTACTTCAATTAAAAAAATCAAATGAATATGTTTAAATCTCACTCCAAATGAGGATGTTTCTTCAATGACTATGTTTAAAACTTTATCACCGGATTTTTTGTATCCCTGAAGTCAGGATCTATAACTTATATCTCCTTGCATCCCACATCTGGAATTTGGTAGGTTGAACAATGCTTCTTGAATTGTAGAGCAAATCACATTAGCTATAAAATGGTAGCACCTATATGTATATTTATAGCTAATACTAACTAAAAACTTCCTGCTGGCTTTTGTGGATTCCCTTTTGTCCTAGAGCACCAAACTTAAAAAAATTATGAATGATTGTTGGGAATTCCTTGGCATCCCAGTGGTTAGGACTCAGCGCTTTCACTGCCGGAGCCTGGGTTTGATCCCTGGTGGGGAAACCAAGATCCCAGAAGCTGTGCAGCGTGGCCAAAAAGAAAAAGAAATTATGAATGACTGTTGAATTTTACCAAATGACCAATCAGTAGATAATCATATATTTTTCTCTTTTAATTTGTTCATATGGTAAATGACATTAATTGTTCAATTAATGCTAAACTGATTTTTATTCACATACTACAACTAACTTGGCCATGAGAGTCTTTTTGTTTTGTTTTCAATGAGTTTTTGTTTTTTGCAGCGCTGGATTCAGTTTGCTAATATTTTTAAACCAACTTTATTGAAAAATAATTTGCATAAAATACACCCATTTTAAGTATATAGTTTGAGGAGTTTTAATTAAATCTATACATTTGTGTAACCAATACTGCAATCAAGATATAAAATATTTCCATTACCCCCCAGAAGTTTCCTTGTTTTCCTTCTGGTCAGTGTCCTGCAGCCTTGGGTCTGGCAATCCAGTGGTCTGAGATTTTCCTTTTCTAGATCTCATATAAATGGAATTATGTAGACTCTGCTCTTTTACTCAGTATAATTCTTTTAAGAGTCATCCATGTTGAGTGTATCAAGAGTTTGTTTCTTTTTTTGATGAGTAGTATTCCATCGTAAAGATATACAGGCATACCTCGTTCTATTGTACTTCACTTTATTGCACTTTGCAGATATTGCATTTTTCACAAATTGAAGCTTTGTAGCAACCTTGCATAAGGCAAGTCTATTTTCCCAACAGCATTTGCTCACTTTGTGTCTCTGTGACACATTTTGGTAATTCTTGCAGTATTTCTATCTTTTTTATTATGATTTATATTTGTTATGGTGATCTGTGATCAGTGGTCTTTGATGTTACCCTTGAATTGCTTGGAATGCCATGAACTGTGCGATATAAGACAGTGAACTTAACTGATAAATGTTGTATGTGTTCTGACTGCTCCACTGACCAGCTGTTCCCTCATCCCTCTCCCTCTCCTCAGGCCTCCCTATTCTTTGTGACATGGCAACATTGAAATGAGGCCAATTAATAACCCTACAGTGGCCTCTAAGTGTTCAAGTGAAAGGAATCGTTGCACGTCTCTCACTTTAAATCAAAAGCTAGAAGTGATTAAGCTTTAGTGAGGAAGGCATATTGCAAACCAAGATAGGCCCAAAGCTATGTTTCTTGCACCAAACAGTCAAGTTGTGAATGCAAAGGGAAAGTTCTTGAAGGAAATTAAAAGCGCTACTCCAGTGAACACACGAATGATAGGAAAGTGAAACAGCCTTATTGCTGATATGGAGAAAGTCTTAGCGGTCTGGAAAGAAGGCCAAGTCAGCTACAACATTCCCCTAAGCCAAAGCCTAATCCAGAGCAAGACCCTAACTCTCTTCATTTCTATGAAGGCTGAGAGAAGAGAGCAGGCTTCAGAAGAAGTTTGAAACTAGCAGAAGTTGGTTCATGAAGTTTAAGGAAGGAAGCCATCTCCATGACCTAAAAGTGCACGGTGAAGCAGCAGGTTATCCAGAAGATCTAGCTAAGATAACTAATGAAGGTGGCTAAATTAAACAACAGATTTTCAGTGTAGATGAAACAGCCTTATATTGGAAGAAGATGTCATTTAGGACTTTCATAGCTAGAGAGGAGAAGTCAGTGCCTGCCTTCAAAGCTTCAAAGGACAGGCTGACTCTCTTGTTAGGGGCTAACGCAGCTGGTGACTTTAAGGTGAAACCAATGCTCATTATCATTACGAAAATCCATAATCCTTAAGAATTATGCTCAATCTACTCTGCCTCTCTATATAAATGGAATAACAAAGCCTGGATGACAGCACACCTGTTTACAACATGGTTTACTTGAATATTTTAAGCTCAGAAAAGAAGATTCCTTTTAAAATATTACTGCTCATTGACAACGTACCTGGTCACCCAAGAGCTCTAATAGAAAAGTACAAGGTTCATGTTGTTTTCATGCCTGCTAACACAACATCCATTCTTCAGCCCATGGATCAAGGAGTAATTTTGACTTTCAACTCTTATTTAAGAAATCCATTTTGTAAATCTACAGCTGCTATATATACATAGTGACTCCTCTGGTGGATCTGGGCAAAGTAAATTGAAAACCTTCTGGAAAGAATTTGCCATTTTAGATACCATTAAGAATATTAGTGATTCATGGGAGGAGGCCAAAATATCAACACCAACAGGAGTTTGGAAGGAACTGGTTCTCACCTTCATGGATGACTTTGAGGGGCTCAAGACTTCAGCGGAGGAAGTAATTGCAGCTATCATAGAAATAGCAAGAGAACTAGAATTAGAGATGGAGTCTGAAGATGTGACTGAGTTGCTGCCATCTCATGATAAAAGTTTAACAGATGAGGAGTTGCTTCTTGTGGATGAGAAAGAAAATGGTTTCTTGATATGGAATCTACTCCTGGTAAAGACGCTGTGACAATTGTTGAAATGAAAACAAAAGGTTTAGAATATGACATAAACTTAGTTGATAAAGCAGTGGCAGGGTTTAAGAGAATTGACTGCAATTTTTAAAGAAGTTCTACTGTGGGTTAAATGCTTATCAAACAGCATTGCATGCTACAGAAAAGTTGTTAGTGAAAGGAACAGTCAATCTGTGAGATGTCAAGATGTGGCAAACTTCATTGTTGTCTTATTTTAAGAGATTGCCCCCGCTACCCTGCCAACCTTTAGCAACCACCATTCTAATCAGTCAGTAGCTGTCAACATTGAGGCCAGACACTTCCCCCACCAAAAGATTATGACTTGCTAAAGACTCAGAGGATGGTTAGCTCTTTTTAGCAATAAATCATTTTTAAATTAAGATGTACATTTCTTTTTTAGACATAATGCTATTGAATACTTACTAGACTACTTCTACTGTAGTGTAAACATAACTTTTATATAAGCTAGGAAACCAAAGAATTTGTGTGACTTGTTTTGTTGTGGTGGTCTGGAACTGAACCCATGATATCTCTGAGGCATGCCTGTACTACAAGTTTTTATTCATTGAAGGGGATCAGATTATGCCACTTCAGAATATGCCACTTTGGCATAAAGATTATTTTGATCTGAAGGCAATTGAGAAACAGCAGATGTGGAAAGAGTTTTCTGCCCTCCTATCTGCCTAAAAAGCAGGGCATAAATTTCCCTTTGTGAAGGTGTCTTCCCTGCTCTCTCCCGTATCAGGAAGGGAAAAACAACCCTTATTACTGGAGACAGAAAGTTGACATCAAGATGGGTCTTCACAATAAATATTACTAAAATAACTTTTCTGTTAGTTTCCCGTATGTTTACCTTCTCATAATTTACCTCCCCTAGAAGCCCAAAGCCCCTTTCCTATGTCTTGCCATTTCTTCACAATTTATCACTGTTTCTTAAGATGGTATATATAAACCTCAAATTCTAACCACCCCTTTGAGTTAGTCATCACTGAATTCTCCTGCACGTATATGCATTACACACATAAATAAACTGTTTTTTTCCCTCCTGCTAATCTGTTGTTTGTTAGTTTAATTTGCATGTCCCAGCCACCGAATCTAAGAAGATAGAGGAAAAGTGTGTTTCCTCCCCTATACCATTTACCTTTTGACAGACATTTGCATTGTTTTAGGCTTATGCTATTATGAATAAAGTTGCTATGAATATTCATGTACATGTCTTTATGTGAACAAATCATTTCTCTTGAGTAAATGTCCAGGAGTAGAGTTACTGGGTCATATGATTAGTATACGTTTAACTTAAAAAAAGAAAAAACTGTCAAAATGTTTTCTGAATTAGTTGTGCCTTACGTTCTCACCAGCAGTGTGTAAGAAGTCCAGTTACTTCACATCCTCTCTTTAATACTTGATATTGCCAGGCTTTGGTTTTAGCCATTACTGGGTGTGCAGTGGTTTCTCATTGTGGTTTTTTTGTTTTATTTTTTTGCGGTACGCGGGCCTCTCACTGTTGTGGCCTCTCCCGTTGCGGAGCACAGGCTCCGGACGCGCAGGCTCAGCGGCCATGGCTCATGGGCCCAGCCGCTCTGCGGCATGTGGGATCTTCCCACACCGGGGCACGAACCCGTGTCCCTTGCATCGGCAGGTGGACTCTCAACCCCTGCGCCACCAGGGAAGCCCTCTCATTGTGGTTTTAATTTGCAATGATGTTGAGCATCTTTTCATGTGCTCCTTGGTCATTCATATATCTTCTTTAATGCACAGTCTGTTCAAATCTTTTGCCTGTTTAAAAAATTGGGTGGTTTATTTTCTTGTTACTGATTTTTAAGAATTCTTTAGATATTCTGGATAGAAGTTCTTTGTCACCGAAGTATATTGTGAATATTTTTGCTATGTGATTTCTCTTTTCTTTCTTTTAATGATCTCCTCTGAAGAGCATAAAGTTTTAATTTTCATGAAGTCCAATTTATTATTTTAAAAACTAGTTTGTGGCTTTTGTCTTTCCCAAGGTCATGAAAATATTCTCCACTGTTTTCTTCTAGAAGTCTTATCATTTTAGGTTTTGGACTGGGATTTATCTCAGACTAAAGGTATGAAGTGGACATTTTTTGGCTCGCATGTGTCAGAAGTGTTGTTGTGAACTGCGTATCCATATCATCAGGGATTTGGCTGTTGGGGGGACAGCAACCTGATCAGCAGGGAGCATTGACATTCCTTGCTTGTGACCAAGAAGAGTCTATGTGGTGTTCCTTTAGCATCATATGAAGGTCCATTTCCTTATCAACCATTCTCCTAATGCTTTTAACGTCTGTCAGTCAACAGTCAATTCATTCATTTATTGAAAAACAAATCAATAATTTCATTAGGGGCTGTGAAATGAAAATTTTTAATTAATCCTGTTATTCCTTCTATATTTACTAGCTGGCATTCTTCTGTAAAATAGAGCCATTTGGCTCTCCTAAAATACATTTTATACTAGAAAGCCAAGGTAAATGCTTAATTTCTTCCCTTTACCAATTTTCTCAGTAAGAATTTGGTTTAACAGCTTCCTTAGAGAGCGACAAATGAGTTCCTCCTCCCCCACAGCTTTATTTTTTTCAATACAATGGAATTTTTGGTTTTAATATAGTCAATGTGTGTCATTCAACTATAATCATTCTTTTTGATGCTTATAAGCCCTTAAGATCCTCTTCAACTTACTCCTATGTCTTTTTATTTTAAAAAAAGAATTGGCTTTTTATTATTTTTTATTTTATTTATTTACTTTTGGCTGTGTCGGGTCTTCGTTGCTGCACATGGGCTTTCTCTAGCTGTGGTGAGCAGCGGCTACTCTTCATTGTGGTGCGAGTGCTTCTGATTGTGGTGGCTTCTCTTGTTGCAGACCACGGGCTGTAGGCGCACGGGCTTCAGTAGTTGCGGCACATGGGTTTAGTTGCTCCGCAGCATGTGGGATCTTCCTGGACCAGGGCTCGAACCTGTGTCCCCTGCATTGGCAGGCGGATTCTTAACCACTGTGCCACCAGGGAAGTTCCACTCCTGTGTCTTTTTGTTATGATCCCATTAATCTTTGCAAGTTTCCCTGGTTTCAAGAACTACAAAAATGTCACAGGCTCCCTTTGTATCCTTCCCGTCCTCCCTCTGAATCAATTCTTTCTCTAAGGAGTCCTCATTTCTCTTCATGGGAAATGGTACTAGAGACCAAAATCAGGATACAAGTTGTTTTTATTTTCTTGCCAGTTTATGGATGCATTTTAAAAAGTAAAAAATATTTTATATAAAATATTGTATATTGTTTTTGAGTTTGTTTTTGGCAGGAGTGTTGTTCTGGGTACTAGTGTACCATATTGCCAGAAATGAAAATTTTCTTACTGAATATCCAGTGTCAAGCATTTTACTACACAAACTATTCTCACATCAGTGAAATGTGGTGGAACTCTTATTATCATGCTCATTTTAAAGATGACAAAATGAGACTGAGAGACTAAGTGGCTTACCTCAGGTTAAGTGGCAGGGTGGTCTTTGGAGCCGGGCAGTTGGACTTGGGAACATGGGCTTGTTACCACCATGCTATGATGCTGTCCAGCTGCTCAGAAGTGTTACTCACAGGAGGCTTGGCAGGAAGTAATTTACATGGCATCGATTGACTTGCAAGAATTTTTTTTTTTTGAGAAACAAAGCTTACGAAATATGCAGAAACAGGGTTAGAGCAAACAGATAAAGATGTTTCTGTAGAATCGGAAAATCGTCCTAAATAGTCCTCCTTCTTTCAGTATTTTATACTGCCAACAGAGTTAACCCTTCTGTTGTGACACTCCAACCAATCCTCCTCTGGTCACTCTCAAAACTGAACACACCTGACTCCAGAATGTCATTATTTTTTAAAAATTGATATATACAGAAGATTACATGTAATTTGATGTTAGTTCTTAAGCATAACAATACAATGAATACTGTGTACCCACCACCCAATCCAAGAACTAGGATATTACCAGACACTTATATCAATGTTTCTCTATCCTAATCCCCTACCTCTCATCCCCAGGCCCACTTTTTTTTTTTTTACTGTTATTTATTTATTTTTTATTGAAGTATAGTTGATTTACAGCGTTGTGCCTATCTCTGCTGTACAGCAAAGTGACTCAGTTATACACATATAGACATTCTTTTTTATATTTTTCATTATGGTTTATCACAGGGTATTGAATCTAGTTCCCTGTGCTATACAATAGGGTCTTGTTGTTTATCCATTCTATATATAATAGTTTGCATCTGCTAACCTCAACCTGCTACTCCATCCCCACCCCCACCCCCTCTGCCTTGGCAACCACAAGTCTGTTCTCCAGGTCTGTGAGACTGTGTTTCACAGATAGGTTGATTGGTGTCATATTTTAGATTCCACATATAAGTGATATCATATGGTATTTGTCTTTCTCTTTCTGAGTTACTTCGCTTAGTATGATAATCTCTAGCTGCATGCATGTTGCTGCAAATGCCCAGGCCCACCTTTGAAAGTAAAATATGGTCTTAGCTGTCATGTATGCCTGTTTAAGAACCCTGTTGCTCACCTTTGCTTGTTTGGTGCACTGTATAAATGATACATAGTCTTCTGTCACTTGTCTTTCCCTCCTCAGCATTGTGTTTCTAATATTTATCCATATTGTGTAGCAGTGGTTCATTTTCTCTGCTATATCTATCATGTTGCATCGTGTGGATATACAATTTATTGATCTATTTTTCTGTTGGTGACCGGTTGGGTTGTTGCCAGTTTTTTTGCTATTGCAGACACTGCTCTGATCTTATATACGTCTCTGGTACACAAGTGCCGAGTGCAAGCATTTCTCTGGGATGTACAGCCGGGAATGCAATTACTGGGTTGGAAGGTATGTGAGTGTTCAGGTTGGCAAGATAATGCCAAACAATTTTCTGAATTGATTGTACCAGTTTACACCTTACCACCCATTGATCCACAATATCTCTAATAGGTGATCTTGTCAAACTTCTAAATTTTGCTAAACTCATAGGTATAAAATTGCATCTGATTGAAATCCTGGTTTGCTTTTCCATAAATCCTAATGAAATGAGCATTTTTTCATATTTTTATAGGCCGTATATGTTTCCTCTTCTGTGAAAAGCCTGCTTCTTGCAATTTTTTTGGACTATTTTTAATGGATACGTTATAATCCACCATATGGTTAAAATATAATTCAATCAGTCCTCTGATTGATATTTTCCCAATATTTTGCCATTATAAATTAAACTGACATGATGATCCTTTGTGTACATCCAAGATTATGTCTTCCAAATAAATCTTAAAAGTGGAGCAGGCTGTGGTGGCAGATATGCTCATTTTGAAAAGGTTTTGGTATACACTGACAAATTACCTTCTGAAATGGTGGCCCTCTACCTGGAGAGATTTGTCTTTTAAACCTGTGATAGAATTCACCTGTGAAGCCATCTGGTCCTGGACTTTGTTTATTGGAAGATTTTTAATCCCAGTTTCAATTTCATTACTTGTGATGGGTCTGTTCATATTTTCTATTTCTTCCTGGTTCAGTCTTGGAAGGTTGTACCTTTCTAAGAATTTGTCCATTTCTTCCAGGTTGTCCATTTTATTGGCATAGAGTTGCTTGTAGTAATCTCTCATGATCCTTTGTATTTCTGTGGTGTCAGTTGTAACTTCTTTTTCATTTCTAATTTTATAGATTTGAGTCCTCTCGCTTTTTTTCTTGATGAGTCTGGCTAAACGTTTATCAATTTTGTTTATCTTCTCAAGGAACCAGCTTTTAGTTTTATCGATCTTTGCTATTGTTTTTCTCATTTCTATTTCATTTATTTCTGCTCTGATCTTTATGATTTCTTTCCTTCTACTGACTTTGGGTTTTGTTTGTTCTTCTTCCTCTAGTAGCTTTAGGTATGAGGTTAGGTTGTTTCAGTTTTTTCTTGTTTCTTGAGGTAGGATTGAAAAATCTAAGCAGTTTTATGGCTTTTGACAAAGTTGCTGTCAGCTTAAAGATATAGGGAGGTCCTGGGAGAAGCTGAAAGGGAGTGAAGCCATTCTCTCAACGGCTCTTCTGAGGAAGGTGAGGAGTGAGCATGAGTTTGGAGGTGAGTGTGTGGGTGCATCAGACCCGATCCAGCCGGAGGAGAAGAACCAGTGGCAGACGTAGACAAAGAGACTTGGCCTTATGCAATCATGGGAGCTGATTACACGGTCTCTGTAAGGCTGTTGTCACTTGTCTCTCTGATGTAGGAGCTTGCAGTCCATGGGGCAGGTGGTCAGGAATTGAAGATGGATGGAAAGATGGGGAGAGTGAGGGAAGTGTGGGCCCCACAAGCATGAGTGAGAACTGAACCCACGTTAGTTCTTGTTGCCGCTCACCTCGATGGTGTGGGCATCCCTTGGAAGCCCAGGATCTTTGTCAAGGACCTAAACACGCACACCTGGCTCAGGCGTCAGAGACCCTGAAGGTGGGAAGGGGAAGGTGGAGTATTTGCAGGGCCAGCTGCTGTTCCCAACAACAAGGTGAGTCAGCAGATTAGCAACGTGTGTGCGTCTGTGCGTGTATGTGTGCGTGCGCAGGCAAGGATTTACAGCTGCAGGCATGTAACAGCATAAAAGACACTCTCATTCCTTACCCCATTCAGCCCTCACAACAGTCCTGTGAAGTTGGAAGTGTAATTGTTTCCAATTTACAGGTGAGTCAAATGAGATTCTGGAAGGAAGGTGGCTTGCTCATTTATCCAGGGAGAGACGGAGTTGAGGCTGCTTTAGGTCAGCCAGTTTTCCTTCATATGAACCCTGCAGTGGAAGTGCCGAGTCTTAACCGCAGGACTGCCAGGGAATTCCCTAGGACAGGTTTTGAATTCTAATTCCTGCAGTTTCCCTACAATCTGTGGTTGCTCAAGTTGGCTCTTGCTCTACTAGGGATAAGAAAGAGATCGATGAACATATAATTTACACATGACAATAGTTTTTAATAGAAATCTTGGCCTTTTCTTCTTTGTGGCTTATTTTGGTAACATCAGCAGTTCAGTAGACATGTATATGAAATAGGTTAGCTTTTTAAGAAAATGGAGTGGAAGTGTTAGGGTATATTGTATTTATCTTTGATTTCTTTTTTTAGTTGATCAGAAATTTCTTTTAGTGAAAATGAGAATCTTTGGCTTATTTCAACTCTTGAAAAATGAATGTGGGGATGCTGAAAAGAGTATTTTATTTATTTATGTAATTGACATAACATTAGTTTCAGGTGTACAACATACTGTTTCAATATTTGTATATGTTGCAAAATGATCACCACAGTAAGTCTAGTGAACAGTATTTTTAAATATAAGGTCAGTCCTAGTTTCTTCCAACTAGTCAGTGATATGGAAAAGGAAAAGAGCTATGCAAACTGCTTTCTCTAGAAGCACGTACTGGGACACAGTTTGTGTGCAAGGTGATTAATAAGGGTCGACACCTGTAAAGGAAGGGGCTGGGACGCAGCGGGCAGAGGGAGAGGGCCCACGTAGCAGGCCTAGCAAAGCCTTGGTCAATCCAGTGGGTCTCTCTGGAGCAAATGTTGTCCATCAGAGTTGTCTGTCCTGTGTCAGGCCAGGAAGTTGGGCCTTTCTACCCTGCCTTGACTGTGGGCTACTTGGGGAAGGTGTTTACCATGGGTGAAGAGGCTTTTGGAATCGACCTCATGCTCTGCAGCTGGGCTGCAGGTTCTCCTCGAGGGGATCTGGGTGGTGCACCTCCATGGCTGCTGCAAGACCTGTTACAGATTAAAAAAGACTTAAGGGGGCTTCCCTGGTGGCGCAGTGGTTGAGAGTGCGCCTGCCGATGCAGGGGACGCGGCTTCGTGCCCTGGTCTGGGAAGATCCCACATGCCGCGGAGCAGCTGGGCCCGTGAGCCATGGCCGCTGAGCCTGCGCTCTGGAGCCTGTGCTCCGCAACGGGAGAGGCCACAACAGTGAGAGGCCCGCGTACCGCAAAAAAAAAAAAAAAAAAAAAAAAAAAAAAAAAAAGACTTAAGGAACATTAACCAAAGGCAGGGGATTCCTGATTCCAAGAAGCAACCATAAGAAGACATTTTTGAGACAATTGGGGAATATCGACTGGGTATCAAATGATAGTTAGGATCTATTATTTTATTGGTTGTGATAATGATATTGTGGTTATGATAGAAAATGTCCTTATCTGTTAATGACATCTTGAAGTATTAATGGTGGTATAATAAGATGTCTAGAAAAACAGTACCAGCAACACAAGTGGAAGGGTTACTGGTGAAACAAGAATGCTAAATTGTTGATAACCATTAAAGCTAGAGATGGGCTCACACGGGTATTTTATAGCATTCTATGTATATATTTGAAATTTTAAGCATAATAAAATTCTTTTTCTCTTGGTAAAAGAATTATAATAAATAGAGTGGGCATATGTTATTGGGTGTCTCATATTCTAGAGCTAGACATGAATCCAGAAAGAAGTCAAATTGAGTACCATGTTCATCTACCCTGTTCAGGAAACAAAGCATCCTGCAATGTCAGCCCATAGCTTTCAGTGGAATTTGAGGATTTCCCTGAGTGAGGCCAAATGAATAACTGGGAAAGGAAAGATTGAAATAATAGGATGGCAGTAAGACAGGGAGAAAGAAAACTACTTAATTCTGAGAGCATCCAGCCACAGTACTAGGGGCGTTCCACACTTCATCTTATTTAATTCTCACAGTAATCACCCCATGCTATTGTTCAAGATTTCCCAGGATATGATTCTCATTTTGCAAATTAGAATATTAAGACTCAGAAATGTGGGAGCTCATCCAAGGGCTGGAGTTGGGATTCCTAGTCGGGTGGTGTCTGGTTTCTAGGCCCTTGCACTGGGCCACTGGGGCTCGGAATGGGTGACTTCTCAGGCTCCTGAGGCGTCTGGCAGATGCCACAGGAGTGCAAGCGAGAGAACCGTCATGTCTCAGGTCTCGCGTGAGCTCCCGTGATGGGCCGCCAGGTGAGGGGCCTTGGCTTTGCGCAGGAAAGAATTCAAGAGCCATAATGAAGTGGAAGCGAATTTATTTAGAGAGATACACAGGCCTGGGGTATGGGGGCGGTTAGTGTTTACGGGCGGGGTAATTTCATAGGCTAACGAGTGGGAGGATTATTCCGACAATTTGAGGGAAGGGGCAGGGGTTTCCAGGAATTGGACCATCACCCACTTTTTGGCCTTTTACCGGTCGGCCTCGGAACTGTTTTGGCGCTGGTGGGCGTGTAACTTAGCATATGCTAATATATTACAATGCGCATATAATGAGGCTCAAGGTCTACAGGAAGTCGAATCTTCTGCCATCTTGGGCCGAGTTGGTTCTAACTAGGTTTTGTTGTATCCTCAACAGCTGCGTCATTTGTTTAATGCTTGTGCCCTGCCCCCTTCCTTCCTGTCTCAGCAGGACCCCTGGGGCAGCAGATTCTCCCTTCTGGAAAATGCAGGAAGTACACAGCCTCCCTTGGCTACCAGGCACTTGCCCAGACCTTCCAAAGGCCGGGCATCACCCTCTCTGCTCATGACATTCCTCCTGCCTTATTTCCCGAAACTAGAAAAATTAGATGAGAAGAGAGATACTACTCTGAATCCTAATCAGAAGAAGTTGTGAGGTTTCCCTCTTCCCCCGGAGCTTTTTCTGTTTCTTGTTCTCTCATCTGCCCACCTTCAGGTAACGCCCTTTGTGATTTGTTGTCTGCCTGAAACCAATATCCTTTGGTCTTCCATGAAGATTGTCTTAACAACTCTGGGAGAGGGTCATGGGAGAGTTATTTTAGAGCTGGCAGTGGATTCTTAGGACAGAGCCTGGAAACTGTGTTACAGGTCAGGAGGAGGAGACGATCCTTCCCTACATCCAGGTGTGGGATATGCAGTAGGGCCAACGAGAAAGAAAACTCAAGGAGGGCAAAATCCTTCAAGTCCACGCCAACGCCATTTGCAATGAGAAGGGAGAAGGGATGGAGGCTGTGCAACTGAAATGAGGGGGAAAGTGCATTTCTCCAGATCACAGCGGAAGTGTGCAAACTGCCCGGGGTCTGTGTAAAAATAGGCTCTTCCCGAGTGGGCGAGGGGGCGGGGTGCCGGCTCTGGGTCGACCTCGGGCGCCAGGACTCTGAAGCAAGTTGGGAGCTCTGTGCCTAAGTGGCTCCGTGTTTAACCTGATCAAATCAACACGGTTTATTACCAAGGCCTCAGTGTCGTATCAGAAGTTTTTTTTTTTTTTTTTGCTTATGGCCTTGGTTGGAGAAAGCATCAAGGAATCCAGGGAGGAGACCTTCAGTAATAAACTGACACTTAAAAGTGCTTTCAGATGATTTTGCTGAGTCACTGTGGTGCTGGGCATTAGGCTTTGAAATGCTGTTACATGGTCATGCGCATGCGCTGAGAGGGAACCTGCAGAACGATTTGCAACTGAGGTTTCGCTAAGGGTCAGTTTTCAGGATGTTTATATGAAAAACTTTCTACGCGATACTCTACCTGATCTGCTCTCACTTGGTCACAGCAATGTTTATCCCTCCCACACTGCTACCGATTTTCTGCTTCCCAACATTCCTCCAAAAAAGCTCCTTTTTCTTGCCCAGGGAGAGAGGTAGGCACTGATGCCAAAGCTGGAAGTTCCCAGCAGGAAGTGCTGACGCCCCACCTTGCTGATGCGGTTTCCGCTTCTCTTAAGACATTAGCTCTTTGCTGCCCCCTGTGGGTGGAGGTTTCTTTCCCCTCCAGGCTCTTTAGTTCCCAGTCTCACCTGGGGATGCCGGACTCAACGGAGCAGAAGAGAGACCGAACCAGTTTAAAGTCACAAACCACGTCCTCTGGTTACTGACTTTCGTCCGTTTTTGGTCTGTGGTTTTCTTCAGGTAGATTGAGTAGAGTCTTGTCCCTTCGCTGTTCCCTGGGGCAAGTCCAAGCAGACTGGCCTCAGGTTCTTTCTCCCAGCTTTAGATGTCAGAATCCCTCTCTTACTCTGTGTTTCCACGTTTTCCTTTCCTCCTCATTTAGTGACGCTGCACGGGCCAGGCTTGGTAAGTGGACCCGGCAAGAGGAAGATGAATAAAACGTGGTTCCCTGGTTTCAGCAGCTCACAGTGAGCTGGGGGAGACAGAAATGCAACTCATGGTGAGTGACTCTTCTTTCTGTCGTTTGTTTGTTTGTTTGTTTTCAGGGCGATGGCATCAGTTTTCTGGCTGAGTATGTTCCTGGACTGGGTCTAGTCAAATTGTATAGGTTATCAAGAAATGTTAGTGGTCGTTATTATTATTATCGTGCCACATGTCAAAAGCTTTTAAATGCCTCTAACTCGCAGAGTCCTTGGTTACCA